>NC_088794.1:64318505-64648005 GCF_011386835.1 Chrysemys picta bellii
CAGTAGCCAAGTCCTCAAAAGAAAACTTCAGGCCCACTTTACCTCAAGTGTTTTTTCCAATGGGGGCAGAATTTCCAGGACTGATCGTCACCAATTGGGATTCTTCACATGCTTCTTCATCCTATTTTCTTGGTTCAGACTATACATCAGATTGAGGAAATCTCTCAAGTAGCAAGAAGAAACCACTCTGGCAGAAGAAAACTGGGGTACAGTGACACAGACTCCAGCTTGCTTAACAAAGGATTGGATCTGGCCTCTCACTCAACAAAGAGGTTCAGATCTACATTAGAGATCAGAAGGCACATACCTAGGTTGAAATTAGAGGTCAATGTGTGGTTTCTTCCATGACTGCTTAGTCCAGACCAAGTATAGGGAGATCTTATTTGGTGATTCCAGGCAACAAAGCTGTATGTAGGGAGAACTGGTAGGTCTTTAAGTCAGACTGCTCAAATATTGCCTCAGGGGCAATGGTCTTGTAAAGAGCAGCAGGAGGATCGGGGGAGTGCAAGGATGAGCCTTAAGCTAGTTTTGCACAGGGATCCCTGATCTGTAGTCTGTACAGATTATTTGTACCCCCAAGATCAGTCCCATGGTTTTCATCCATCATTGAGAAGATGTTTTGTTTATTTAAAATATTTTACTTTGGGTGGATCTAATATCCACCCACCAATGATACTTTAAAATAAGTATTTTATACTGGAGTACTCAGGTTTCAGCATCTGATAATTTTGATCCATCCTAGATTTGAATAAAATCCCATTGATTTGACAGTGGTTTATGCAAATATTGTAGTTCTCAGCGTGAAAAGCTTAGAAAAGTTATTCAGTTTAAAAGATGTTTGATTTAGGTATTCAGTTTATCTTGGTGTTGCATTATCTGTGATGACAAAGGTTTTTTTAGTTTGTTTAAACAGTATGCAAGTTGACAGATCCAGCTACAAGTCATTGACTGGCTAAAAATCTTCCCTGGAAAGCTTGCAGGGATCCAACCTCTACAGCAACCTCTATGGAAAACTGACTGTCTCTTAAATAAAACCCCCCACTGGAAAGGGATGAGTGACTGATGAGGCTAGTGATGGGTCTGTAACCTCTAGGTCACAAATTTATTCCAGTTTGTAATTTACTGGATGTTTGCAGGGCCATGTGAAATAAGTTGGTGGTCCTACTCCATGTCCTAGTGGACAGATGTCCACATCATGAAAACTATCACCATGCTTGGCATTAATTGAAAGTAATTGGCCGTCTCTGTAGACAGAATGAGGATTGATATAACTGCCTGTCTCAGCAGACAGAACAAGGACAGAGTGAGCGTAGACTGAACTGCTCTTATTATATTGGGTGTTTAGGTTGAGGCACATCACATTAGTGGATCAGTTAACAGAATAAATATTATACTGATAGGCAGCTTAGAAATTCATAGGTAGAGGCTTCTGCTTCTTCTGTCAATGCAATACTGTATCCTCCTAATCTGTGCATAAACAATGGTCTGAAATCTGTAGTACTTTCAGTGTGACACCTTCCATAGTTGCTTTAAATTAACTGATACAATGAGAAAAGAATCATACTCCGACACATTTTCAAATAAAATATATGCAAAGACTTAGGCAATCACGTATTAGATGTTCTTGGTACTTTACTGTAATTTACCTTTACTGTAAATTGATGTTTAAGGTGTTTTCATAAGATGCTGCCATGTTTTAACATTAAATATTGATATTTAGATGAACATTTTGCTCACACACATAGGTTCTAAAGGCACAGAACATCCTGAACATTTATAGACTTTGGGTTCCCATTGATTTTGTTTAACTCCTTGAAGTGGATGGGTCTAGAGATTCTGTAGTGCAGCATTAATTTAGAATATTTTGATGCTAATTGGATCCCATCAAGGTGTGGGTACTTGATGAAAGATCTCCAAAATGTAGTTTTACTGTAGTCGGTTTTTAGAGCTCTTTTAAAAAAATATAGGACCTGTTTCTCCATTCCATTGTACAGTCAGTCCTTAATTAAATATATATAAATGGATCTTTATGGTTGGCCAATCTTCACCTTTGCTTCCAATATCACTGACACAATTTTGCACCTGCATTTTATTGCAGTTACAAAATTTTGGTGCAATTGACTGCATGTACAAAATTGTACCTCCAATACAGAAGGCCAGGTTGAGGTTTGATCAGATAGATAGGCTTCTAAATGTGCATCAACAACATAAGAAGCTGCTCTTGAAAACTTGGATCATAATATAAATACCCCGCTCCTTGTTTCCATCTTTGTAAAATAATGTCTTTTAATACTTTATGGGATTAAAATGTCATGTTCGCAGTCAGCACATGGAGTATTATTCTGTTTATCCCAGCCATACAATACTTCTATCTTGTTCATTTCAAAAAGTGTGTGTTTTATTTTCAGGCCTCCTGGTAGTCAGCAGCAGTTGACAAATGACCTGATTCCACAGGTGAGTTAATTAAAATGGTACTTGTTTGGAACATGGGGAACTGCCAGTAGTTAGTGTTGCATCTATTTGGTTTTAGTTATAGATGTGAGGTAAATGATATACAATGATATTTGGAGATCCTTCATTATTATTGGTCAAAAGCTATGGAATTTACATTGGGAGGACTACCACATCACAAATCAATGTGCTTCCAGTTGCAATGATCTCTCAGTGCATAATATTTTCTAATATTGTATTGTAATTCTTAACCATTTCATTGTCACATGTACAATCAGCCACTCATTAATTTTTGTTGATTATCGCAGACAACATAGTGGAACTATAGATGTTTGTTAATATTGTAATTTACTGTATGGAGAGAATTTTTGAAACAGCCCTGTAACAAGTCACTGAGTTACCACAAAAATCAATAACAGTGAAACATCAACCTGTCAGTTTGCATTATTTAATGAATTCATCCTGAATAGTTGTAGTGAGTTCTTTAAAATTATGATCCGCCTCCTGGTGGTACAGTGCCCTCTGACTAGATACCAATCAAAACTTCCCTTAGAAATAATCAACTTTCATTAACTAGATCCAGAAATTCAGAACTGTCATAGACCTCAGGAGGTCATCTAGTCCAATCCCCTGCTCAAAGCAGGACCAACACCAACTAAATCATCCCAGCCAGGGCTTTGTCAAGCTGGCCTTAAAAACCTCTAAGGATGGAGATTCCACGACCTCCCTTGGTAACCCATTCCAGTGCTTCACCACCCTCCTAGTGAAATAGTGTTTCCTAATATCCAACCTAGACCTCCTCCACTGCAACTTGAGATCATTGCTTCTTGTTCTGTCATCTGCCACCACTGAGAACAGCCTACCTCCATCCTCTTTGGAAACCCCCCTTCAGGTAATTGAAGTCTGCTATCAAATCCCCCCTCCCTCTTCTCTTCTGCAGACTAAATAACCCCAGTTCCCTCAGCCCCCTAATCATTTTCGTTGTCCTCCGTTGGACTCTTTCCAAGTTGTCCACATCCCTTCAGTAGCGTGGGGACCAAAACTGGACACTGTACTCCAGGTGTGATCTCAACATTGCCAAATAGAGGGGAATAATCACTTCCCTCGATCTGCTGGCAATGCTCCTACTAATACAGCCCAATATGCCGTTGTCCTTCTTGGCAACAAGGGCACACTGTTGACTCATATCCAGCTTCTCATTCACTGTAATCTCCAGGTCCTTTTCTGCAGAACTGCTGCTTAGCCAGTCGATCCCCGCCTCTAGCGGTGCACGGGATTCTTCCTTCCTAAGTGCAGGACTCTGCACTTGTCCTTATTGAACCTCATCAGATTTTTTTTTGGCCCAATCCTCCAATTTGTCTAGGTCACTCTGGACCCTATCCCTATCCTCCAGCATATCTATCTTTCCCCCCAGCTTAGTGTCATCTGCAAACTTGCTGAGGGTGCAATTCATCTCATCTTCCAGATCATTAATAAAGATGTTGAACAAAACCAGCCCCAGAACCGACCCCTAGGGCACTCCACTTGATACCAGCTGCCAACTAGACATCAAGCCGTTGATCACTACCTGTTGAGCCTGACAATCTAGCCAGCTTTCTATCCACCTTATAGTCCATTTATCCAATCCATACTACTTTAACTTGCCGGCAAGAATACTGTGGGAGACGGTATCAAAAGCTTTGCTTAAGTCAAGATATATCACATCCACCACATTCCCCACATCCACAGAGCCAGTTATCTCATCATAGAAGGCAATCAGGTTGGTCAGGCATTACTTGCCCATGGTGAATCCATGTTGACTGTTCCTGATAACTTTCCTCTCCTCCAAGTGCTTCAAAATGGATTCCTTGAGGCCCTGCTCCATGATTTTGCCTCTGGGTGAGGATTTTGCCTCTGGGTGGGATCCCTTTGCAAAAAAGAAAAAAAATCCATTTTCTCTGCTTCAGTACCCCGCAATCTAGAATGAATCCACCACCCTTTGAGAAGGTAGGCTTATCTGATAGGTCCTTCACTGTGCTATTATAGACTATTACATTTAGAACTCTAATTCTGACTGCTGTGGCTGATAAGGCAGTATTATCAACATGCTATTGCCTTCTGAAAATATGGTCCAAGTGTCAGGCTGCTGCTTCAGAGTGGGCGCCTGGTCAACCATACTTCAAGGGGCAAGAGACCCTTTCAGTCTTATAAGATAATGTCCATTTTGGCATGATGGAATTAAGAGGCGGATCTTCCCTGGGACTTTAACCATGGGAATTTGAATTATTTTTAATGACTGCAGAGCTGCAGTGACTCAATCTAATATTGAAAATATTTTTTAGAAATGCTGTCTGATGTTTGTGAGTCCATTGTCATCGCTTTTTATGGTTCCTTAGAGCATGCTATAGTTTTTATGCTTTATTGCTATAGCATAGTTGCGGTGTTAATCCATGAAATAATCCCCTTTATTTATTCTCCTGGTGTGGAAACATTAATTCTCTAATTGTAATAATGCTATGATGAGAGGTCACCCTGAAGCATGTTTTGCTCTCTTGAACTCAAATATTTTACTAATGTTTCATCATAGCTGATTCCTCCCCTCCCTGAGGGCAGACAGAACTCCCTGATTGCTGTAAAATCTTTCATTAGCTACTCTGTATGTTTGATTGACCTTTGCATAGTGGTACTGCCTGAAACATATGGAATATATCCCCTTCGCCACTTGCTCTACGGTTAACATTGTGGTACAAAATGAAAACCAAAAAAATATGTATTTTAAAAAAACAGAAACATTAACTACTGGTTCCCATCTTTGCCCTGCAATTGTCAGTATCTGTTGGAAAGAGTATTGGAGTGGTTTGGACTGGTCTTGCTCAAATGATTTGCCCCACTGAAAAAGAGGAAGAGAGGGACACATAATTATGTGCTTCCTAGCCTGAAATTTCCCCTTTACCTCTTTCTCCAGCCCCACCCCCCCTCGATCTTTTGTCCATTTTGTTGAAGGCTATGTGACACATGCAACCTTTACAATTGCCATTATATGACTCCTGCAGATTCAAATTACATGTAGACAATATTAAGGAAATGACATTTTTTGTGTAAGCTTTATTGTATCAGATTTTATATTTGTTATACACAATTATATAATAAGTGCTAAAAGCTGATGGTATTTCATTACTTGATTGAGATTTATCATCAAACTGAGGTGTCATTTAAACAACAGAACTGAATTGAATTAAAGTTAAATCAAAGCCTTATGTTGACAAGAAAATTATAAATTCTATCTCTCATAAAATCATCAGTAGATTGAGGAAATAGGATTTTTCTGACTCTTTTGTAGACAACAGTATCAATTCACTTTGCAAATCATTTGGAAAGAAATATGGAGAAGTTATGAGTCTGATTCATTGATTTTTCACAAAGAACTTTTTCCCCTGTAAGGTTGCCAAGAGAAACTGAACATCAGAGTATTTTACCCACCCTGAACAAAACCTGCCATTATCTCTGTGCCCACCACAACTTCTCATCAGGATTCCTGTTCATACACTTCCACTCCAACACAACCCTGGATGTGATCTGGGTAGCACTGATGAGCTGGCACGTGATTGCTGGTGGCTTACATAGATCAAGCTGGACTATAAGACCTGCCTCTCCTCCTTGTTTCCAGTGGCACAATCACAATTAGAGAGGCTAACAACACTTAAATACCTTTGAGAATCTGGGCCTTAGTAATCACTCAGGATTCTGTGTCTGTCAGACTTCTCTTTCTAACTTTATGTATTTCAGAAGTTAAGTGTGTGCAATAAAAATTTCTTCTGCATAGATGGTTAGAAACAAAAAAAGTTTATATTTTAAGGCGCTGTCTTGTGCTATTTTGATTTTTTTTAATCCTTTGTTTAAAATGAAACATTTCATACAATAAGTTCACAATGTGGAATAATTGCTTTGGTATTTTAGAGGGAAAAATACATAGTTTATCTAAAAACAAAACAAACTGCCTAAAATGGCCAAAGTTCTAAAAGTTTATTCACATTGCATTAAATTAATCACCAAGTCCCCCACCATAAAGCCTAAATAAATGAGCTCTTCATATCATGAAGCTCTGGGCAGGACACCTCTAAAGCCCCATTAGAGGTGTTGTTTCAGCTTCTATTTCCATTTCTGTGAATTTCCAAGGCACTGGCTCTGTGTAGCCAGTAGTTGGTTCTGCCTGCAGTACTTTCTGAATATGCTGATGCAAAGCCCATCTCCAGGGTGTGCAAGGAGTACTTAAACCACTCTGATCAGCTGTTTCACTTGCTCATCTCTCCATGCAAGGCCACTATGGGTTCTGCTACTTGAAAGGCTTTGAACAGGTTTTCTGTCAACAGGTGAATTTCATCCTGAGGCTAGAACATAATCATTCTTTAGACTAGAACAAAGTTCGCAATCAATTCATCAGTGGCTTTAAGGCTGTGTCTATGCTAGTCTTTATTCCCTAACATTTATCACCATTTGTTACCACTGAAGGTAGACAGGGTTTCTGTGATCCTGGTAATTTTTACTGACATGTTTTCCGATTTTTACTCAAATTGGGTTCGGATTATAGAGTGTTATAATAGCAGCTGCTGTTATCCTGTCTACTGGAGTTTCCACAACAAGCTGAACTAGTTAGTAGTAGCAACAATAAGAAATCCTAGGGGAGAAGGCTAGTTTAGGAAAAGAAAACCAAGCACCATTGGTTCAGTCTATAATGTATTACCATTGATGTACTTACCAGCTCAACTCTAAGCAAGTTAATTAGATTTGACTAATATTAATACACATCAATCTTTTAATATGTTAATGTTTAGTTCCTGAGTTACCTAGTGAGCATTCCTCTTGCTCAACATTTTTTTTTACTTCTAGAATTAAAGTGCAATTTTTGGAGTAAAATTAATGTGAAATACTAATATTCAAGATGAAAATCAAAATGCAAATATTAGATATACTAAAAGTAAATAAAATTCACTTTCAGCATACCATGAGCATTCTATGCTTTCCCTTACTGTTGTACTGTCGTGGTGTGTTAGTGTTTCAGTCTGGCTTTAACTGTGAAATTCCTTACATGTGGTGTTTTGTGTCATCCTCAATGTTCTGTTAATCTAACTTTATTGGCTGAATGTATCTTCATTGGTTAGATAAGCACATCCTTAAGCATTAAAATAGAACATGTCCAACTTGACTACAAATGCATGTAACTTGTTAGCAAAAACTGTAAGAATATATGTTGGCCAGAAGGGACTTCCTCATTATGAATTTATTTCTTTTTTTGCAAAAAGATAAAATCGTGGGAAGTGTAATTAGATTTTATGCTTTTTTTGTTCTAGCTAATTTTGTAACTGATATAAAACAAAATGAATTTTGACTTTTTCAAAATCATATACTTCCATAAAGTTAAAATAGCCTTCAAGAACACATTAGTGCACTGCAAAAATTAATACGTGCAAAGCAATGTAAGCACATGGCACTTTTAATTTTTCAGTAGCCCAAGGGCACTGTTATCTGGTCTTTTCTGGGAAATCACTCATCATGTAGCTATTGGGGAAAGAGAGAGCTTCAGCTTCTTTTCTGGGAGCAATCCAATGCAGTATGGATATTAATTAAATTTATTAAACAAATAACACAGCGACTCAGGGAAGCAGGGGTCCATCTGCCAGCTCTGCAGATTGATCTCTGCAGAGACGCGAGTTGAATGGTAGTTAAAGCTAAGTTGCAGAGCTCAGCAGATGGGCTCTTGTCTCTAGTGGGGGAGATTTGGTGGCGGTCCAACAGCTTTTTTCCCCCTCCAGGTTTTTGTTCCTTGCAACTGTGGTTGAAGAAGCACTTCTCTGTCTTTTCTCAGCCTGAGCCCCCTCCCCCTTTTGTTTATCTGAGCAATGTTTAAGTCTGAGTGATTTGTTAGAGAGGCAAGTCCCGGCTGATCTCATTTTGTGTTTGTGATGTAAACCTCAAGCAGAAAATAATTAGGAAAATGTAATCCCATTGACTTTACACCCCACTTGTGTACACTGCTACATCTCAGCCTGGTGCCTTGGGGGAAAAAAAAGGTCTAGAAGCAGAATTGTATTTAGTATTGAAAATTACAGCTTGGTATCCATCTATTTTCTCAAAAATCTTTTTGTCAGAGATTTATATACATAGTATGACTGCACCATTGCTTACTGCCTTTACATGCAGAATCTAGTTTTATTCTTGGATTTCACTTTATTTTCCCTCTCTGTTTTCTTTCATATTTTTTAAAAAGTATGTATTTTCTGAATTCCAATAACAGTCTTTATATAGCAGATGAATACTGATTTAGTGAATTGTTTGCTGTATATGGGCATGGCTAGGACCTGTTGTATTGTCTAATACTGATTATGAGAAATATAGTGGGTTCAATACTCTTGTAATTAATTATGCAATTAGGCCCGTTGTTTATTGCATATTTGCAATTTTGAGAGGTCTCTAAACAAGTCACAACTGTGTGAGTAATGTATGCTGTGGAATACTAGTCATAATGCCACTTAAAGCCTTGGCAAAACTCCCATTGACTATAGTGGCAGCAGGACTTGGCCTATAATGCAGTAGACGACAACAGGGAATTCCATTGGTGAGAAGATTTCATAACATATAGTCAGGGTTGGCCATCTCTTAATGGATCATTGGTGTAACAGGAAAGCCCAAACCATATCAACGTCACTGTTCTGTTACAAGAAATAGCAATCAATAGAGTTAACAGGTTATAAGAGGGACCTATTGTTTATCAGGAAAGGACCACATTTTGCCTTCCTTACTGAAACTTTAACCAGGCAAAACTGCTAATGAAGTCTATGGGTATTTTGCTCAAAATAAGGCATGAAGGATTTAGTCCCAAAAACATGTGCTTTACAAAGTAAACAGAAAAGGCACTTTTTGGGATGATAGTTGATGTCTCTGTAGCGTGGATTGTTTCCTCTGCATTGGCTTTTGGATCAGATCAGCCTTGGTTTACAAATTTCAATGTTTAACTCAAAACATAAATACTGGTAAGCTTTGGAAAATAAAATAGTTTTGCTTCCATTGTAGGTTACTGTGTGTCGCTAAGGTTGTGCTTTCAGTTTTAAATCATGCTGACATTAATAATATGAATGCTTCAGTTACTATGGTAAATTGTCAGAATTAGTTGTTTTTTCATTAGTGCCCTGCCAAGGATTATTCTGAACTCTAACTCTAAGACACATCACTGCACCACAGCTCTTGATAGTATTTTAAACTGGCCCAGCTTAATGCATAGGAGAGGCTTTTGCTGAAAAATGTTTGTTTACCGATGTGTAGTAGGTGAACTACCATTTATCTATCTAATTGGTTGGAACTGAGAAACCACAAGGGATCCTTAGTCTGCAGTTGAATTCATAAGCTATTTACCACATTCTCTCCACTGTCTTATACCTGGACTAATTTTGCTATCTGATTTAAACCGCAATCTAGTTGCTCTGGCATCTCAATTTAAGAGGAGATTGGATATTCTTGAAGTGAAATGCAAATGTTTTATTTTTGCCTTTAAACAAATGTGCTGTTTTTTACTCTTAAATTAAGAGAGGATTTGAAAATTAGATATGGATCTCGGGGTATGTTTTATGGTAGGAAAAATATAACATTAAACCTCTGTAAATTAGTACAAACTAGTAAAACTAGAGGGAAAAAAGGCAGAAAGTTAGTAGAGATACTTGACCTGCTTGCTGCATGTTGTTCTGTGTCCTCAGAATGAATCTTGCCTATTTTAGGAGCAATGAGACTATAGTGGTTAAGCAGTAAATAACGAAATTAATTTTTTCTAGGAGTGTCATTTTGCATTAATATGTGGAAATAGGGTAATAACTTTGGGCAAAATTCTATCAGTTCTACATGGTGAATCTTAACTCCAGTGTTCTGTTCTTCTTACATGTGCAGAGTTTCCATCAGTATTGCCAAGGACTTTCTGAGTGTATAGAGAGCAAAATATCAAATACCTCAATTTTGCTCTTAATAGTACCTGTGCAACTCCATTATTTTAAATGGGGGTTACACAGGTGTAAGTGAGAGTAGCAATGAACCTGAGATAATCTGTGTGAATCCGAGAGAATTCTGCCGATGGTTTGCTAGCTGCCTACTAACAAGCCCTAACCCAGCATTGGTTATTTCTAAATTATCTCAAGTTTTCTTTTGCCTATTTTATTCTTTGAAATTTTTCATGCATATTTAGCATTCATGAAAGTGAATGCCCAGATGTGGTCATTGAATGAGCAGGTCTTTCCCACAGAGGCTCTCAATGTTCCTCAATGCAAATCTGTAACACTATTAATTATTCAGGTCCTCCTAGAACTCTTCTGAGCAAAATCTGTCAATTTGTGACATCTAGACATCACAGTGACATGTGCAATAGAAATGTCTAAAAGCACAATCTCAATATATGTCCACTGGGCTCTAAAAAAGTCATTCTCTTTACATATCAGAGGGGTAGCCGTGTTAGTCTGAATCTGTAAAAAGCAACAGAGGGTCCTGTGGCACTGTAAACGTCCGGTGCGGGGGTCGGGCCCTCTCAGGGGCCGTCGGGGGCCAGGCCGCCTCACTACACGGCCTGGATCGGTCTCAGGGTTCCGCCCCTCTGGCAGGGACTAGGCCAAAGGTACACGGCCTCTGCAATGAGCTCCTGCTCTCCGTCAGGGTCCGGCAGTAACTCAGGCCCGGGCTCCGGTCCTCACTGCCGGAGCTGGGGATTACAAAGTCAGTCGAGCCCCCGCGCTAGCTCAGGGCGGGGCAATAAACAATAGTGCGGGTGCTCAGCTCCGTGGATCAGGAGCTGAGCCCTGACAAACTCAGGACGTCCTAGGCCCTTATTCAGGGGAGGGCAACCCCCAATAGTCCAGGGCGCTCAGAACCTTCCTTCAGGCTGAGCAGTAAAGTCAGGGGTTCAGGCCCGGCCCTCAAGCAGGGCGGGGCAGCACACAATAGTCCAGGGGGCTCAGAACCTTCCTTCAGGCTGAGCAGTAAAGTCAGGAGTTCAGGCCCGGCCCTCAGTCAGGGCGGGGCAACAAACAATAGTCCAGGGGCTCAGGACCTTCCTGCAGGCTGAGCCCAGGCAGAGTTAGTAGGCCCAGGCCCTCAGTCAGGGCGGGGCAACAAACAATTAGTCCAGGGGCTCAGGACCTTCCTGCAGGCTGAGCCCAGGCAGAGTTAGTAGGCCCAGGCCCTCAGTCAGGGCGGGGCAACAAACAATAGTTCAGGGGCTCAGGACCTTCCTGCAGGCTGAGCCCCAAACAGAGTTAGTAGGCCCTGGCCCTCAGTCAGGGCGGGGCAACAAACAATAGTTCAGGGGCTCAGGACCTTCCTGCAGGCTGAGCCCCAAACAGAGTTAGTAGGCCCTGGCCCTCAGTCAGGGCGGGGCAACAAATAATAGTTCAGGGGTTCGGGCTCAGGTCTGGGAATCAGGAGCTGAGCACGGACAAACTCGGGACGCCCCAGACCCTCAGTCAGGGTGGGGCTACAAGCACTCCTTCAGGGCAGCAAACAATAGCTCAGTTGCGGTGCCAGAGCGCGGGCTGGAGGGGGAGGCTGCCACCCGTTAAGTGGGGTGGCAGGGGGGACTCAGGCCCACCCACTCCACTGTGTCCCAGCCCGGGGCCCTAAGAGCGGCAGTTAGTCTGCCGCTGTGTCGGTGGGGTCCTGACCGCAACACACCGACATTGGCTCCTCTGCTGTAGCCAGACTGGGGTCAGCTACCCCCGGGCTGCTTTCCATTTCCCCCTCCATTGGTACCTGCTCCTCGCCGGGCTCGACAGCGGGGTCCCACACCATGGGTTCCTCAGCTCGCAGAGGGTCGTCTGGGTCGGGTCGCTCCTCCGGTCTCCGGTCAGGGGGGCGCTCGGGCCCCTCCTCGGGGTACCGTGCTCGGGGCAAGTGCGGCCAGTCTACGTCAGGGTACCTTGCTTGGGGAAGGCTTGGCCAATCCGCGTTGGGGTACCTGGCTCTGGGGAGGTCCAGTCGGCCGGCGTCCGGGTATCTGGCTCTGGGGAGGCTCGGTCCGTCCGCGTCGGGATACCTGGCTCTGGAAAGGCTCGGTCTAGCCGGAGCTCGCACCGGCACGTCTGGCCTCTCCGGCCGCTGGGCTCTAACTGAGGGCTGGGGCCTGGCTCTTATACTTCCTGTCCCGCCCCTTGACTTCCGGGGGGCGGGAACAGGTGGCGGTGGCTCCGCCCACTTGGGTGCCAATTCAGGCTCCTCTCCCTCAGGGGCCGTCGGGGCCCAGGCCGCCTCACTACAGGTTGCAGGAGCTCTCCGTGCTCCCTTCTCCCTCTGGCCTTTCCTGGCCCTCTCCAGCTGCTGCTTGCTGCTCTCCTTGTTGCTGCCGCTGCCGCTGCCGCTACTGCGTGAGTGAGTGAGTGAGTGCGGAGGGGGGGGCCTTGCCGGCCTGCCCTCCCCCTCGCCCTCGCCTCCGGAGGGAGAAGCATCGGCCCCCCTACGCCAACACCGATACCATCTGGGGGCCCACCTGCCTGCTTGCTTGCCTGCCTGGCCGGTTGCCCGGCCGGCTGACTGCCGCTCGCTGCTGCTGCTGTTGTTCCTGTGTGGGAGCCGCTGCCTCCGTCGCGGAGTGCGAAGAGACTGCGTCCCTGGTTCGGGAGATTGTGGAGGGGGTTGTTTGAGGACTGTGTTTTGAGTGATTTTGCCATCTTTGCTCCTGGGGTGGTGGTGCCCCCAGTCGCGTTAGGAGTGTGGACGGTACTGAGCCTCTCGTTTGTAATTCCTCGGACTGGAAGCCGTCGCTTGCCAGGAAGCTCCGAGGTCGACTTGGGAGCCTGCTATCCCGTCCCCCGTAGCGGACTGTTGAAGGGGGTGTGTGGGGGGGTGCGGTGCCCCCCCCCCTTCGTCCATCTGCTCCCCCTCTACCACCACCCCCACCGCCGACAGCTGCCGACAACCCCTCCACCGCCCCGCGTGCCACCTGGACCTGCTTTTCGCCCCTCGGCGGGGCTGTTTGCTCCCCCCGCCATTTCCATCGTCCGGGACTGTTTACTTACAGCAGTGAACGGCAGAGCCTGCGCTTCGCGAACGTTGTGGGTGCACCTTTTCCCCCGCCCTGGACTTCTCCTGCCCCCCAACTACGTTTCGCTGGTGGGGTCCCCTCCCTGTAGCCCCCTTTGTATTAGTTGGCCCTACTTTACCCCCCTCCTTTTAAGCCCCTTCGGTTTATTTTTTTTTGGTGCCCATTCCCCCCCCCCCTCGGTTCCTAGCCTGCTGGCTGTGTTCCCGGCCCTGTCCTTGGGCTGCGGCTGGCTGGAGTTTTTTTCTCCTACCCCTCCTTGTCCTTGGGCTGCAGCTGGCTGGACATTCCATTCTGTTTTCGAGCCGCTGCTCCGGTGCACCCCCCCCCCTTCGCCCCCCCGCGCGCGTTTGTGCCCCCGTTTTGTTGCCCCCTCCCCTTTTGCACTGTTCACCCCCCCTTTTACTGTTGTAGTCCCCCCCCCACCCCAGTGTAGCCGGGGGAGCCGGCTTTCTTTTTTGGTACCTGTGCCCCACCCCTCTCTTTTCGCTCCTGTGTGCCCTCTCCATTGACACCCTCCTCCCCAGCCTGCAGCCTAGCGGGGGGGAGTGGTTGCCTTTCCCTCGTTTTGTCTTTTGCCTAGAGGGGAGGAGCGGCTGCAGGTTGTAATGGCGGGGGACTCTGCCCCTGCCCCTGCCCCTGCCCCTGTACCCCTGCCCACCCCAATGGCCGGCCCCTCGACTGGCCCTGTCCCGGATACTGCCGCTGCCACGGCTGCCCCCTCCACTGGCAGGAAGGGCCAAGGGAGGAAGAAGGGCAAGGGCCCTGCCCGTGGAGCCAGACCTCCTGCGGGCGGGGCTACGGTCCCCGCTGCGGCCCCGACACCGGCCGCGGCCCCTCCCTCTCCTGCCGTCCCTTCCACCAGCTCTGGTGGTGCTCCACCTCCGGCCCCCAGAGCATACGCCCAGGTGGCCGCCGCCTCTTTGCGTGCCGCCGCGTCGTCCGCCCCGACCGCCGCCTCTGGACCTGTCCCTGGTGACCACGGCCCCTTCCCCTCGCTGACTAGGAGGCATGGCGTCCGTTGCCATTTGGTGCCTGCCTCGCCCCACATTGAGACTTATGTGCGGGCGTTGGCGAGGGTGGTGGGGCCTACGGCCATCGTGGCGGCCTCCAAGATGTACGGGAAGGCCGTGTTCTTCCTGGCGTCGGTGGCCGCCGCGCAGGAGGCGGTGGAACGAGGCCTGGCGGTGGGGGGCGTGTTTGTGCCTTTGGAACCCCTGGAGGACCTGGGCGTACGGGTGCTCTTGACCTCTGTCCCGCCCTACCTCCCCAACGCCGCCCTGTTGCCGGCCCTCTCCACCCTGGGGAAGCCCATTTCCATTCTGAGCTCTCTTTCATTGGGCTGTAAGGACCCTGCCCTCCGGCACATCCTGTCTTTCCGCCGGCAGGTCCAGCTTCAGCTGCCACCGGCGGCGTGTGCCGGAGTGGCGCTCGAGGGGTCCTTCCTGGTGCCCTACCGGGGGGCCCATTATCGGGTCCATTATTCGACGGGGGAGGCCCGGTGCTTCCTCTGCCGGGCGCCGGGGCATGTCCGGAGGGACTGTCCCCTGGCCCGGCCTGGAGGGGCGTCCGAGACCCCCGGGGCCCGGGAGGGTGCCGGCCCTGTCATCGCCGGCAACCCTGGCGGTTCGGACACTGCTGCTGCCGCCGCCCCTCCTCCTTCTGCCGCGGTTCCCGCTCTGGCCGCGGAGACGGCCGGGCAGGCGGGCCTTGCCGTCGCCGACCCTGGATCGGCGGGGCATGTGGAGGAGAGGGCGGGGCAGCTTCCGCCGGCCGCGGGGAAGGGCCCGCCCCAGGGGGAGGTTTCCCTCTCCCCTGCTGTCCCTCCGACCCTGCCGCCCCAAGCCCCGAAGCCATCGCCCTTGCCCTCTGGCCCTGCCCCTGCTGACCGGCCCTCCACCTCCTCTTCCACCTCGGGGGGCTGGGTGACCGTCCGGGGGAAGCGCGGCGCCCGCAGGTCGCGGGCTCTCTCCCTCCCCTCTGATGAGGAGGGAGAGCAGGCCCCCCGAAAGATGCCGCGGGGGGCCGACGTTGTTAGTTCTGTTTCCGCGCCCCCGGACGGTGCCCAGCAGGAGGTGCCGGCCATGGAAACCGTGGATGCCGTGGCAGCGGCTGGGGACACTTCTGTCCCTTTTGTTGGGCCCACACCTGAGGAGGCTTTAGCAGCGGTTCTCCCGGCCCTTGCTCCGTCTGTCCCCCCCGCCGCCGCCGCCGACGCCGGGGCGGCCCTTGTTCCTGTGACTGGCGGGGAGGTGGCCGGGGCCGAGGGGACCGCTTTCGCCTCCATTTTCGATGAGATCGAGGCCCTGGGTCTGACCCCGGTTACCCAGGGGGAGGACGACCCTCCGCCAGCGGGCCCCGATCCGGGTGCTGGCTTAGTCCCGCCCCCTTCTCCTGCTCCCGGTTCCTCGCCCCACTCTGCCGCTCCCGACTTAGTCCTGGGAGAACCCTTAGCCCTACCTGCCAGCCCGGCCGCGACTCCCATCTCGTGCACGGCCGCCGAGCCCCTCGGGGCGACGGCCGTTGCTGAGCGGCCGGTTCCTGCCCCCGATCTTGCCCCTTCCATCGTTCCTGCCCCTGAGGCTTCCCCTGTCCCTGCTGCCTCCGTCCCCTCGGATGCTGACCTTGGCCGAGGGGAGCCGCAGTCTAGCGGCTTGGCAGCGGGAGATGAGGAGCCCGTTCCCGCTCCCGTCCCTGATCCTGTCCCCTCTCCTGCCCAAGTCCCTGTTCCCGCCTCGAGCCCCGCCCCTACTCCCACCCTTGCCCCAGATCCTGTCCCCGAGGTGTCTCTGTCTGCCACCTCTGGTGTTACTGCCGCCCCCGGGGTTGTCGCATTTCCGTTGCCTGCAGACAACCCTCAGGGGGCGGTTTTCGTGTCTCCCCTTCCTGCCACTGTGGGGGCTGTGTTGTTCCCTCAGCCGCCCTCTCCTTTGCCGGGGATGGGGACGGGCTGCCCGGCGCAGCAGCGCCGGAACTCGGCCCCTTGTATGTCCATCACCGTGGGCTGCGAGGACCCTTCAGGGGCCCCGCCGGAGGATGGCGGCGGCTTGGCCGCTGCCTCCCCCTCCGCGCTGCGGGATGAGCTGCGCCTCTTTCTATCGGACTCCCGTGGTTCCCAGGGTAAGGTGCAGCTCGCCCTTCAGCGCTGGGGGGACTTCCATCTCGTCCTCCGGGCCGTGCAGGCGCTTTTGGGGGAGGGGCGGGGGTCCGGTCGGCGGGACATCGCGGCCTATCGGCGGGCCCGCAGATTCCGCGACTCCCTTTTGACCTTCGGAGTCGAAACCGGGATCTTGCGGGGCCCACTGGGGGCCGATGGTCCCTCCGCCCGTGAGGATCTGCCCCAGCCCTCCGCATGACAGTTACCACCTTTGCCTCGCTGAACACTCGGGGCTGTAGGGTGGGTCTCCGCAGGAGCCAGGTGCTCTCCTTCCTTCGGGAGGGGGGGTACTCTGTGATTTTCCTGCAGGAGACCCACACGGCTCCGACCGTCGAGGCTAGCTGGCGGCTGGAGTGGGGAGACGGGGTTTATTTTAGCCACCTCAGCGCCCATTCGGCTGGGGTGGCCACCCTGTTCTCCCCGGGGCTGCGGCCTGAGGTACTGGGGGTCGCCGAGGTCGTGCCGGGCCGCCTGCTGCACGTCCGGGCCCGTGTGGAGGGGCTGGTTGTGAACTTGGTCAACGTCTATGCCCCGAACGCGGGCCTGGAACGAGTGCCTTTCTATCAGCGGGCGGCGGCCTTCCTCGGCACTCTGGATTCTCGCGAGTGCCTGGTCCTGGGCGGGGACTTTAACACCACCCTCGAGGACCGGGACCGCTCCGGGCTTGAAAATTCCCAGGCGGCCGCGGGCGTCCTCAGGGAGATTGTAGACCATCACTCCCTGGTGGACGTCTGGCGCGAACACCACCCGGACGACGACACCACCTTCACCTATGTCCGGGTGGAGGACGACCGGTCGCGCCACTCCCGGTTGGACCGGATCTATCTGTCCCGCTTTCATCTGGCGCGGGCCCATGCCTCCAGCGTCCGGCCGGCCCCGTTCTCGGATCACCATCTGGTGACCGTGACGGCTTCTCTCAGTTCCGAGCGGCCGGGGCCGGCCTATTGGCATTTTAATAATAGTTTGCTGGAGGACGTGGGCTTCGTGGCATCCTTCCGGGAGTTCTGGCTGGCCTGGCGGGGGCAGCGGCGCGCCTTTCCCTCGGCGCGGCGGTGGTGGGACGTGGGGAAGGTCCGCGCGCGGCTCTTCTGCCGGAACTACACCCGGGGCGCCAGCCGGCGGCGAGATGCGCTGATAGGGCAGTTGGAGCGGGAGGTCTTGGAGCTGGAGAGGCGTCTGGCCTCCGGCCCCGAGGATTCACCCCTCTGCGCGGCGTACCGGGAGAAGCGAGAGGAGCTCCGGGCCCTGGAAGACCACCGGGCCCGGGGCGCGTTTGTTCGATCCCGCATCCGTCTCCTTCGGGAGATGGATCGCGGCTCCCGCTTCTTCTACGCCCTGGAGAAACGGAGGGGGGCCAAAAAGCATGTCACCTGCCTCCTGGCGGAGGACGGCGTCCCCCTCACTGATCCGGAGGAGATGCGTGACAGGGCCAGAGCCTTCTACGCCGCTCTTTTCTCCCCGGATCCGACCGACGCCGAGGCCCGCGGGGTGCTCTGGACCGAGCTCCCGACGGTCAGCGCGGGCGACCGAGACCGGCTGGAGCTGCCTCTTTCTCTGGCCGAGTTCTCGGCAGCCCTCCGGCTCATGCCCACTAACAAATCTCCGGGCATGGACGGGCTGACCGTGGAGTTTTACCGCGTGTTCTGGGACGTCCTCGGCCCAGACCTCGTCACCGTCTGGGCCGAGTCCTTGCAGGGCGGGGTCCTCCCTCTCTCGTGCAGGCGAGCCGTGCTCGCCTTGTTGCCGAAGAAGGGGGACCTCCGCGATTTACGAAATTGGCGTCCCGTCTCGCTCCTCAGCACGGACTATAAGGTCGTAGCGAAGGCCATCTCGCTGCGGCTGGGGTCCGTGCTGGCGGACGTGGTCCACCCCGACCAGACCTACACCGTCCCGGGCCGGAGCATCTTTAACAACCTGTACTTGATCCGGGACCTTTTGGAGCTGGGACGTAGGGATGGTCTGTCGTTCGCCCTCCTGTCTCTGGACCAGGAGAAGGCGTTCGACAGGATGGACCACGGGTATCTCCTGGGCACTCTGCGGGCGTTCGGTTTCGGGCCCCAGTTTGTGGGCTTTCTCCAGGTGCTGTACGCTGAGGCGGAGTGTCTGGTCAAGCTCAACTGGACCCTGACCGAGCCGGTCAGCTTCGGGCGGGGAGTACGGCAAGGGTGCCCCCTCTCGGGCCAGCTGTACGCTCTGGCGATCGAGCCCTTCCTCTGCCTCCTCCGTCGGAGGTTGGCAGGGTTGGTGCTCCGGGAGCCGGAGCTGCGGCTGGTCCTGTCGGCGTACGCCGACGACGTGCTCCTCGTGGTCCAGGACCCAGCGGATCTGGTGCGGGTGGAGGCCTGCCAGGCCGTTTATTCGGCCGCCTCCTCCGCCCGGGTCAACTGGGTCAAGAGCTCTGGCCTGGTGGTCGGGGACGGTTGGCAGGCGGGCTCCCTCCCACCCGCTCTTCAAGCCATTCGGTGGAGCGTGGGTCCGCTGCTCTATCTAGGCGTTTATCTTTCCGCCACGCATCCTTCTCCGTCGGAGAACTGGCTGGCTTTGGAGGCCAGGGTGCGTGAGCGGTTGCGGAGATGGACGGGACTGCTCCGGTGTCTCTCCCTGCGGGGGAGGGCGCTGGTGCTGAACCAGCTCGTCCTGTCCATGCTCTGGCACCGGCTCAACACCCTGAGCCCGGCCCCGGAACTCCTGGCCAGGCTCCAGAGGATAGCCCTGGAGTTCTTCTGGCCTGGACTGCACTGGGTCTCTGCAGGGGTTCTGAGTCTTCCCCTGGAGGAGGGGGGACAGGGCCTGGTCTGCCTTCGTAGCCAGGTCCATGTCTTCCGCCTCCAGGCCCTGCAGAGGCTCCTTTACGGTGCGGGTAGTCCGGCATGGAGCACGTTAGCGCACGCCTTCCTCCGCCGCCTCCGAGGGCTCCGATACGACCGGCAGCTCCTTTTTCTTCACCCGAGAGGTCTTCCGCGAGACCTCTCGGAGCTGCCGGTCTTCTACCAGGACCTTCTCCGGACCTGGAAGCTTTTCTCGGCGACCAGGTCCCCCGTGGCCACCGAGGGTGTGGATCTCCTCGCGGAGCCCCTGCTGCACAATCCCGATCTCCGTGTGCAGGTGGCGGAGTCACCCTCGGTGAGCCGGAGGTTGGTCCTGGCGGAAACCACCAGGGTCGGAGACCTCCTGGACTACACCAGAGGGGACTGGGTGGATCCCCGCGCGCTTGGTCGGCGCATGGGGCTCTCCACCCTCGCGACCCCTCTGCGTGTACTCCAGGAGGTGGGCGCTGCATTGTCACCTCTTGCTCTCGGCTTCCTGTGGCGGGCCCTGCGGGAGGGCGCTCCCCGCCCACCCCTCACCCCAGGCCCTCCGGACCTTTTTCTCGGGCCCTTGTTCCGTGAGCCCCCCCGGCTCCCCCGTTCCCATAATCCGAGCCGGCTGCACACTTTGCAGCCGGTCCGGTTTCGGACCGCGTCCAGAGACCACCTGTACACGCTCGTGCTCCACACGTTGCATCACCTCACCCTCGTGTCCCGCCCCGACACCAAGTGGAGGGACTATCTGCTACCTGTGGAGGGTGAGGAGCCCCGGTGGGCCAGCCTTTATTCCACCTTAGTTCCAAGGCCCGCCGGGGACATTGGTTGGCGGCTCCTTCATGGGGCCGTGAGCACGGGCGTGTACTTGGCGCGGTTCACCCCTATTCCTGAGGCCTGCCCATTTTGCGGCATTAGGGAGACCCTGGCGCACGCTTACCTTGAGTGCGCCAGGTTGCAGCCCCTTTTCCGGCTTCTCCAGAACCTCTTGTTGAGGTTCTGGCTACACTTTTCCCCGCACTTGTTTATTTATGCGCACCCTGTCCGTGGCCCCACTAAGTCGCGGGACCTCCTCGTCAACCTCTTCCTGGCCCTGGCCAAACTCACCATCTATAATACCAGGGAGAAGATGTTGGACGAGGGGGTGCTCTGCGACTGTGGGGCCTACTTTCATACCTCTTTGGTTTCACGTCTCCGGGCGGAGTTTCACTGGGCAGCGTCTGCTGGCTCCCTTGCCACCTTCGAGGAGCAGTGGGCGCTGTCCGGGGTTCTCTGCTCGGTGTCCCCATCTGGTTCCCTGATTTTGAACCTATGACCGTCACCTCGCTCCTTGTTTTTTTATTAGTTGTCCCACGTAATCATTTGGTACTGGGTCCAGTGGTCCCTCCCGCTAGGTTGGGGGAGGGGCCTTTCGTAGTGGGCGGCTAAGCCCGCCCACTTCCCGGTTCACCAATACGGCCTCACTACAGGCACCTTTGAGACTAACAGAAGTACTGGGAGCATAAGCTTTCGTGGGTAAGAACCTCACTTCTTCAGATGCAAGTAATGGAAATCTCCAGAGGCAGGTATATATCAGTGTGGAGATAACGAGGTTAGTTCAATCAGGGAGGGTGAGGTGCTCTGCTAGCAGTTGAGGTGTGAACACCAAGGGAGGAGAAACTGTTTCTGTAGTTGGATAGCCATTCACAGTCTTTGTTTAATCCTGGTCTGATGGTGTCAAATTTGCAAATGAACTGGAGCTCAGCAGTTTCTCTTTGGAGTCTGGTCCTGAAGTTTTTTTGCTGTAAGATGGCAACCTTTACATCTGCTATTGTGTGGCCAGGGAGGTTGAAGTGTTCTCCTACAGGTTTTTGTATATTGCCATTCCTGATATCTGACTTGTGTCCATTTATCCTCTTGCGTAGTTCTCATTCTCTTTACATGTTCTTTTTCTGATTTTGAAACTCAGAATAGAAGGATTGGGTGATGGGCGAAAGGCTAATCTACTACATATCTCCACTTTTTTTTTGTCCCATATATAATGTTCAATTTATATATTTATAAGTAGGTGTGGATGTGGCCCTAAGAACTCCTCAATGCCAACTGGCAAGGGGCCGGGGTTACAAGAGTATCTGATCTTTGTATGTATATTCTGGTTCACCAGAAAATATCATGTGAGGTCTTAAATGAAAGCCAGGTTTATGCTGGCCGTTAATATTGTTGTGAAATGTATTTCCTAAAGTCTGTATCAAGGTAGAGTTGACAGGTTTTCTGCCAAACAAAATATGTTTATTCACCTATCTCTCTGTAAATTAAGCATTGTAAGCCAATACAATGGAAGCCTCATTTTCATACAGCATCAACGGATGGGGTTTTGAAGTCCACAGGGAGGCAGCACACTGAAGAATAAGGTACAGGGTTATCCTGACTCTGAGTACAAACAATGAACTTTGGAGGATATAAGGAGAAAGCAAGGAAGACACCCCTTTATCCTGCATTTAGAAAGTAATTGGGCAGTATGATTACATTTATGAAAATGGATGCACAACCTGCCCTGGTTGAGAAGTTGCAAAGGACATTTGGAGTGGGATAAACTTCTTTTGACAGAAGAAGTTAAGTTTAATCTCTAGAAGGTGTGTTATGATTTTGTTTTATATGTAACCCTGTTGTTTCCATTATCCTTTCTCACTGTCTCTTGAATCTTGACCCTCTGATGATAAACTTATTGTTTTTTGCACTGTAAATATATCTCAGTGCTGTGATATTGTACAACATTCTGGGTGAGGCAGGCTGCACCTCAGCAATTGCTGCCATTCTCTGACAGTCTGACCCAGAGTCAGTGTGCATGTCCTTCAGGTTGCAGGCTGTCCTTTATCCACTTCAAAGTTCCTTTGTCCAAAAGTTCCCACCCAAAGATCTCCTGAGATTTTGAGCAGGGCTCTTGAATTTAACCAAACTGGTTTATGCATTTCTACAAAAGGAATTGGAGATAATCTTCCAAAAGTGGATTCACTATACTGAGCACTTGAGAACCAGGCTGTTGAATTAGAATCATTCGTAGGTTCCTGGAAACCTAGGTAGAGCACCACCCTGTAATTAACCCTTTGGGTTCCATAGAGCCAGCCAGACTACAATACTTATGATTAGTTTCACACAATATTTATCAAATTAATACAGATAGCATTAATACAGATAGCATTCTTCACAGCCTTTTTTTCCATTATGAATATTATATAGCATTCATATTCATTTACTCTACAAAACACGTTTCTTGATGTGGAGAAATGCTGTCTAAAATTCCTACTTATTTTGAATTTACAGATTTTATTAACAAACTTGAAGAGTTGAGGGAAAGGGTATTCCCTCAGTTCATGTTATTTAAACAGTTCATTACATTTAAAATAATATATATTGAACCAATAATTAATTATTTTAACAACCACGAACCAGGAGAATAATACAGCCACAGATCTACCTACAAATTGATTGCTAGATTAAACATGTAGGCCCCATTCAGTAACGTACTTAAGCATATGTTTGTAATTTAAAGTGCGTGACTTCAGTGAAAGTACTCATAAGTTTAAAGTTAACTTACTGAGTTTAAACCATATTTACTTAGACCAGTGGTTCTCAGCCTTCCCAGACTACTGTACCCCTTTCAGGAGTTTGATTAGTCTCGTGTACCCCAAGTTTAATCTCACTTAAAAACTAGTTACAAAATCAGATATAAAAATACAAAAGTGTCACAGCACACTATTACTGAAAAATTGCTTACTTTCTAATTTTTACCATATAATTATAACATAAATTGATTGGAATATAAATATTGTACTTACATTTCAGTGTATAGTGTATATAGAGCAATATAAACAAGTCATTGTCTGTATGAAATTTTATTTTGTACTGACTTTGCTAGTGCTTTTCATGTATCCTGTTGCAAAACTAGACAAATATCTAGATGAGTTGATGTACCCCTGGAAGACCTCTGTGTACTCCAAGGGGTATGTATACCCCTGGTTGAGAACCGCTGACTTAGATGATGCTGAATTAAAAGTTTAGGTACATTACAGGCTATATTTTAATTGACATATAGAACAATACAGTTGGGAAACTTCAGTACACTGGTTTTGTGCTTTGAGTCGTTGCACTGTGATTGCACAGCTCAGTTAAATACTGCACAGTTACATCTTCCTTGTCTGTTTATGACAGAAAAATGACTAATTATCACCTATCAAAAAGATGAACACTTTTTCATTAAATTAGGTCAAAGGAAAACACACTTAAAATGTATTATTATATATCAGCTTATGTATACATTTACCAAAATAAGCATGTTTTCATAGCTTCATGACATTTCTGTTTTCTTGCTAACACTGTCTCCTATTGTAAAATTGACCATAAGCTCTCACTTTCCCAGCAGAGGTAAAAGAGTAAAGCCAGAGATTTCTGTTTTTGTGTGCTATTTCTATTCTTGTGAAAACCATACAGCAGAGATCTAATGGAGGAAAAATATGTCCATCAAAGATCAAACTGTTAGCATAGAGCGTTACAGTGCAACAGCTCCTACCAAGACAATTCTTTTTAGCTACTTTTTATTAAATAGTTCCCTACCTTTTGATCATGTGTCTGTCAAAACTGCCTACACTCTTCAGACTCATGCAGGTTTTCTTTTTTTAATACTGTGAATATGTTTATATGGGTGGACATTAGCATATATGTAACCAGTAAGAACAAATGATGGATGCAAATTGCTTTAAAATGGTTATGAGGAGATGCTAACTTTTAAATATTGCCTTGTTTTAAATCCCACTTGGTGCCCAAGACTCTTATTAGGTCTATTTTAAGTGCAAAGAAATAAAATAAAATAAAATTCTGTCCTTGTATCAGGACAAGGTTACGTGTTTTGGAACATTCTGTATTATAAACATCCTTATGAGGAAATCATATATACTGCAGCGATGGAGCTGGAACACATAGTATCATCTGGATTTGAACTTTTTCAAAGTTCATGGTTATTTAGATCTACAGTTTTGGTTTGGGCTCATCTCTGATAAACTTGCAACTCCCCTCTGGGTTGGCTTGAATTAAATGGATGTGAAATATTCAACTCAAACCTGAAATATGCCCCAAATCAGTCTGAGTTTGAGTCTGACTTCCCTCCATGACCCAATTCATGTTTGATTTGTGTCTTGGAACTTTCATCACAACCGATTTTCATGTGTTGGTCTGTAAGCATGCATATTACTTTACAATAGGTAAACTTGAGAAACAAAGAAAGGAACGTTGGCCTTGAAGTTCGTCAAAACTAAAAAAGCATGAGTGATGGTACAGAGCAATCACTGAACGGTTAGTGGAATGTTTTGTGGAACAGATGGGTTTTTAGGGGAATTTTTAAGGAAGAAGAGGAGAAGTGGGGGGAGGACATTTGGTTTATATTGTTTGGATGTATATTCCAAAATTAAAGGGCAGAATGGAAGAAGGCACAAAAAGCTAGGAGTAGGTGAAGAAGACCGGGGAGCAAGCAGGAGAGAGGAGTGAGCAGACTGTATAAAAGAGTAGGGTTATGAACATCCAGTACATTTGTAGAAACTGAGATTTTTATTTTAAATAAGATGTACCTTAAGGCTGAATGAATCATTGACCCTTTTTGTGATCTGTCTATATGCTTCTACAGTTGTATACAAAAGTCATGTCCCATATGGGATGCGGGAAACGAAGGTGATAAAATGAACATTGTCCCAACCTCTGTTGGAACAAGAGAGGGACTGAATAACACAATAATGAAAACAGTGTATAAATGAGTACATGGGGTCAGAGGAAATTGTTTGCCTTGTGGGCAATATAGGTGCAGGAGACATAAACTTGAGAGCTTCTGGCAATTAGTATGCTCGTTTTCTGAATGTCCTGACAGCAGTACAGGCTGAATCATGACAGGAGAGTAGTGTTGTTTTTTAATTAATATGTAGCTCTGTTCCTAAAGCTTTTTATATACCTTACATTGAAGCTTAATTGGCACAGTGGTGTCTTTATTATAACTGAGACCTATAGGCACCCCATTAATATATATAAATTAATAATGTGGTAGTGTGCTTTTTAGGGGGGGAGATTCCCCCCCCCCCATTTGTTGTTTTTAACTAGGGATTTTCACCCAATTTCTAGATGAAAGAGTCTCTGATTGGTTTATTTAACCAAGCTAAAGTTATGAAACCTTTGGCTTTCCCCTTGCTATGGCAAGCACAGCTTTTTGTGGCCTCAGAAAACTAACAAGCAGCTAAGAAATGAAACTCCAATATATTTGTCCATCAAGCAGAGGCCCTTTTGATTCAGAAATGTGTTGTTTGGTTTTATAAATATAGTCCCAAGGTAACATATTTTTCTCTTTTTTTTTTTCTTTTCTTTTTTTTTTTAAATAGAATTTTTCTGGTGTGATTCAAAACAATGAAACTTGCACAGAGATTTCTGGTGCATGGTAATATCTGTTACATGGCTACCTCTTCAGCAAAATCAAGCACTGAGGACCATTACAGACAACGTGCTACATATGCTTACTTTTTACCAATACAGACAAGATGGCAGGACAACAATCAGTATGGACATGTGAACAATGCTGTCTACTACAGCTATTTCGACACTATAATCAACCATTTTTTGATCAGGTATGTATATTGCTCCTCAGGGACTGCCCCCAGACTTCCTTTGTATATTTACTCATCTGGGTGATTTTGAAGTAGTTTTGGGGTTAAGTAGGTAAATGTATTTATGCACTTCCATTCTATTCTTATATGCCCCAGTGATCCAGAATGAAGCAAACATTCAAACTGAAATACCGCTGCAGCAAAGACACAAGTATTTAAACGCTTGGGCAGTATTTAAAGTAAATTTAGTTTCACACATAATCCACTTAACTGGAATTGGTATTTGAAAATAAACTTTAAAAATTATATGTAAACTGAATGATATAGTTCTCTGTAATCCACAGTAGTTTGTATATGCTAGTAGCAACATCTCTTAGATGATGGACAGGCACTGGCACATGTCCTTTCTTGTGGATGTTGGCAAGCACTAGCATTTGTCTTCTCATGAAGCACTGTCAAACCCTTTTATGATATAGGTATTACATGTCCTTTCTCAAGGTGTTGATGAGGAGCTGTTATTATAACCCTTTCTTTGATTTTTGTTAAAAGCCAAAAGGCGTTGTCATAACCCTTATTTCGGTAACAATCCTGCAGACATTTATGCATGTGCCTAATTTTAAGCACACAAGTAATCCCTCTGAAGTCAGTTAGTTCTTTGTTTAAGATTTTTCAGGTTTGGGATCTGACTGTATGTAGCTCATTTTGTTCTATGTAACTGCCATATCTAGGGTGAACTGCATGCCGCTCTCATGGAAATTAGGCAAATGCTAATCTTGTTTTCTGTGCATGGTTTATATGTCTGAAACTTCATAGTATTGCCACTGAGGATGCACACCTTAGGAAAGGGACATAATTGACCAAAAGGGATACTTTAGATGTTAGTTCCTGCTTTCAAAAAATGAAACTGCCAACAAAAATTCAGATGGGTAAGTTAAGCAATTCTGATTTTCATACATTAAATCGATTGTTCTGGCTACTATATAACAAGAAATCACTAAACATATATGTGGTAATACAATTACATATTCTGTACAAAGGACTGGATGGCAATTACTGTGGGCTTCATGCAGGGCCGGCTCCAGGGTTTTGGCTGCCCCAAGCAGCCAAACATTAAAAAAAAAAAAAAAAAAAAAGCCACGATCGTGATCTGCGGTGGCAATTCAGCGGGAGGTCCTTTGCTCCCAGCAGGAGTGAGGGACCGTCCGCCGAATTGCTGCCGAATAGCTGGACGTGCCGCCCCTCTCCGAAGTGGCCGCCCCAAGCACCTGCTTGGTAAGCTGGTGCTTGGAGCCGGCCCTGGCTTCATGGAGTGACTCTGGCATAGGGAAAAGTTCAACCTACTGAAAAAAATATTTTGAAAAATAAGTGAAAAGTTTCCTTGAATGGTTCAGGATTATTCTAAATGTATTAAATAAAATTCTGTTTGTAATTGTGCAATATAAACAAAATCATAAAACAAAGAAAATGTAAATTATGCAAGAAAAGCTACAAGAAATAAAGATTTGCTCATTTAGCAGACTTAAAATTCAATAACTGTTTTGTTTATAAAAACAACAAGGAGTCTGGTGGCACCTTAAAGACTAACAGATTTATTTGGACATAAGCTTTTGTGGGTAAAAAACCTCACTTCTTCAGATGCATAGAGTGAAAGTTACAGATGCAGGCATTATATACTGACACATGGAGAGCAGGGAGTTACTTCGCAAGTGGAGAACCAGTGTTGACAGGGCCAATTCAATCAGGTTGGATGTAGTCCGCTCCCAATAATAGATGAGGAGGTGTCAATTCCAGGAGAGGAAAAGCTGCTTCTGTAATGAGCCAGCCACTCCCACTCCCTGTTTTGTTTATGCGTCATCTTTTTATTGGAATGTGATCACCTACCATGAAATATAGCAGAACATGCCCAATTTCTCTGTATATATCTGTGTTCACAAAGCCAAGTATACTGAAGGTCAGTGGGGACTCTGAATAGCACAGCTAACAGACAGTTCAGATGCCTCAGTCCTCAGAGACTAATCAGCAGCCCTGATGCTGGTACAAAGGCCAGGAACCAATATGAAAAGGGTTGAATGATCTTGCTCTCTTGAGCAGTGAGTGAATTTTTAACTATTCTTTGTGTATTTGTGAAACCTTATACAGTAATTACATCTTACTAATAATTTGTGAAAGCTTTAAAATATAGAAAGTTAAATTCTAATGAACTAATATTGGTATGAGTACATATCTCTATTGTGGCTAAAGTGCTTTTTCTAAGCTAGAGAATAACCACAGGCCCCAATAAGAAAATTGAGGCCACTGTGTTTTTCAATTTACACTTGCCTGAACTTTATTCTTAGCCTCTTCTCTTTCCTTGCAGCCTCAGGGAACAGATGGGAAAATTAAGCTGCAAGGCAGTAGCTGAGGTTATTTCTGGGCCTAGAGTAGACCTAAATGTTTTTGTAGACCAGGAGGCCAGAATTGAAGGGGACGGGTTTGGTGAATGACAAATGCACCTATTTTGATATACTTATAATTTTTTCTAATTTTGCCTTTTTATTTAGACATTACCACAGGATTGTCTAAACTTCCTTCTATTTAGTACAGAGAACATCTAAGGAAGAGTCAGGTAACATTAGTGATCTTAGGAACTGAAAAGTTTTAAGGGTGGTTGCTGTACATTCTGCACTATATGCTTCATTTATCTTCTGTAGTTTCACTGGCAAAAGTGGAGCAGTGCAAGCCTTGCACTACTTAGCAGAGTTATCCCGGTTATGCTCAGGACAACAAGGGGCATTGTGTAGTGTGGTGAGGTAAACCACTCCACTGTACATTGATATTACCTGTTTCATTTCTGCAAGAGTGCGCTGAGGCATTGGCTGGTAATGGGGGAAAGACTTTTCAGGCCACACTTGTACATCACAGGTAGAATCTGGCCTTGGTTTTATTATAACACAGAAATGTCTGTCAATGGTTGGCTGAGCTGTAGTTTCAAACTTTTAAGTGTAATAGGGCACATAAATTTCTATAACGAGATGAAATCAATGGGAATCTGGCAATAAAGGAGTGTAAATAAAAGCATTCCTGCTCAAAATAGTTGGAACTGAAGAGGCATTGTCAATTTATTTAGGCCAGAAATTTGACGTTCTTTAAAATTGTCGCAGTCTGTTGATGATCGCTTCTGGTTTCCACATATCTGTGTTGTTTGGGAGTTTTTGTGGGTGATTTCTAAATCCACCATTTTAGTTGAGGAAACCACAGAGGGAAAATAAACCAATCACTTAAACCAATATGTGAGATTGCCTTAACTTCTCTATACTGAAGAAGAGTTGATACTTACCCTGATTTTCATGGAAACTTACTTTTTTGATGAACTGGCCGGGTCCCACTTCCTATAAGCTGGAACATTGCAAGTTATTGCAAGTCTCTTATCATCACAGCCAATGCTGGACTTTACAATATGGTGATATTAGCATTCCATCACAATATGATGATGCAGTGACAAGGTATTATAATTCAAATGTCACAGTGCTGTGATGTGATTATTTTGTTCCAGGTAAGAGTTTTAAAGGTATCAGCTCTAACAATTAGCTAGCTGTAAACATTTTTGCAGATGATGTTGATGCCCAGAGAGGGAGAGAAACCAAAAAACAGCTGTTTTGACACCTGCATCTCCAGAAACACAACAAAATAGAATGTTTGCAAGGACAAAATCTGCTAGGGAAAGGAATCTTGTTTTAAAATTGGTAAATGGGTATGAGGTGCACCAAAGAGTAAACAAAATATGAAGCATTGAAAAAAAAACAGTTGACAGAGCGGCTTTAAATACAGGAATTCAAAGTGGATATTACTTATTGTATTTGATTTGGCTGTGTATGTGAAATATGACTGATTTTATTCAGTCCAGAAATGCAAAATGAGTGGTTAGAAAAATGTAAAGAAATGACTGCAGAAAATTACACTCTTCATGATTTACTTTGAATTGATCATATTGCAGCCTACTCAGTAGGCTTGTAGTTCCAGAGGGCTTGTTATCCTGAGCACCTCCACAGGGTGAGCTGTTTGTTTCACAGCATAGGGAAGTATCATTTTCTTTCTGTATATCTCTGGCCAGAGAAGTGGAATGTACAGTGTATTGCTGAGATAGTTTGGAGCCCCAAAGCGAACGTTTATTGTTTTGGACCAGTCCAATATCATTATATTCTGGATATTAGTTGAAGGAAAGGACTGGACTGGCACTCCCTGTCCCCAAAATACCTGTAAAGGAAAGACAAGGTGAGAAGAAATGTTGGACAAGACAAAAAGAGGCTGCTAAAGGGAAAGAACACTTATCTTAGCTTTTGGGTATGTAGGAGTGACCCACCCTTTATCAAACATACCAAAAAGTTTCCTGTGGTTTTTAGCCTTACATTTTTATTATGTGTTTTTAATTTAATTTGGAATTTTGAATAGAATAAACGTTCTTCACAGTTACACTATTAGTAGTTGGTATCTCATTGTGTTAAAACAGTATTTTGTGTGTGTGTGTGTGTGTGTGTGTGTACGTGCGTGTGCCAATGAAAAGTATGTCTTCGTAGTTCCTTTACAGGAAGAAATAACACAGTTAGATATTAGAAAACTGGAGCCTTTAAAGTGATTCAGTTGTCCAATAACATGCTACAAATCTAGATGTTGCAGAACTTAGTGAGGCCTAAATTCCTTCGTGAATCTGTTGTACTGAATGTAGTCTGAATGTTATTTCCTGCTAATTGTATGCACCCAGCAAAACCTACAGCCTTGCTCTTCACCTAAAGTAGTCACAGTCCTGAAAACCTAAACCAATACAGACCGATCACTAGAGTTGAAAAGAACAAACAACTGGTCCTCCTCTTCTGTAACAGTAGGCTTTGTAGGACCTAAAAGTCCCCACCCCCACTCGCAATTTTAATGTAAAATGTGTCATTTAACTTTGTGTATCCCAAAGAATCATCTCATAAGCCCCTCTACCTCTCCCCCCCATCATCAGGCTATCCTCTATATTAGTGGTGGGGAAATGTTGGAAAGGAGTGTGTTTTTATATATATATATAGTTGTGTCCCCCCGTTAAAATGTATGTATGCATTTATTTATTTATTTTAATGTGGACACACAACAAAATGTTTTGCAGGCTTGCCAAAAATGTTTAGTCTGACTCAGCATCTGTGGAGTGAATAACAAAACAGACTGTGACTGTGATCTAATTTCATATAGGTGCTATGTTGGCTGTGTGTTTTAGACGTTGAAAGAGTAAGTACCAGGTAGAGTGTGTACATAAGGAACACACTGTGTTTCAAAGTTGAAGTATACCTGACATTATGATGTCAGGACAGCCTGGAGAGTAAATTGTGCTTTTCATGCCTTTGCTTCAGAACCAGTTGTTCTATTTCTCTCCTGCTGAAGCAGAAAATTGAGTAGACTGATTTCTTTCTTGTCTCTTAATAGAGGACAAAGTTACATTTTTAGGAAATGTGATCATCTTATATGCAGTAGTATATATTTGGAGTCCTTTTGGCTAATCTTACAGTCTCGCCTTCTCGGGTTTGGCTGCTGGAAATATTGTAGGGGGCAGTTGGTTATGCAAGTCAGAGTTAATACTGATTGTGTTTATTTATTCAGTAACTGGATTTTCCCCACTACACTCAGTACACATTTCTCAAACTTGTTTTAATGATTATCATGGTGTTGAGGGCTAGACCTAATGTACGTGGCTCTTTTTGTCACCTGAGAAATTCCCAGAAATCAGAGGATTGATTAAAAAGATACCTAATTGGCTTCAAAAATAAACAAGGGCTTCACCAGATACAAGTGTGAAAATGTGTTTGTATCTGAGAAAAGAAGAATGACTAGGAACAGGAGTTTACTGATTCTAGGAGATGTCAGACAAGGGCATAAAAAGAACATTCATCAAGCCAGAGCAATTTTTTTTACAGCAAATTGTGTGACTGTCCCTAATTCTATACTCTAAATTCTATAGTATGCCATCATTTTAAATGTGGTTAGAAATTGGCTTCAGATACATATCAATAATGCAGTTTGTCAAATAGTCACTTGCTAAAAGCGGCAAGAAATTCTTAATCTTTCATGTTGACTTCAGCTTTCTCCTACAATGGAAAGAACTACATGAAGTTCCAATCATTTTGACGTGTGGAAGGGGTTAAGTAATTCTTGAACAGTTTATCGCTCATCAATTGTAATTAAATATGTTTATATTAAATTATGTGTTGTAATTAATGTAAAATCTTTTAGCCTGTGCTGTTATTAGAACCAGATGCTGAAGTATCAACAATATTTCAACATGACTGTGCTGCCTTGCCAGCTGTCTAACTGTAATTACTTTAATCTCAGCTTGTTATCTAATTATCACCTTTGTAAAGGGAAAAGTACTCTCTAATGTGTACTGATTGTTTCAGATGATGATGAAGAGCGTGAAACAACTGTCAGATATCTTAGGCCTGCTTATCTAGGTTAGAAAACTTATTGTGAGGCCTAGTTTGCTTCAAATCTCCCTGACAGAAAGTGGAACAATGGACACGAGACTTTTTCCACCTTGTTTATCCTTAGAGTGTGAATCTAGTAATCAGTGGAAACAACAGAATTGCAGAAAAGAGGTAAACAATCTCTCATTGTCTTGAAACATGGTGGGAGAATAACACATCAGAATGTATGTAGATGAGTGCTGTATAGATTTCCATAAGAATATGGTAAAACTTCCCTTTTTATGATTAAATTCTTGTGTTTTAATAACTTCCTGGCATGATGTTTTTCTCAAGTAGTTATATGTTATGTGCTAAAACACTGTAACCAAGTGCAAGAATTTACTTAGTGAATTTTGGTGTAACATCTCACATTTATATCCAATTTTATCCTGGAAAATCCCAAAGTGTGTTAAGAATTTAACAAGTTACAGTCAGAAATTGCATCATTCACTACTGAAATGCAGTTATCTTCTGAGATGAAATGTGGTAATTGTCTGACAGAACACTTCAATATTATACAACAGTTTGGCGCTATCATATCTAAATGAAAACGCACAGGAAATCTTGGACGATTGATAGATAAGAATGTAATTAAATGGAATTTGGCTATAACTTCAGGGTTTGCATCCCTACTCTTACCCACTCCTCCGAAAAAGGGGGTGTGGAGAAGTGAGCAGAAAAGTGCCGTAGAATATTTAAAGAACCATAATTGGTCAGGACCTTTCATCTGAAAGACTGAATTTATTATTAAAAATTATTTTACTCAGTGATAAGAAAATAATGAAACAGTTTGAGAGAACATTGTTATAGTCTTTGTAGCTTTTAAAAATGATTCTGTGGTAAGGTTTTTCATGGTTGAAGTATGTCCTCATTAATGCTGGCATGGTTTGAATGATGCTGAAATATTTGTGACTTGCTGTTTCTTCCCTTTCCTTGATATCCGTGTACACCATAACAGTTTGTCCCTCTATTGCTGTACCAACAATAAAGAAAAGCTTTATTTTTTTAAAAAAAGGGAGGGAAGATGTCTAATTGGTCCTTTATTCTGATAGACATATTCATCACTTCTTACAAAAATGTAATTTTCTGCTACTGAATTAAAATGACTCTATGTCTCTTTGTAGGGACCAATTGTGCAAGGTGGTGAACATCTTTTTGTGAGATACTGAGCACCTTCAGCCCTGATTAATGTGCCTATGAGCTGAGGGCACTCCAAACCATGCATCAAATTCTTCTCAAGATTGGGTCCTTACATAAAAGAAACCATATGTTTCAAGGGCGGCTTTGTTAGCCAAATGTTTTAACAATTATATTTCAAACCCTTCAAGCAATCATAGTTTTAGCCTGAATTTTACATGCAGGACTCCTAAACTCCAATTCAGCAAAGTATTTAAGTGCATGCTTAAGTGCTTGATTGAATAACAATGGATTGCTGGACCGGGTCTCTTGCTTATTTTTTATTCTCCTGCTGAAGTAGCCAATCCTTTGGCCATCATGGAGCTGCACAGTCAGTTGGTTTCAGTGAAACATCTTATGAAAGGTGCTGCTTATGGAAGGGAAAAATCAGAATAGCATCAGAATGTGGCAGCAGACCAGTGGTAAAAGGCTGTCTTACTTTGGCATGAAAAGAGACTCTTGCTGACAGGACTGGAGAGCAGTTACTTCCATTGTACAGGCAAAATGCTCATACGTGAGATTGCACAGGCAGTTTTGATGTGGGGAGGATTCAGGGCCCCTGGTGGGGCCAAGCAAACACTCAGTCTATGCTTCCTGAGCCTCCTGGCTGGGGCAAACAATAGGAGTTGGGGACTCTGACTCATTGGGTAGGGTAGAGTAAACAAAGAGTCTGCAGCCCCTGGGGTGGGGCAGAACAAACGGTCAGTCTCTAGTTAGGACCCCCGGGAGCCACGTCTAGTGGCAGGTGCGTCGGGAGAGAGGGGGTAGAAGAACCCGGGCCCACCCTACTCCACCAGGTTCCAGCCAGAGCCATATGAAGCTGGAAAATTAGCAGTTAAGGGTTCAAGCATGGGCTTCTAATACATTCCCTGGGTCACTTCCTACCATAAGGCCCATTTCGGCATCTCTTCGGCTGGCAGCAGCTCGGCATCCCAGTCAGTCTTCACAATCGGCTGGTTGACTGCAGCGTAGTCCAGGTCCACATTCCCAACAACCTGGAGCGTCGCAGTTTCCTCTGTAGGACTCTGCAGCACATGTCCTTCCTCCTCCTCAGGTAGCCCAGACTGAGCTGAGCTGCCTCCTTTTATCTGTCCCTTCCACCTGGAGCATGCACAGCAGGGCCGAGGGGGCATGGTCTCCTGAGCCCACGGTGATAGGTCAGGCCCCGTTGGCCCGGTGTGGGGTTGCAACACCCTGTCATAGTACCATAGTGAAACATTTTTTTCAACTTTGAATCCATGAAGCTCATTCTTATATTTTTCACTTTGACTGCCAGGAATATTTTGACAGACCTTCAGAAAACCATCCAGTAAGGCCATCAATAAAAATACATTGTAAACCATTTCTTTGCTTTTTAAACTGCTTTTTGATCAGAACTTTCTTTTGTTCTTTCCAAAAACTAATTTTAGACTTAACTTTGTGTTGTGTCCAAAAGCAGAAAATGGCCCTGCATCTTTAGTATACACCCTCTACTTCTCATATGAGAGATCTATGTTGGCCCATTAAACTATAATGGCTTCTTCGGTTTATCAGGTCAGTGAACCATGAACTAAAGAGTCTCCTAAATAGGCCTTGACAAGACTACTACTGCTGCAAAGGAGCCATTACCGTCTTTCAGGTTAGTGACTTGCTAACAAAGAATTCCCAGGGAAAAGGTCTGACGTTATAGAATACACAAGCAGCAGTGAAGAAAATAAAAACACAAATAACTATTATTGAATAACATTAAGCCAAGAAATTCTGAGTGAAGGTTAAAAATTAAGGTAGGTTCTTTTTAAATTGGCAGGTTTTGCCTTTTTAATAATTTTTTTTAGCAACATGAGTTACAAATGGGAATCTCCATCTCTATTTTATCCTTCACTGCTTTTCTTGTGGTTTCAGATTGAAGATGGAGTCTTCAGGTAACTGTAACATGTAGCAGTTTGCTAGGGTTTTTTAAGCATATTTTTTAAATCATCTGTGTTAAGAAGGTGCTCATTGTAGAGAAAAAACCACTGCTGCATGAAATCTACTGTTTATATTGACATCTGAACATAACATTTAAATACTTAAATATCAACATATGTACTTTCCCAACCCCTAACCTTAAATGTTGAAGTTTCTCTGATAGAGAAGAACTGCATATATTGTCTGTTTAAATTATTCTTAATTTTGGTGAAACAGGTAAGGAAAATAGTAAATAACTACATTTAATAAGTATATAGTCACATGATGCCATCTATTGAATATTTGAATTGGTTTTTATTGTACATAAATTAATTATACTGTATGGGTGAAATCCTGGTCTCACTGAAGTCAATTTGAATGTCCTCAGCTCCTCTTTGTGGTGCTTTGGTACAAAATAGTCGGAAAAACAACATAACCTGTAGTGAATCCCTGGCTGTGTTAAGTAATCCAAATACTTAAAAACTAAAAAAAAAAAAAAAAAAAAAAAAAATTGGATAAAGATTTTTTCCCCTGTTTGTAAAGCCTTTTGTGTGACCTCTAAAACGACTATTCAGATTATAAACTCTGCTATTGGACTTCTGGTTATTTATCAAAGGGAGTATATTTTTCAGAGATTTAGGGGTGAACTGCACAAATGTGCATGGTGGTTTAGAAAGATTAAAGACAAGGTCCCTGATCAGGGAGCTTGCAATCGAAGGGCCAAATCCAGTTTCACGTGAGTAGTAGGGCCTTTGAAGCCAGTGGAAGTACTTGTGTAAAGTAAAGAGGACTTGACTTTAAGGGTGCAAACCAACTCCCATTGAAGTAAATACTCTTTTTTACTTCAGTGGGAGCTAGATTGGGCCCTGAATTAGAAAGATACAAATACTGTAGGAGATTACAACATTGGCATTTGTGGAACATAGGAGAATGAGAGAGGAAGTAGGAGGAATTGAAAGCTAATATATAAGTAGGAATGAAGCTGTGGAGAACTTTATTTGTTAAAATCAAGCAGATATTCTATACTGCTTGACAGCTACAGTGTACAGTAATTATTACTGAAACCTACTCCTTTTTTAGCTCATACATAGCAATATAGCACTGATCCAGTTTGCCAATGATATAGAAAACACATTTATACTATTTCATACATTTGTTTCTGGGAAATTGGGAAAAGAACAGATTTTCATGGACATATGTATGAAATAATTACAAGATAAGCCATGCTAGTGTTGAATATTAGCAATTGACTTGTGAGGGACTGCCTGAGAGTGAGTGTTTAGCTGGGTGCTTTGTGTAGTGCATAGTGTTTGAGATTTGGGTGCAGCATTTCTAGTTAATGAATGATGCTCTATTTTACTATTTTTATAATTCAGATAAGATATTATGGTTTCCTTTAATAATGGGATTTCTTTAGGATAAAGGAACCTCATTTAAGGTTGCTATCTACAGCACATAGATCTGTACAAGTTGTGAAGATGCAGTACAGCAGGGCTTGAAAGTAGGGCTGTCAGTTTAATACATTGTGTGAAAATTGGGGCCGAAGGTCACCAGTCTCCTGATACACAAATCTCCCTCTGAGAATCTCATTTCATTCAGACTATCAGTTAGATTAGAAATACCCTAATTATCCCACTGAAATTAAATTACTTTATGTAAGGGTGATATAATGAACAACCATAAAGAAGCTATACAACCAATCATCCTATTAGTCACAGCAAGACTAGACTACTATACACTAAATGGCTCTGGTTGATTATTGCAGGCTGGTTTATGCCACATAAAATAGAGGGAGGGAAGAAAAACAAGGAAGATTTGTTCTAACTTCTCTTGTTACATTTTTACGATTTAATTTAGTGTGTGTATTTTTAGAAAAATAGGTGTTGGGTTGATTGTGGTGTAGGGATTGTAGGTTTCATGAGTTACAAAGAGGTTTTCAGTTCCTAGATATACCCTGAAAGTAACCCAGTAATGATTCTGAACCTGAAAGAGTTAATTGCTTCCTTGGTTGGGGGATTTCAGAAGTTTCCTTAGTGCACAGGAGCAATTATCTCTTGTGTTCCAATTCAAATCTAGCCCAGGACTCTATTTCCTTCTGACAGTTGTTCAGTGCAGCAGTCAGTCTGCTACTGGTCAGGTGTTCCTATCACAAAAAACTCTACCACAATTAGTATCAATTAGACCTCAGGGCAGAAATTTCCACAGAGATGAAAAATGAAAGTCCACAGAGACTGAACTATCCCTTCTCCTTTACCAGTTATCCATCCAACATAGAAGAAATGTAGGTATATGGAAGTATCTTGGGAGGGGAGCAGGGGAATAAAGGTATTTGGGTTGTCTTACCAGCCTGGTCTTTTCTCAGTCTGTTTTTATGAGAACTTGTTTATGATGTGCTGCAGGTCTGTTCTAATCATCCATGGTCTGATCCTGCATAGGTGCTCAGTGAATGTTGAGGGCCCATGGCACATTTCTGGATCAGATGCCAGTTATATTCGTGAAATCATTATAGTCCAGAACATGACTGCTGCTGAAGAAGTTCGGTGGTCTCACTGAAAACCTTTTAACTTCTGTGATGCCTACCTTGTACCCTGCTGAACTGCAAGTTCAGTTTTTCATCTCCTCTATCAGGAATCTTATAATAAAAGCATAACATGGGTTATGAGACAGATATGGCAAATTATCCTGTGCAATCCTCCAGTAAGTCTTATAACCACTTTTGATGGAGTTCACTCCATATGAAATAATATATTGATGCTACTGTGTTATTTAGGCTTTATCTGTGAATAAACATATAAAGAAATCATGTCAGGGAAAAGCAGCAAGCCATTCAATTACTGTAAATACCACATTATATTGTATATCTTTAAGAGAAAAGAACAATGTAATATTGTTAAAGATGACTGGCTGCTAAATTCCTTACTTTATCTAAACACACACAAAGTAGAAGTGTGTAACATAGCACTTAAGTTGATCAGAGTTGCAAAGGGCATTCATGTTGAGCAAATGTGATTTGATTGGTAATACAGGCTCTATGCTAGATATCAGGAACTGAGATGGAAAGGTACAGTACCAACTAAAATCACTTTTATTTTATCAGACAATTACCAGGAGATAAACCGTAAAGTCTTGGAAAGGGAAATAAGAATATTTTGTGTGAGGAGTACAGGAATTATAAAGAAATGACTCTGTTACCAAAATCTAAGTAATTCTTGATGCTAAATTCATGGCTCAAGGCAACAATATAAAGGGGGGAAATTTGACTAGAAGTTATGAGACACTAGCAAAGAACTAAACCTGTACAGAAGCCTTAATAGAATATTAAGCCTGTTGTGACTGACTGTATGTGGTCTCTAGTCAAGTCTGAATGTAGTAAGGTACAAAGTCATTTAGAAATTCTTGATGAAATTCCATTACATTGTGCTTTTCAATTTAAGGGAAAATTACTTTAGCTGGAACTAATATGTAGTGATTTAATCATGGAGGCTAGAGGAAACACAGCTCTCCAATTGCTTTAGACAAAAACTCACACTGTTTTCATAGATTGCTGCCTGATCATCTATTGCAAATCATTCTGTTGTTGTTGCATTTACTACTGCACATCCCCTAAGTTTTGCATGTTATCGGGGGGGGGGGGGGGGGGGAGGGAGGGAGGGAGAGGAATGGACGTGAAATTAATGATGAGCCAGCTGGTGAATGGAAATGTCCTGGAATTATAATAGCTTGAAAATAAAAAGCATGGACAACATTGAATGGAAATGGCTGTTCTTACTCCAGAGTAGTGTAGTCAGCAGCCCGTTCTATAGCTGTTTAGTTCAAGATTTAGGGCGATCCCATGTAATGACACCAAGCAGCAAAGGTTGTATTTTAGTCACTCTGGAAACTAGAGAGTCAGGGAAAATCACAACGTCTATACATGTCCAGCAGCTTTAGTAAAGAATTACTATTGTATTCATTACAGCTGAGTCCTGACTTGTTGCTATCACAAGAGATACTACACCCAGTTCTCATGAAGTCTGGGTCTCTGATTTTTATTCTCTGCCCTTTGGTTCTGGGCCCTCAATCTGATGTTCATGTTTTTCATATCATTAGCATCACTGTGTCTTTCCTCTGGCTTGGAAAAAGAGTCACTCACAATGCCACTTTGTGTGTACAGTGACCTACAAGGGATGCTCTAAAGACTGGCTTGGAGCCAGTAAGGGTGTGTGAGTCTCTAGGCTCTTTATGAGCCTGGAATTTCCATGCAGCATCTTCTACATGTTCATGCCGTGATAGTGAAAGTGGTCAACATCTTCCTGAGAGTTGGTGCATTTCAATAAAATACATTTGTTTTTCTTCAATTTTAAAAAGTTAAATATTTGAAAAGATTTTAATCCAGTTAATGATGATGCCCCATGTTATCCTTCGGAGGGATAAAAGCACCTGGAACAATATGTGCAGTGTATCTGTGCAAGTTTCTCACCGTGCATTAAAGCCATATCAAGGCGAGGTTGCACATGATAGATGAGCTTTTTAGATAAACAAAAGTAATTGTACAGCTTAAAAATCTTTCCTGAACACACACATTTCTGTAACAAGCTATTCTGAAATGAAAAGGATCCCATTCTGCAGATACTTACATAAGTAACTTTACTCTTGCAAGTAGTCCTGTTGATCTTGGACTATTCTCATGAGTAAATGTTTGCAGGATTGGGCCCTAAATTGTCCATAACATATGTTAAAATTAATGAATGCCACCAAGAAGGGCATTATTTCCTAGATAAAATTCCATTAGAAACTAAATGTCATAACCTCATTTGCTCAAGAGCATAATTTGGAAAATATCTCAGTTATTTAATAATTAAAAGCTTCATCTACTTTAGCTGGAAAGTCAACAGCAAGACTATAAGTTGGATGAGAGTAGTTTGGTAGTAGGTTGGTTGAAGTTAAAGTTTAATGTAAAGTTTTAATTTAAAATAAAATTTAGACTGTAAGGTTTTTTGGGGGCAAAGACCATTGTTTATTATGCAGTTTTACAGCACAATGGGACTGTGTTTCATGGCTGGGGCCCTTAGATGCTACCACGATACCAATATAATAAAGGGTTGGATAGCCAGCTGGCTAAGTCACTTCTGTTAGTGTCTTATGTTATGGGTGTCACAAGTGTGAAACACAGTAACTATATATAATAGTGAAGAGAAAATTAAATAGGAAAATACAGTGCGCACACACAGAAGAGGCAAACAAAAGAAATAGGAATATTGCAATAACCCTGGTTCAGCTAAAATAGAATTAACAAAACACTAGTCCCTATATAGTTATGGGGTTGCACCCAACATCATTAAAAAAACCCACACCCTGATTTGCATTTTGACATGTCTGTTTCTTTGTGTTACTGTAGCTCAAAAATGGCTTATTAGTACCCCTTCAAACTTTCCACATAGTCCAGTCACCTCACATCTTGTGCACAGACTGTAATTGAGGAGAGTAGATTGTATTTAAACAGAATTATTAACACTTTTAATATCAAATTGTAATTGTTCCAGTATATTATGAGCAATTTGCCCTCTGGTGGCTGGTTGCAGTTAGAGACTTCAGCACTACAGGAGAGATTTCCCCTTAGCTTATGTGGTTGTGATTTGCACAGCATGAAGAGAGTTACATTTGCTTTATGAATTCTCCTGAATATGGAATGACTTGGTAACAGAGTAACTGTGTCTGTCTGTCTGTCTGTGATCTTACCCTCTAGAAGTTGACTCAAATAGGCTATAAGGATCATCAGCTTCCTCTAGCTCGAAGAATTAGTTAGCACAGGAAGTGAAGTATTTTGTTTCTGAAGCTGGACAATGTTTCTAGCCTCAGCTAGTTCCTCATGTGCATGTTAGGTTTATATCGTAGTTATCTGTGATCTGAAGTACCTGGATTTGTTAGTGTGGAATGCCTAGGATTCAAAATGAGCCAGTATTGTTAACAAAGAGATTAACTGAAAAAAAAAGTTAACAAAAATGTTGCTACAATGTATAAATGCTAAATAATGTTTCAGTTAAAAAGACTAAATGTTTCAAATGATAGAAAAGAAGATACATCCTCAAATACTGTTCATACAGTCTCTTATGTAAATGTACCAGTGTAAGATACTTCAAAAACAAACTTAATTCTGTACCAGTAAAGGCACCTACCATTCATCAGAGATTTGCTTCTGTAACAACCACCACAAATCTTAGTTATTTGAAGTCATTAACCAAAAGTGGAAATGTAATACATCTACAGGCATGTTCTCTGTGATGGTGAAACAGGTTAATCTGAGGTCTTCAGCCTACAGTATGTGTAAAGTGGAGTTTCTGAAGATAAATATGAAAGGCTGTATCCTCAGCTGATGTAAATCAGCATGGCCCTCAACTTTGGTGGCAAGAATTTTCTTGAGTTGGTCCTACTCTCATCTCTCAGACTGTGTCTATCCTATGCAAACCGAAAAATCTCTGCATGACTCCCATCAGAAGATCTAACTTTTCTTGTCTTGTCCTTGCGGTTTTTTGATGGAGCCTAGATTAGAAGACATGTAGCAAAAGAGAATATCAGAAGATAGGAAAGTGAGACTGAGATGGATCCAGCAGCTGGGATCGGATGTTCTGAAAAAACTGTTTCTCTTGAGTTCTCTTAATTGAATCCACAGCTCCGATGATAACTGTCTCATCTCCACTGTTGGTGGTATCACTTTTAGAAGAGAAGAAATGGACACTTTGTAGGCACAATGTAAGAAAGCAATTTTTTAATCTGAAGTAGGGCAAGAAGAGGAGAAACTAAAACAATGGGATCTTTCTTCAGATTCAGATGCTTGTTCACTGGCCCTATATTTTTGCACTGCTGTATTAGTTTTACTGCAGACACAGGAGATGCTAAAGTAAATTTCTTAGTTTGTGTAGACATTCCTGCACTTTTAGCCTTCAAGGAAACTAGCAGAGACTCTAGAGGACATAGGAACTGATCTTTTTTTTATACTGGGTTTTTGAAGTAGATCTGGAGGGGAGAACATGCCCCAGCATTGCAAGAAGCTGTTTCAGGAAGAGTGGAAACTACACAGAGTATATCATGCTTCATCAAATCTGCCAAGTTTAATCTGCCATTACAGAGAGAGAGCTGGCTAAGGTATGGTTAGAGTTGACTGACAACACTTAACTAACTACTAAGAATTATTTTGTCTTTGTAGTACAATACATGTCTTTCCACCATGTCCATGTGTATAGTATTTTAGAATGTGGTTAATACGAGTGATGAAGACTAGTTTTGAGAATGTGCTTATCTTTGTAAAACTGTGTCAGAGATCTTTCTATTTATGCTTGTCACTACTGACATTCTGCTAGTAACTATCTCAGGATGGCGCCCAATTGCAAGATGGTTAGACAGCGTGTGCTTTTTTGGGTGCAAGCTTCCTCTTTCAGTCCCAAACAAAAGCTGATTTTCTTTCATGACTGCCCTAGAGTGTCTGCCTCTGATGGGCTAAACACATTAAACAGAAGTTAGTTTTCTTTGTTTTAATTTGTGAATTACAAAGGTGAGACCTCATGTCATCATTTGTCATTAGGTTGCAGCTCTACCATTAAGGAAAAAGCAAGAGCTGAAGAAGCAGCAGGTGTCACAGAATCTTTCTGCTCCTCATTGTGAGACTGTTTTCTTAGATCTGCACTATAATGCTAATCATATGCTGCAATTATGTGCTATGCATATCTCCATAAGCAGCAGAAACCATCAGAGGGTGGCGGAAAGGTGGAGTATCCCACTAAAAAGAAGAATTCTGTCTCCCTTCCAGGGAAAACTGGCTCCTTTTCCACGCCTTTTATACTGGGATAAGAATTTCCCAGTGCCATTAGTTTCTAACAGCACCCAAGGAAAAATAATGTTTGAATGTAGGGTACTAGACTGAAGCCACCTTGACCTTTTTCAGTAATTAACCCTAAATTTGAATTTGATCCAATTTACTAAGCACAAAGTTGAATTCCTAATCAAATTGAGCTTTTTGGGGCAAACTGCTGCTCTTGAGTCTGCTGTCAAATTTTTCACCAAACTTCACTTTAAAAAGCACAGCCTTGCACCTGTAAATAAAGTTATTGCAAATTACTGAGGGCGTAAGGCAATTACCATTGAAGTCTATTTCAATAAAACTTGGATTGGGCCTTGTGGGAGCAAAAGAAAAAACAACAACTGGGCTGTAGCTTTCGTGTCCAACTAAAAAGGGCCTTTTTTTCCTATTACACAACTGTAAATGCAAAATAGCTTCACTAATTTTGATGAAGTTGCTCTGCATTTAGGACAGTGAGAACAAAATGTAGCCCATTGTCTTAACGTGAAAAGAAATTTCACCTCTAGTTATCATTTTTGAGAATGTGACGGAGCAAAGTGATCAACACATGAGCACTTGGATAACTTATGAAGTGAAAAGCCATTAAAGATTAATTAATGTATTAATCAATCAAAACAAAATAAGTGAAAGTTATAGAAGAAATATGAATTAATGCAAGCTGTGAGTGCTAAATACAGGAACTGTAAAGTAGTGGTAAATTGTCATTCTGGTTTGCAGAGAATTATGGGCAGAACTCAGCTAATGAATAAGAGTCATGCACCACTTCTTGCAACGTGCCGAAAATGTTTCCAATAATGTGTTTTCAGAGCAAAGGAAGGAATTGAATTAACAAGAATACATTTAGGTTGTATCCTTTTACCTACATATAGTTCCAGTAACTTCAGTGAAACATTTGAATTAGATAACTTTGTACACCTGTTAGTGTTATAACCATCAGGAAGAAAACCTGAGTCTCCATCTTTTTAGTGAACAAAAATGATCATTATAATCAATGGAGGTGGCATGGGAGGAAAATAATAACTTCACAGCTTGCTAAGCCAGTTCCAAGTGTGTGTGCGGGCAGGCATGCACACGGACACTCAGAGCTTTTGAGCTGAGGCACTTCACAGGTTGAACCCACCCAACTTCACTTCTCAGGCTCCTGTTCTGAGTCTGCATCCACTTTTTCTTTTAAAGTGATCTTATATTATAGAGCCACATTACATAATTCCAGGAGAAGCAGAGTTTGAGTTTAGTGGGTGTTCCTGAATTTTCATTCGAAGCCAAAGACATGAGATTTTCCAAGAGGATACTGTGTACACTAATAGCTGAGCCTTAAAAAAAAAAATTTTTTTTTTGATTCAGAGTCTTGTCCATTCATCAATCCTAGTCCATCCTTCTGTTCCCTTCCAGAATCAGCAATGTCCCATCCCTGCCCACCTGGCACCAGATGTGCTGTCAGCCACCACTGTATGTCCCTAGTCCTCCGAGTGGCAGAATGCAAAATCTCAGGTGACATTCACCTGGAAGCGCTTAGCCCTCAACAGCTGCAGCCCCTTGATTACCTTACCCGCCTCAGCGGCTTTGTGCCGCTACCATATCAATTGCTTGTCAATTCAGCTTAGCTATGACTTTGACTGACTGGAATGAGTGAAGTGGGAGTGGGGTGCAGGCGAATGGTTAAAATTAATTGCTACATAAGAAAAAATTGAAAGATAATTATTCCTGCTTTCCTGTCAGTGCTCGAGGGTAGATGACCTCATTAACTTGCAGCTTGTACACAATTCAATTACTAGGAGATGGAAAATACATTTTTAATTACCTCAGTGGCTTGTGCTCCATTCATCTCCATTTGCATGGCTTTTTTACTGTTGTGTTCTGAAGAAGCAGCACTATCTTACTAAGGTTACCATAAAAGCTTGCTCCTTGCTACAATTATTGCTGTTTGAGATAGGATATTAAGTGTGTGTGATTAACCCCTTGGTGCCAGGTGAATTGGAAGGTCCTATGTCAGCGCTAATGCATTTTTAATTAGTTTGGCATGTCAGGAAATTCCCAACTTGTAGTGTCAAAGAATTAAGTAGTATAACTTTGTTCACTTGTGCCTTTTGTTACCATGTATTTTCAGAAAACGTTGAAACCAGTGCATGAAAAGGACACCCCCTGGTTGGACAAATATCAATATTGATCGTACATCTCTAGAAAGGATTCTTTTGTAATTCTTATAAAGTCTATTATGGCATTTACTGAATTAATGATGACTTAATTGTTTTAAATATATAGCTAGACAACCATTTCAGTGCACAACTTTTGAGAACTGTCAGTAGTGTGTTCAAGTGTATGGTACCAGATGGAAGGAATATGTGTTCTTCATTGTCACCTCAATTAAAATTATAGCAGCACTCTGTTAAAAATCCATTATTGGGACTCCTGAAACTTGGCATACAAGTTTTCTCGGGAAGAATTTTTCATAAAATTATATTAAAACAAACAACCCTCCCCCCGGCAACTCATGTATGTGTAATAGTTGTCACATTCTAGGGTCCCCAATCTGGATAAATTGTATTTCTCTTGACTTTTTAAACTCCTGTAACTCAAAGTATGATATAAATCATACCCACTGGTGCACAGAATATTGGGATGGGAGAAGAATGCATGAAACCTCTTACACGTAAACAGCATGCCAGACCTCTCTTACCTTAGTACTTAAGGAATGCAAAGAGAGAGCAAGCTCACATGAAGTCTTGTGATCCTTGTCTCTGAGGAGATGTAATCTGCAGGTAGGGGTGTGTGTGTCTGTCTGTCTCCTGCTTCTTACATCCCCTTCCTTCCCCCCTCCTCCTCCCCCCCCCCCAGCTAGCAAGGATGCTGTAGTGAGCAGCAAGTACTAGTCAGTAGCATGTACGGGGTGCAGTGTGATTGTACTCAGAAAAGCAATTGTCCAGGTTGATGTTCTAGGGTTACTCATGAGAAATCATAATCTGTCAATATCTCTGTTTTCCCCCATGTTGCACCAGCCAGGCTAGGGATAGACTTATGTTTTTGTTGAATTGGAAAGCTCAGGGTATTGATTACGTGATACAGAGTAGTGAATTAAAATTGCTATCACATGATGGCTGTTTGATTTTAGCCCATTCCCCATGGCACAAGTGTCCAGACTGCACCTAGGACTAATTGGCCACATTGACTACAGTCTCAGCACAGAGGTTAGACTGAATAGGTCATGAAGACTGTCCTTTGATCCCTAGAAGAGTTCCCCCCAGGTCAAGACTGTGGCGTATTTATGTGTCAGCCATATGGCAATTTAGTCAGTAACCAAAACAGATTATGTGTTGTAATAGTCTGTACCTTTGGACTGAGAGATCTTACAAAAGACTGTTTCATTTAAAACCTTGTAAAACCTATTCATATGACTGTCACATCATTTCTGTTTACTTCTACAGGCTTTGTCTAAGGAGTATTAAAACAAGAGCAGTTACTTAAAGGCACACTGTCAAAATTGATAGACTTAAAATTGAATCAAGAGCTAAACCATATTAGCCTGCAAACCACTTTCAGCTGTGACCTTCTTATCTCACCAGCTAAGCAGGTTTGGGATGGCCAGCATTTTCATGGGAGTCTTCCAAGGAAGTGCGAGATGCCACAAGATACTAGACAATGAGATGTAAGTCAGAGTCCCTTACGACTTGTCGCTTATGATATGGTACTTTTCAGAAGAGTAGGAAAGTTGTTCTGATGTCCTGGTCAAATTCCAACTTGAGCAACTACATTTTGACTAACTGAATCTCGTCTCAGTTTCAGTTGGATATGAGACTCCTGTTCATTATATTTGCAGAGCTCTAAAACATTGATTCACATATTTTAACTACTTGTTGAAATGAAAAGTACTACAGTAATATGTTAAAATTATATTTAACTCTTACTATAAAGATTTCAAAAGTGCAATTATTTTAAATTGATCATTGCTGCATTTTATAATAAAGGAAAGAACATAAATGACCAGTTTACTATAAAATTCCACCCCAAATATGTGTGTGTAACACTTGGAAATATAAGTGTATGTTGGAAGCTAAATTTGGGCTAGGATTTTGTTTCTATATTATGAGATGCAGATGTGGTATATAATATATGTTTGGGGTTTGGTTAAATTATATGTTCATAATCTTTAATAATTTAGGGCTAGATTTGGTAGATCTAATGCTGGCCAAACTCCCAGTGGAGCCAATGTGAGGTTTGCCTGCATGTGACTTACAGCAGGTAAACATTTATGTCTTAACAGTCTTCCCATTGTCCTTAGAAATGCAAACAAAAATAAAACCTTGACCCACCTTGACATGTTGGCACAATTTCAGCCAAGCCATGTGGTGTTACTTCAAAATGTTTTATGTGTAATTAACGTCATGTAAGCCTGTAAGTACAAAGCCTATAAATGGAAATAGATTGAACTTGGGAACATGGTGACAGGTTGTAGCAAGTCAGCCTGTTTTGTTTATTTTGGAAATTAAGACTTGTTTTTATAATCATTATGGTTAGGTGAAAAAAATCAGGATTATCTAAAACTTCTATTTGGATGATAGTTGAGTCTCAGAGAATGGATGTGAGCACAGCAGGATTTCCCACAATGCTCTGATCTCAGTATAACACTTCCACCTGGGGGGAAAAAAAGAATAAAAATAATATTTAGGGACTAATTTAAACAAGGACCTTTGACGTTTGGGCCAACTTCAGTAGTGCCAAGATATTTACAGATGCGCTGTATCCATAAACTGTATGATCTTTGGTGAGATGTGATGCATGAGGAAATACATTCAGGATAGAAATTTACTTGTTAGCTAAAGAGCCTGTCTTACTTCTGCTGCTCCTCTTTATGAGTAAAATTATCCCTCTGGAACCCTGTCTCTCTCTTTCCTCTCCTCCCCATCCAAATGGTTGCCCCCTAGTAATTGTGGAAGGGGAAAATAAGGTCCTGACCCTGTCTGTGTGATTGCCTGGCAATCTTTTGCCAGGTAGGTTCTTCTGTTATAGTGAAACTCTATTTGTAGTGACCCTTGTGGTGGCAAAACACTATTTCAAGGTTGTACTGTACAATACAGGAGTATGCATACATATTCACATGTATTTTAATCTGTATGACTGTGTGCTGCCTTGTATCCTGCTCATCACAAAATATTGTTCTGTGTTACCTAGTGTGGCATTGGGCTAAAAAATGGGGGATTTTTTTGAAGCCATCAAAACTGGACTTCATTTTCAGCTCACAGAGAGAATTTGGAGAACTAAGGGAGGCCACTTGCTGGAATGTGTTTAGTTCAAAGTTCTGAACATGGAAGCAGATGCTTGCCTCTGGAGATATCTCATCCTGATAGTAAAGGGTCATGCAGATAAATATTATGTGAGTACATTATTCTCATACAAACAAAATGTGTCACATGTGGAACACAAAACAAAAGACCCAGGGACACCTCCAAAGCTGAATACAGAAGTCGCCAGGAGTCCAGGTGCTGCTGCTGGAATTATTTTTCCTGCCTTGGCTTCTGAGACTACATTGACAGAACATTCCCTATATGTGACTATGCATGGTGACCCCCACTGGTGAAAAACATGAAGAAGAAGTGGAGTGCTTTGATAGTTTTATTAAGAAGAGAAAAATGTCTGTCTTTAATCTGAAGATTGAAATGATACCTTAGGGGCAGTGGGGCTTACTTGGTATTTTGTAGAAGCAGAACACTCAAAGGCAAGCATTTTGAGTACAATGATCTATCTCTCTAATCACATTTGTAGTAAGTTGTTTTTCTGTGAAATTCCTTATTGGTCTGGTTCCTTGGCCAACTTCCAAAAAAGGATTTACACACACTGAGCTGTGGAGTGGTTAAGGATTCTCTTTAAATATCATTTTGCCTTCTAGTTGGAGTACTGTACGTTGTTTTTAAATCAAGAATGTTTCCAGTATGCATTTTCGGTGTAGACTGTGATCTCATGAAGATGCACACACTGGGGCTCTTGAAAACCTCTGAGCCATTGATATAAGTAGGTGCAAGTCTGGATTCAACCCTGTTGTCTCGTACAACTGGGGGAAAGTGGTTCATTGTACATTTCCTTTTTGAAAATCTTTTACATTTGGGGAGAGAGTTAATTGTCACATAATCTGTCTAATTAATGTAATACATTACAATGAATCATGTTAGAATACAGTACAATTCAATTCCATATGGGCCACATAAATTAATGTTTTCTTTTTAGAAAATGGTATGGCTGGGCAAATAAAATATTCAGAAGATTAACAGTAAAGAAGGAATAGCTTTATGTTGTTATTTTCTCTTGTAATTTGAATTAGACATAATTACACTTCCTAAATATGGAAGTGAAATAAGTGTGATCTATAGAGAACAGACAACACCATGGAGACAAGTCTGTCTTTGTTTCCTGACCCATTAAGTGACAATTATGGTACTTGTGTTGAAACATCTTAGAAGTGCCATGAACTTCCCATAACTCTTCACTTGTTCTGCTTGAAAAGATCATAATTGAAGATTTGCTGTTCTGTTTTGTTTCTAAATGGGGTTCAAACCATCGTTGGCACTTCGCAGTTTACAAAAGAGTTCATAGAAGAATATTCTCAAATCAACTACTAATTCCATCTTCAACTCAATTAAATAATTGCCAGAAAACATGTAACCTAAAATGGATTTTATTTTCCTGAATAGTGTAGGTTTGAAAGGTTTTTTTCTTATATAGATTTTTAGTTACTTGTAGCATACTGTATTAGCCACCTAATCTTAGCAATATCCCTTACATTATTGTATTTCCCATAAATATCATTACATGAACTCTAATGGTCCACACACACCAAATTTACAAATTCCACTGTGGCCCATTCTATATCAGAAACTGATTTAATTATGCTATTAAGGAACATACTTTCTCAAGTATTTTTTCCATAAAAACATCCCACCTCTTCCAGACTCCAGGACCTTATCTTTTTGTTTTCATATGATACCAGCCTGTAAAGAACCTGGCTACCTACATTTTGTTTGCTGTGTTCTAATTAAGTTGATGAGGTAAACTATAATTGTGTTGATAATTGGTGTCTAATATAGAATGAGCCATACTAGTAATGAATTAAATTGCTAAATTCTTTGTCCTTATTCATACAAGTCATAGAGTATAAGGCCAGAAGGGACAACTGTGATTGTCTAGTCTGATCTCCTGCATAACACAAACCATAGAACTTCCTTGAGATAATTCCTGTTTGAACTAGGTTCAGTAGAACTCTGTGATGATCTAAGGGACTAGATCATCTAGTCCAATATCTTGTGATGTGGTGTGGAGGTGACCCTTAGAAACTTTTGTGGAAGGTGCATATTTCCCAGAATGCATCCAATTATGCAATATTGTATTGAGATGGAATTTTTTCCTGAACTCAATTCATTCTCTTTGTGGCCTAAAGTATGAGAAGAAATATCATTTGAATTTTTATCCAGATTTATATATTGCAAATGCAGAAGTTCTGGACTAAACCCATTTTAAATATTCCTAAAATATTGGTATAAAAATATCTTATGGCCATGAGTCCTACTGCTACATCCCATATATTTTAATTTTTTTATCTGTATTAATCGTATTGCATTTAAATTTCTTCATGTGCCCTTTGGGTTATGAGAAGGGATAACAGAAGTATCCAATTGGCTCTATGTATCATCTCCTATTACTCTTCACATTTCCATAATCAGTAATCCTAATCTTGTTAATCTCTCTTTCCATGAAAACCCTATGTCCATTCATAGAGTTCTGTTGAACTTTCTGTGTCTTTTGAGATGAGGGACCAAGGTGAAACTAAACCAACAATTAATATAACGGCATTTTCTTCCTTCCCTAATGCAACCTAATTGTATTGTTAATTTTAATGTACGATGGCTGCACAATGGGCAAATGCCTACATTAAAATGATCCATAATGATGCCTAGATGTCTTCCATGAAAGGTTGCAACTAATTTCAGAACCAATGAGTGTATATTGTACACATAGTTAAATTGTTCCTTTCAAAGCATGTTGTTGGTCTAGTTAATGTTGAAATTTGCCTGCCATTGTGTTGCCCTCTTATATGGCTTTGTTAGGTGCTTCTGGAGATCCTCAGAATATTCTTTCTAGTCTTTACTAATACATGTAATTTTGTGATGGCAACAAATTTTACTACCTAAAAATTAACACACCCCTTCACACATTATAAAGAAATACATGAACAATCCCATCTTTAATCTCTGTGCTGAGAACTGGTTCATTATCCCTACTCTTTGCTTCCTGTGTCTTAATCAGGATTTAGTACGTGATAGTATTTTAATTCTCACCCTGTGAGGATGGTGATGGTTGTTTATTATTTAATATTTATAGTGTATTAGTGCCCAGATCCCTGAATCAGAAGTCTCAATCCCTGCCATGAAGAATTTATAATCAAATTAATTTCATTAATAGGCTCTGGGGAGAGGAAGAGGGGCTTTATCAAAAGACCTTTGTAAAGTCCACCTAAATTATACCACCAGTTCTCCTTTACCCACAGTTTTGTTTACATTTTCAAACCATTCTGACATTTTAGACAGGATCTATCAGACTCACCCTTTCGCATGCTGTGCTACTTTGTCTCTATCATGTTGCATTAGTTTATTGGATTCATATGTCTCTAGTTATTTTCTCAAATATTTTCTCAAAGACTTGCTCAGGGCCAGGTTCTCAATCCCCTCCCCAATCAGGTTCCTTTGCTCTGCTCAGGCAGCAGAACGCACCTGGAGAGCTGCCCTAATGGGGAATCTGGGCATTTCTCTTGTGTAGGGGGAATTGATGGGTGATGCAAAGCTGGTATGGCCAGCACTACCCATCTACTCCTGGCATTTCTGGTTAAGGAAGGCTTTTGGGAGCAGGTCAGAGGTGGGAGGGGGCATGGCTTAATACCGCAGCCCCCAGTTATCTTGACCCACAAAATTTTTTCTATAGGGCAGTTACTTATGGCATATCTTAGAGCAGTGGCCCCCAAACTGTGGGGCATACCCCCCTAGGGGGGTGCAGAGAAACATTTGGGGGGCCCGGGCCAGGCCCCATGAAGGGCGGGGAGGGAGCCCTTCTCTGCCCCCAGCTCCACTCCAGCTGCAACTCTGCTTCCGGCCATGGCCCCAGCTGCAGCCCCGGCCTTGGCCCTCGACTCTGACTGTGGCCCTGTCCCAGCCATGGCTCTGCTTCCGACCGCGGCTCTGATCCTGGCTCTCAGCCACGGACAGATTCTATTATAGGTGAAGGGGAGGTGCAATATAAAAAGTTTGGGGACCACTGACTTTAGAGAAACCCTGAGTCTGCTCTAACGTATATTAGGGGCTTGATCAGCCTCCAGTCAGTCACAGAATTCAGGAGAGTTAGAGAAAATTTAGAGCCAATCTTGTTCCCTTAGGGCTACACCAAAGACAGCTCAGACAGATCCAAGGATCTGGCCCATGATGAATAATTTTTAGGATCACCATTGGCACTTTTTAAAAAAAGATGGGTGCAAGTTTGGCTATTCTCTGATATTGCAGCATATTTTAAATACATACTTTGATTATAAGAACTGGGCCTTTCTTCCCTCCTCTGTTAGAATTCTCAGATGAATTCTAGTCCTGGAGTGCTACTGCAAATGAATTTCTTGAGTTGCTCCACCACCTTTTATTTTAGATATCTCTATGGGCCTGATCCTGCCATCGAGGAAAGCTATGGGTGTTTAACCCCTTTTTGGAGTAGGCTATCTAGCAGCATCCTGCCTCCCGTATTTGTAAAAGTTTATCAAGATTGATATTTCTCTTTCTGTGGTCAATATGGATGGAAATAAATCATTTTGCTTCTCTAGGATCACCTTATCCTCACTAATTGTCCCTTTTACACATGGCTGGTCTAACAGTCAGACTGGCTCTCCTGAAGGCTTTCTACTACTTAGCCACTTTACTGGTTTCTCTAGCTTTGACTACTCTGCAGATTCCTATTAGCCCTTTTTTACATCTTCATCTTCACTTTGAATCCTGCCTTCCAAAGCTTAAATTCACTTCTGATGTCATCACTTGAGTTAGAGTTCTACTTTTAAAGGCTACTTTTTGATTCCTTAACTTTTCTCTTTAGGCTGTTTCTATCTAACTTCCTCATCTTAAATAAATAAGTAAATCTCCTTCCTTGAAACGTAGTGTGACATTACTACTTCTTGATATGGTCCCCCTGCAAGGTTGTCAAACTTAACTATGGTCACTGCTATGAAGTAGCTGAACTGCACTTACACTCTGACTATTTCATGTGTGTTTGTCTGGGCTTAGAAAAGAGCATCCACCAGACTCACTTATCTTTTTTTGTTTGTTTATGGTACCAAATGTTATTTCTCTAAAATATGTCCTGATGCAATGTTCAACTTGTTTGCCACTCTAATTTCTTTCAACATTCTGCATTAACCTTGGTGTTCTGATCTGCAGGGTGATATGCTGATATATTTGGTATCTTGCCTCCAGAAATTCTGGGTAGAAAGCAAGGGCCTGCAGAATTCTTTATGTAGAGAGCAACTCCTACATCTGTGACCTAACTTGACTACATACAAATGGGAATTACAGTATGGTATTGCTTATTCACATGCCTTCTTGTTCCAGATATATCATTTATCTAGATCTTTTAGTGCTCATGACTGGCTCAGACACTTTTGCTTTTAAGCTTCTCACTCTTATGTATAAAGATATTTGTAGGTTTCTGGCCTGGTCTCCATTTCTGCATATGCTATTTGCAACTATTTGCTACAGTAATTTTGTTCAGTTAGATATCAAAGTATCTGATTTGTAGGTGCCGTAAAATAGTAAGATGTCTAAGTGCTTTAAATTGTACATGGTTAGCAAACTGTGGTTGTAAAAACAGAGGCCTCATTAAGGCTAGATTGAAAATTTGACCCAATTTGTCTGTAATAGGGTGCCCACTTTTATGGACCTCTTTTTGACCAGTTTTCATTTTTATCTCCTCTTCCCAAAGGCTTCCTCAGTACCAGATAAACATAAACCCCTCTTCTCTATTTCATCTTCTTGTCCATGCACTGGAAACTCTTAGGTTTCCTCAATTTGTCTTGCTTTTCACATGGACTGTGGAGAATTCCAGATAAAGCTGTAAAAAGATATCATAAAGGCCCTAAATTTAAGCCTTCTTCCTAATAATCTATGTTGACCTTCTGAGATCCCTCATAAAATTTTTTACATCTTTGGTATCAACAAGAGTCACGGCCATAAACTTCTGTAGAAACCTATACATGGTGTGTGAGATCACGAGCCTCATACTTGATAGGCAAGTTTCTTGCTAGTCACATGCACAACGGCTTTTATTTATGATGGCAGAATTCCCTATCATTATCATTCTATCTTCATAGCACAACTAGGTCTGTTTAACCTAGAAAGCCCATGCACTATTTGTTTGGCATGTGGCCACCTTGGTTAACCTGTTAATTAATCCACCTGCTTATCACGTAGTGGTCCTGAATGCAGTAAGAAAAGCGGTAATGGTTTTATTTCTGTTAATGGCATTGAGGTGTTTTAGGCCTAGATGGTTTCTCTCTCTGAAACCGTAAGGATACATACCCATACATACATACCCCCACATGAGAAGACAGATATTCTGCCCTCTGACTTGCTTGCCTTCTACTTCCATTGGTCTCACCCAACTGCATCCAGTTTGTAGTTCAGTGGCTGTTAACTTTCCCTCTGCCTCTCTGAGAACTAATGATAGTTATCTATTTTGTAAAGTGTGCATGATCTGTGTATGAAAGGTGCATATATAAGAACTTGATCCAAAGACTATTGAAGTCAATGGGAGTCTTTCATTAACTTCAGCGTGCTTTGGATCAGGCCCTAAATGCTATGTATTCTTGTATTATTATTGACTAAATAATTTTTAACTTTCACCTCTCATTCATTCGCCCAGTTTGTCCACCCTGCTCATTTCCTTGTCCTCTTATTAGTATTAGTATTTTTAAAACATTACTGATGTGCACAGCATTTTACAGGCAAACCGAGAAGCTTCAGGGTGCTTCTTCTCTCAGTAAGACTGGTGATGTAATGAAAAATAATATAGAGATACCATATAGAGTGGAAGGAGGAAGGAAGGGAAGACAGCAGAAAACAAGAGGAAAGAGAAACTGCTTTTTGGAGAGGCTTACTACATGCCATGTAACTGTAATATATTATGCAGGAGATTCTGACACTTAGTCCCTCTCTCTCTCACTCAAACCAAACCCTTTGAAACGTTGTCTCACTCTCTTGCTGGCCTTTTGGCTCATGATGTTTTCTATCTTTTCTATATTTCAAAGCTTTGTGGTAAATAATCAATTCAAACCAGTACTGAGTCTCTCTTTCTGTAATTCTAAAAACCCATTAAATTATATTGTTGGGGGAAAACAATAGTTGTGCTAATCATGCTCTGTGCATGTGCATCTTAATTTCCCCAGAGACCTGAATATGAATTTTTACTAACATGTTAATTTTGTGTGTTAATCAGTAGCTGTAGGCTGAATGAATGGATTGACTATGTAAAACTGTTTGATATTGAAACAACTCCTTTTGACCCCCTCAAATTGGCTTCATTCCCCTAAAGACGGTTAAAGTTAATTAAGCACTCAATAGGTTTATGGTGTTTAAATTAAAATATATTACTCCTCATTGTGTAGTCATCAAGTGGGAAAGGCATTCTACTCCTGGCTGCTTGGCTGGCTAATGGGCTTATCAAAATTCATGATGTAATAAGAAGGATTTGTTGGGGCTGACAAGAGCATACGTGAACCCTGCTGTCAGTCAAGTAAAACACACACACTTCAATACTCCACTAGAGGGCATGAGGTAGCCATAAATAGATTCACAGTCCTACTGTCAACAAAGTGCAACCCTTTCAGCTTTGTTTAAAAAGGTTGTACTCTAGGCAGCTATTGTGACTGATTCTAGGCTTTATTTTTTTTAAGCAATTGGTATTTTTTTCCAGAGCAAATATATTGCTTTTGATGGTCAGCTAGCCCATTGTTAGACTTTTCCTATATTCGGGGACATGTTTGCAGTCTGTTAGAAATAAGGTTTATGGTTATAAAATTTCTTCTCCCCCTGCTCTATTTTTTCCCTTTTTTACATTTAATCCAACTTTTCAATTAAACTTTTATGATGAAATGCCTGAAGCCTGCAGTATATGTTTACTAAGAAATAACTGACATTGTGCATGAAAAATAGATAAAATAACACTTAACTCTTCCTTTCAAAAAAGACGCATTGAAAGCTATAATAATTCATGTGCTGACTTTCCCCTCCGGGCCCTTTTAAAGGGATGGTGGTGGTGTGTGTGGGGGGGGACTGAGGGGGGAAATAGGGAATGCTTCTTTTCAGATGCCATGACAGTTATTTTAAGATATCTGAAAAGAATTGTATAATGAAATAGGTAGAGTGTGGGTTTTTTTGTTTTTTTTTTAAGGAGATAATGGTAATTCTCAAAGGAATACATGCTTTAAATTAAAAAGCCACAGTGATGCTGATGTGAACATTATACTAACACTTGTATGACACGACCCTTGAAGCTCTTTCTTCTTCCTATGCTGTGTATTTCACCCTTGAAAGAGAGGAATATTTGGTGTCCTAGCAAGTCTGGTATAACTAAGATTTAATTCCCGGTCCACTTTTAAAAAATCACTTATGTTCCTGCGGTGTGGGAGATGTGGATAAATGGAGTGATTCATTGTTTTGTTAATGACACGTAAGCTAGATATGTGGAAACGTACACTTGCATCTACATAAGAGCCTGATTTTTCAATAGTTCAAAGCATTCACAAATTTTGACTAAAGTCAGTGAGAGATGTACTTTTGGAAAAATCAGGATTTAATGATGTACTGTATGTGAATAACACTTTTCCCCATGACAAGTGCAGTAAGTATTGTTAAAGATGGAATTTGAATAGGCTTTACTCAGTTATGCCTGCCCTGACTTATGCATATCTATTGAATTGATTGTAGACTGCAACAGGAAGTTTATACTCTTGGTCCTGATCCTCCAAGGTATTGAGTACCTTCTGATTAGTGCAGAGTTCCCACAACTTCCATTGAAATGGGTGGGAGATAAGGGCATTCAGCACCTCACAGGAGGAACTTGCCCCCAGTAACACACTTATTAAGATAATTAAATCCCCCAGAAGAGTCAGAGGGCATGGGAAGAAGTGAGGGAACTGAAAGCCTGATCTAGGCTTGCCTTACACGATATTTTCAGGTTTTTGTAACGGCTTTGGGGCACCCTTTTTAAAGTGAAACTCCCCTTTTCAGGGTGAATATAGTGGAGAGTCATGCATTTCTGTCCTGTAATTTTCCCACTGAACCCAACCAAATGCCAGTATAAGCAGCAAAAGCCCCTAAAAATACAGAAAGGCAGGTTACTTGAAGGGTTAACAATCACAAGCATGTATTACAGCTGCAGAACTTTCTATAAAACCTCTGTGGATTTCTGGCTAAAACCAAGTATCAACTGAATATCTAATTCTCTGATACATTCCCTGTATGGGGATATATTCTACCCTTTGAGTGAGAAGTGAGGTGGATTCCGTGATCAAATAGCTCTTTCTCATCTCTCATTCCCATAGTCCCAAAGGTATATCCAGGTTGGAGAAGTGCGTTTGATGAATGTTATTATTCAGCACTGCAGCATTTAGATAGTTACGGTTCTCTGGTTATGTTTTTCTTTGCATTTAACCTCATAGGTCTGGTCACCACTTGTCCATAAGAGGGCTTGATGTGAGTTTGCTTATAGACAAAAGGAAATATCCAATGAGAAGTGGACACTTGTACCAACAAACCCATATTGAAATCTAACCCTTCCTTGTCACTATATCTTTCTATGACCTGCTGTTTTTCAAACTCATTTGTGCTATTGACTTCAATGGCCTATTTAAGAAATGATAAAAACTTGACTAAAGGGACTGCAGTTCTTGTTGAATTCCTTATTTTTCCTTAATTTTTTAAAATTCTTAATTTTTACATTACGGAATGTCCCTTTTTTTCATTGATCACCAATCTTCACAGTCCAAATCATTAGTATTACTTTCAGTAGCATTTTTCCTTGATCATTAGTTCAAGAGGAGCTCATTGGTCTCCAAATTGCATTTAAAAAGAAACCTTTCATTGCTGCTACAAATACATCCCCTTTTTAGGTTTTGCCAAGTCTAAGGCTTTGTCTATGCTGCACTTTGTCGGTAAAGGGTGTGAAAAAAACAAACCGCTGACCGACAAAAGTTTTACCGACGAAAAGTGCTGGTGTGGAGAGTGTTTAGTCGGCGGGAGACGCTCTCCTGCCAACAAAGCTACTGCCTCTCATTGGGGTGGGAGAGCTCTCTCCTACTGACAAAGAGCAGCTACACTGCGTACCTTACAGCGGCACAGCTGTAGTGGCACAGCTGTGCCACTATAAGGTGCGCAATGTAGTCATAGCCTAAGTAAAGAGGCCACATCTCTCTCTCTCTGTGCACTGCTGTGGTATTTGAGATTAGTTAATGTGCTCTCCCTAAAGATCTTCACATTTGAACAAAAGGGAGCTAGCTGGGCATTCTCAGAAGTGGGTCCTCAACTGTAGAATTCCCTTGCCCTGTTCATCTGACACAATCTGAATTTGTTAACCTTCAGGGCACAATGTAAGTTGATCTGCTTATTCAGGCATTTTCCTGGAGGACAGAGTGGGGTGGGATGGGATATGTTTAATACCTGGCTGTGGGACGAGGAGCCTTTTTTGTCTCTCTTTTACAGTATTGAATATTGTATCATTGGATGTGTTAATGTGCCGAGAGAGAGAGTTATGGGTGCATTAAAAATAATTAAAAATCATTAATTAAAATAACTCTCACTCAAAGTATGTGCCTTGATACTGGTCTCCTTTTCCTGGACAATATTTCTGGATGCTTCAGAAGAAGGCAAAGGAACCACACAACACTTAGCCATATGTGCATTGCTCTACATGGGTCAGATGCTTGTGAGGGAATTCCTTCAGTGAAAGGATTTTAGAAAGGGCATGTGCTTAAGTCCCCAAAGTAGTATGTCACTGTAGAGGAAAGCAAGATGTTAAAATGAAGGTGTGCTAAAGGAGGAAGGAAGCCAGATATCTTCTAAATAAATGTTGAGTGTTATATTTAACTCAAATCAAGCCTTGTTTCTCTCTCTCTCCTCCTCCCACCCCCCTCCAACCCCTAAAATCAACATTTACAGCAAATTCTGTCGTCTAGCCAGGTATCTTTTCATATTAGTACATGAGTCTGTTTTGAACCTGCATATGATACAATCCATCTTGTCCATGCTACAATAGTCAGAGGCAAATTAAGTGAGTTAATATTCCAACTGTTTTATGCCTCTTGTATTTTTTGTTTGTGGCAAAGTTACCTCATGGTGAATGAACTGTGAGTGTATTTAATTTTGTGGGCTAACCAAGACAAATTAACCAACATCCAAATTACAGGTAAATCAGCAAGTCTTACTCTAACAAACGCCATAATTCTGTTCCTTGCAGAATCATGTGGAAGAGCACCGAGTCAAGCAAAATGCATTAGATTAAGAAAGAATTGCGCTGGCTTTACAGGGCTACTACTGGTGGACAGGAATAGTACCCATGTTGGCTTTTTTAACCTGCACCTTATTTCTCTGGTACTGAACTTAACTTTTTTTAATATATTTCTTGTGCCTCTCTGTGTGGCCATGCTGTTGGATCCACTGCCAAGCAAATCAAACACAAACCCATCCGGTACCCTTGTTTTGAACCTTTGACCACCACTCCCGACCCTGTTTTTCTCATTAGTTGTCCCACGCAATCAGTTGGTTCCTGGGTCCAGTGGTCCCTCTCGCTAGGGTTGGGGAGGGGCCTTTAGAAGTGAAAAACCTCCCGGGTTTTCCAATAAGGCCAAGCAAATCAACCAGCCATTGCTCAAAATGCAGCAGGGCATAGCATTGTATATGTATCCACCATGGTTAAGGGAGAGGGGAAGATTCACACAACCCTCCTTGCAATGAGTCCAGCTACTTAGGCTGGCTGCTGGTAGGAGAGAAGGATGTTTTGCCCTTAACCTACAATTCACATTTGTAACTACCAGCCTTGAACAAAGAATGGCATTTTGATGTAGTAAATATGACAAAGAAATGCTCATAGGCCATGGTGTTGAGTGTGTGCTTTAAAGATTTGGGTAAGATTAGAAAGTGGATAAGATTAGAAAGACAGCCATATACTTAGGAAGAATGTAGCATATTAATAAGATTAAGTATCCTTATTTTGTAAAGCATCTTGCAATGTGTTTTTGTTTTAAGCACAGACTTGTCTACTCTAAAGATTTCGGCTATTGCTAGCTGGCCATTGGTTTAGCTGGCCATTGGTTTAGCTGCACTACTAGAGCAAACCCCTATTGAAGAGAGACAAAACCACTGTAACCTTTAATTTGCTCTGGTGCAGCTTACGCTTGCTTGAAACCAGGGTACAATGCACTGGGGCAAATCACAGCTTCCAGCCACTTTTCCTGTGTGCACTGGGGTTTTCCACGGTGCAGCTGTACCACTGGTGGCCACCGATGGCTGAAATCCCCAGTGTAGCCACAGCCTGAGTTACAGAAATGGGCAATGTTTTCTCCTCTAATTTACATATCTAATTGACAGCTTATTAACAGTTCATTAGGAGCACTGAAACCTATGTGACAAAAAAAAAAACAAAAAAAAAACCCTCAGTGGAAGTGAGGGGACTTAGTCTATAATTGTGAATTACAATAAACACTCAACCAGTTGCAAATTTCTGGTCAGTAAACCAGACTGTTTAGAATCCTAGACTATCAGGGTTAGAAGGGACCTTAGAAGAGTATCTAGTCCCACCCCCTGCTCAAAGCAGGCCCAATCCCCAGACAGATTTTTGCCCAGATCCCTAAATGGCCCCCCTCAAGGATTGAACTCACAATCCTAGGTTTAGCAGGCCAGTGCTTGAACCACTGAGCTATCCCTCCCCCAAGATAGGTAAGCACATTTACACTTTTGGGTTAGATTCACATATAAAATGTAAATAAATTGGGGATTTTATTAATCTATTGAGAGAATAGGTTTGTCATATAAGTGAGCTCTTTAATTCCCCTGGACAAGCTAGTGGTCTAGTTGGAAAACCAAATTGCTTTTAGTGGGAGTACTCATATGAGTACGTGCTACTCAATGTGAGTAAGCGTTGCTGAATCAGGGCTTCAGTTTGGGTTTGAGGATGTGGGGTCTGGGTCTGGGTCCGGGTCCAAACAAATGCTCATTCTGTTTTGCATTATCTTGTTCTCTCAGTAGCTTAATAAGATGCTGACCCCCAATTGGCAGCACATGGGCCAACAGGTGACATAAGTTAATGCAGCTTTTTGTGGGTGCAGGTCTGCACCTTTTCATTGATTGTCATGCAGTCAGTTGAAGGATTGGAACTCAATATTGTATGCAGTGGTGAGCTGGAGCCAGTTCACACCGGTTCACAAGAACCGGTTGTTAAATTTAGAAGCCGGTGTAGAACCGGTTGTTAAAGGGGCCGGTGGGTGGGCAAACTCCGGTCCGCGGGCCACATCTGGCTCACGGGACCGTCCTGTCCGGCCCGCCTAAGCTCCCAGCTGGGGAGGCTCCCCCGGCCCCTCCCCCACTTCCCCTACTTCTCACAGAGCCCCAGCACGCCGCGCCGCCGACACCAGCACTCTGGGCAGCTCTGCAGTTCCTGCTGCTTTGAACAGCATGGTAAGGGGGTGGGGCCAGGGCTGCGGGGAGGGGTTGGATAAGGGGCAGGGAGCGGTTGGAGGGGGCAGAGGCTCTGTGGGGGGCGGTCAGGGGATGGGGAACGGGGGGGGTTGGGTAGGCGTGGGAGTTCCGGGGGTCTGTCAGGGTGGTGGTGGATGGGGTCGGGGCAGTCAGGGGACAGGGAGTGGGGCGAGTTGGGTAGGGGGTGGGGTCTTGGGGGGCAGTTAGGGTGGAAGGGTCTTGGGAGGGGGTGGTCAGGGGACAAGGAGTGGGGGAGTTGATGGGTTGCGGGTTCTGAGGGGGGCAGTCGGGGACAGGACGTGTGTTGGGGTCAGATGGGGGGGGCAAACAGGCACGTGGGGCTTCTACTCACCGCGCGGTTCCCTACTGGCTCTTCGGTGGCACTTTGGCGGGGTGTGTGTGTGTCTTCACTTGCTCTGGGTGAAGGACCCGCCGCCAAAATGCTGCCGAAAACCCAGAGCGAGTGAAGGCCCCTCCCTCCGCTGAAGTGCCACCGAGGACCCGGTAGGGAACTGGTTATTAGGATTTTGGGAGCTCATCACTGATTGTATGTGGTTTCAAGGGGAACCTACTCACTGATCTCAAGTTGCCCCATTAATGTGTTATCTATTGGGAACCAAAAAAAGCAATTATAAATACTTTTTAGAAATCTTATTACCGGTATAAATAATGAGGATTGAAAGGAAAGCAAATTTTAAATATGTATATCTTAATGTCTTTAAAGTCTTTTTTTAAAACGCATTTGAATCTCCATAATTCAGCCACAGAAGACTCCAATAGTGTATGGAGCATCGTGTCTGCAGGTTTATGAAGTGTGGAATGTCCAGCCACTGAAAAACTCTGAACAGAACGAATGATCCTCACTGCTCTGTAGTCAATTTGTTTTGCTTTTTTCTCAGCAACCCCTGTCATCCTCTCTCCTCTTAGTGTGCATCCTCATGAGGAAAACAGGTGGATTTTTACCATGTGTTAGCTAACTCATGGAAAAATCTTAGTGTGGACAAGGCAGTTATAGTTTTAACATGTTAGTTACCACGTGTTAAATAATATGTGGAGGGGAAAAAACCTCTTTGGGACAGGTGTAGGTGCAAAGTGCTTTGTCTTTCTCTTCTGTTCAGCTTTCTTGCAAAGGCAGCTGAATAACAAAGGGAGTGATCAGTGCAGTAGCTGAGACAAAAATGTGTTTGTGTTTTCCATTAAAGAATAGTAATAGAAAATTCTTCACATCAGAGATTTAGATTTAAAAGTTAGTGGAAGTTTAATATAGAATGCTGATGTGTGTTTAGGTGCTTGCATACATTTCTTCAGATATTATCATATCTCTGTGAATTAACTGTTTACATGTGAGCTCTTGCTCTACATTTAAAAACTTTTTTTCTGTTTTCTAATTAGCTATATCCATGGAGCAGTTTCAGGATTTTGAATATCTGGGGTTCAGTCTGTCTTTTCACACAGTTGTCAAGGGATGCTACTGTATGTGATAGGTCCTGTGTGTTAAAATGCATTGAGGGAAAATTTTCTTTAGCCAAAGTATTCTGAGTCCAACGGTCATCACAACGTTCCTGATGGATTGAAGTTAATTGTCTGTGATGCTGTTGGGGCTAGAACTGGACTCTGCAGCTTCCAATCAAATGCTCTTCCATTGAGTTAGCTAAGGAAGCAGCATTTTCTTGATACCAGGAATATATATCATGTCACTGTCTATTTCCAAATAACATAAATAATCCAAATAGTTTGAGATTTTCAAATGTATTTTCCCCACATCTAGTTGGATATTTTTAAAAGGTATGTTAAGAGCAGCAGGAGATTCTTAGATAAAGTATATGTCCTTGGCCATAGGGATGGAAGCCCTGCAGAACTCAATAGTAATTGCATTTTTTGTGACTTATAACCTGTCCCTGGGAACTCGTTAGATGACTACGATTTAAATGTTTTGCTACAGGCTCACAGCTTTCTCCTATCCTTCAGCTTGCTCAGCTCTCCTGATGACACATATCTTGTAATTCAGAAGAAGATTATGTAAACGAAGATGTTAAATTTTCTACTACAGCCTTGTAAACTTCAGATTTAAAGGTCAACTTAAAGGAGACATCATTCCTGCTTCTTTTTGATGTAGCACTTTTGGGGTGATCTTAATTGGTGGGTTGAGCAGGGAGGCTGTTGATGATGATACTTAGCAGTTCGCAGCTGCTGGGATCTCAGTGTTACATTACTGAGTAAATACTTGGTCATAAATTATCTTTTAATACTACTAGATCTTACTCTAAAAAATTATTCATGAAATAAACAGTTCGATTTAGCTTGGTGCTATAATCTATTACAGTGTTATCATACCCATTAGGGCTTAAAGATACTGCTTGACACCAAGAAATTATGGCTTTGAGTGAATTATGGTAGAGAAGCAGAGAAACAGAATACTTCTGGGTCTGTGGCAAAATTGCTTTCCATGGACTGAACTAAGGAAGTTGCAAATCTTGTTGTTGTGAAGTTGACCTCATTTCCAGAGATTGGACTGGGCTGCTGCTTTTTACTGTATACGTCTAAAGTACTTGAAAAAAATGTGTTTTTTTTTTCTTTTTGGTTTTTATATCGTGTCTATCCCTGTGATACCTAAACACTGCTCTTCACTGCTGACTCCATCACTGTATTGCCATCCTAGAGTGGCACTAGGATTATATTAAGTCTTTATATTTTTTTCTTAAGTCTGAATTTTAGGTTTTTCAGGTGGCTGACCATCACTTTGAAGCTCTGTGGAATCATGCTTTGGGGGAAATTGCCTTGAAAGGTTGCTTTTACCCTCTTTACCTGACTGCCATCTGCTCCAAGGATTATTTCCTTTTTCATCTTACACACAGCAAGTTTGGTCCTTGTTCCTTGGGGCACTGGGAGGAAGAGCTTCCGGCATCAGTTTCCATAGGGACTTCCCATGACTCTTGGGCATTCTGGAAAGAGAGAGAAGCAAAATGAAGGCTGACAAAGGACATTGCCAGGCAGAATTGTGCTTAGTGAACTCTCCCCAGTGCAGGTCAGAATATCTGTCAGTTCTGGACTGAACTTCATAGCTACAGAAGAAGCTGGTTCAGTGTGTGTAAGGCAGACATGGAACCTTCATGCAGTCCCCACCCTCCCCCAAACTCTTTCAACAGCAAGGTGTATGATAGGAAGAAACCAGAAGCTAAGGCCTGGTCTACACTAGGGGTGGGGGGTCGATCTAAGTTACGCAACTTCAGCGACGTGAATAACGTAGCTGAAGTCGACGTATTTAGATCTACTTACTGCGGTGTCTTCACTGCGGTAGGTCGACTGCTGAAGCTCCCCCATCGACTCCGCCTACACTTCTTGCTCCGGTGGAGTACCAGAGTCGACGGGAGAGCGCTCAGTGGTCAATTTATCGCATCTTCACTAGACGTGATAAATCGACCCCTGCTGGATCGATCACTCAAGAGGTAAGTGTAGAAATGCCCTAAGTCTCTGGGCCATATTTGAAGACCTGGCTCCAATAGTAGTGTGTTAGGTAATAGATCTGTTCTTCCAGATTCATACCAGAAATACTGACAGCGAGACTTCTTTTATAAAGCCTTTTACTCTTGACTATCAAATTTGGCTAACTGTATCAATGTGAAAGCAGATAATGCCAGAATTCACAGGAATTGTAGTCTAGGGTAACTCATACATTGCTGATTGGTTCAAAGGAATTTACAGAACCTTGTTTTATAGGTAGGAGAAATTTCTGTTTTACCGTAACAAAGAAAGAAGATTCTCACTTCAAAGACACTCGTGAGCCTGTTCCACTGTTACTTAGAATTTGATGCTTATTTGAAAACATCAAGCTTAAATTGGCCTTCTTAAATTCCCAAGCAGTTCAAAATGAATACAGTATTCTCCATTATTTCCTATCCTAAACTATTGTTTTGTGTTGCTATGCTGTTAAATAGCTGTCACATTTCCTCCCCACAGATGGCTACATTTTGGTGATGGATCCCCACTTCCTCTGGTCTTCCTGAACTTCAACCTTGAACTTCCCAAGTGCAATATGTTGTGGTCACATTCTCCTCCCACTTCATATAATGGCTTCACATCAATCTGTACATTTCCAAATCTCATTCAAAACATCCATCGTGGTTTTCAAAGTTCTGTCCCACCAGCACCTCTACCTAATTCCTATCTGCTCCCTCATCTGCTTACTTCACTCCTCTGAGTGGGAAGAGGCTACTCTTTCCTTTCTGTTGCCCCATGTCTCTGGAATTCTTCCCTTTCCGTATTGCCCCCTGCTCCTGCAACAAGATCCACTGCCGTTCTCTCATTTTTTAATTGACATCTTAAAAGCTTTCTTTTCTCTTGTTTATGATTGGCTCTTAGGACTGGCCTACACTGAAAACTTACATTGGCATAGCTACAGCTCTCAGGGGTGTGAAAAATTCACACACCCGAGAGATTTAGCTATGCCGATCTAACCCCTGGTGTAAGCAGTGCTAGGTTGATGGGAGGTGGATGGGAGTGCTCAGGGAGGTGGATTAACTACGGCAATGGGAGAACCCTTCCCATCGCTGTAGTGAGTGTCTGCACTGAAGTGCTACAGCTAAGTGCTGACATACCCTCACTCTGGAGCATTTTTTGATATTGTGTTTGAAAGACAGATATACAACTAAATTGTATTGTATATCTTACTACAGTTAAACTTGGTATTTGGTGTTCTAAAATATGGGAGGGGTATTTCTGGAATATGTTTTACCCTAGAGGAGGAAAAGAAGAGGAGATGCAATTTTACTTTTCCTCGAGGATGACGGATCACTACTCTTTGTTCTGTGTTTGTACAACGCCTAGCACAATGGGGATCCTGGTCTGTGACTGGGGCTCCTATCATAAATAATATATAATATTCTCCATCACTCAGGGCATCCATATTACAATCTTAGCTCAATTACGAGTAGATAAATGTTGTTTTATATTTATTGTGAAAGCCCACAGGAGAAAATTCTGATACTTACCTATCTGACACTATGATTGTATTCCAGCTATCTCCTTAACTTACACTGACAACACATGGAAGTCCAAAAGGGAAGTATCACAATGATCCGAATGACCAATAATGGTCTCGCACATGTGGAAGAATGCATAGAATATCAGTACCACAAGAATTTAAAAACCACGAATATTGCACTTCAGAGAACTAATCAAATTGATTTGAATACGTTAATATTCTTTATGATAAAAATGTCAAAATTCAATTTTTTTTAAAGCAGAGAGAGAATGTGAGGATCAGGCAGGGAGGCAAGATTGTGACAGGCAATTTGAAATACAGTGGTGTGGGTTGATTTTCTTGTGTGTGTACATACTTCTATGCACAAGGGTAGGTTAACATTTAAAATTGCACAACGATTAATAAATGAAATTAAAAAAGAAAAAGTTTAAAATAGCAAACTTGCTATATTGAGTTTGAATTAATAACATAAATAAAAATAGAGGCAGTGGCAGGTAAGTATGGGGTCTCATAACAAAAATGGGAATTCTGTATGTCATGTATTCTATCAAAACCAGACTGGAACTAACCAGATATGTGCACATCATCACTGATCAGTTTACTAATGTTATTTCCCTTTCTCCATTTTTGTATGTTGTATGTACAACAGGGCGCTTGATCCTGACTGGGGCATTTTGAAGTTACTAATAGAATTGGTCGGGAACTTTTCAACCAAATAGTTTTTAATAAATAAAAAATATATATTTTATTTTATTTATTTATTGTCGGGAAATGCTGATTCATCAAAACCAGAACTTTTCATGGGAACAAACCAGTTTGACTAAATTTTTGTTGGGAAAGGGTTCTCATATCCAGGATGGTATTTCTGGTCAGAGAGTCTCTTCTTTTCCCACCCTATAGCCCAATGGTTAGGACACTCACCTAGGATATGGGAGACCCTGGTTCATGTCCCTACTCTAATGAGTATTTAATTATTTATACAAAGTGGAACAGCTCCAACAGGGATGATTGACAGAGACCCACCCCAAAATAGCTATGGTGCTTAGGGCACTCACCTGGGATGTGGGAGAATGGTAGAGCAGGGATTTGAACCTGGGTCTCCTACATTCTATGTGAGTGCCCTAACCCACAAGACTTTAGGCATTCTGGTCTCTTTTGTTTTCTAATGAAAAACTTTGGGAGGAAGCCAAGACCTTTCAATGTGGAACAGGACAATTTTTGAAATCTTGAAAGTTTCTTAGGCTTTCCTGATAGCTCTGACTCTAACTCACTGTGTGGCCTTGGGTAAATGACTTAAACTCTCTGTTAGTTTCTCTGTGTGTAAAATTGGATAATACTAAATTACCTACAGCACAGGAATGTTGCAAGTAGTAGAGAGTGTTTGAAAAACACTATATAGGAACTAAGTATTATTAATACTAACACACACACTAGTCTGTTGCACGGCTATTTTGTCCCCACACTCATATTCACACTCAGAGACACAGCACATAACATCATTAATTATACTCATTGTCGTTGGTGGGGATTAGACTGGCATAGTCTTAACATTAGATTGACAGTAATAGCCTGAAGTATAGATTAAAGGAGGGAGCTATCATGTACAGTGTGCCTCCATGGAGTAGAGGAGCAATAGTGAGCCTTTTAGGATTAACAGATCACTAATGCATGGATGGAGAATGATGTGTCCCATTCTTTGTAGATGAAGGGCAGCTTAGACCTAGATGTGTTCTGATCAGTTACAGAGTAAAACAAGGCAATATCCTATTGTTATGCTGCAGAAATGTTTGTGCTAGTTCCATATTATGCATCATGAATCTTAACAATAACAAGTGTGCCGTTTTTCTCTGTACAATTCCCTTATACGGTTTCTGGAGGTAATGATGCAATTATCTGAGTCATTCATTACATTTCTCACCAGCCTTTATCAGTAACAAATATCAAAAAGGGTTATATATTTTATTGTTTCTTCCTCCTTATCCACTAGAGTTGCTTTAGGAGTATTTTCCTGCTCTAGTATTTCCAGATAAGGAGCAGATATGGTGTAACAGGAAGCACTATCCCAGCATAAATTTGCAGGGAACATATGATGCCAAAACATTATTCCATTTCTATCATTGTAATTTTTCTATCTTAAATAGCCTTAGTCCAGCTACATGTACATCTCTGATTATTCAGATAGGTACAGAAATCATTCCTCTCTTGTAAGTATTTTTTTCACAGTTTTGTATCATTGAGTGTTTACCCTAAAAACCTTCTAATTTTTCCTTAGGTAATTAGATAAGATTACCTCAGTATTTCACAATATTCCTTTTACATCTTCATATTTAGTAGGGATACAGCAAATTCAAACATTACATTATTTAGTTAACTAAGACAATTGGAAAGTTTTACGGGAGACTGCTGTATATAATTTATCTAGTATGCATTAGAGATTCATACTAAATTCTTAGCTTTCTATTAGTATAAAGTCTTCATTAATACTGCAAGTGATAATGGCTAGCTTTGGAAGCAGTACATAATGCCCTCATTTTCAAATAGTCATTTTCATCAGAAGAGAAGTATGAGCCTTATTAAAACAATCTCAATTTCTGATATCCCTAAAATCAGCTTTCAGTGTCCTCACCATGAAGGAGGTTCATTACAACTGACTATGGAAAGTCTGCATAGTATTTCCAGTTCCATATATGACATGGCTCACAAAAGAAATAATCCTATTTTATTTTAATATTTTTCACTGAAAGGGAATATATCATGGAGAGGCTGCCAGTTTAAAGAATCTGAGACAGTGACAAAAATATATAGAGAAAAAAACATAATCAGATTAAAATATTTGTTTCATATGCACTAACTATATGAGTTTCATGGAAGGGCGGCAAGAAGAGATAAATTGGGGAAAAGAAAGAAAGAAAGAGGGAGATTAAAAGAAGGGAAACACTACATATGAAAAACAGAATTAATAAATAATGTCCTCCCCGCAAAAAAAAAAAGAACCCCAAATGCTCTCATATTTGTCCTTCCTGTTTTGTAACTGCATATACTTTTCTGATATGAGATTGCTTCTGTTAAGGATTTGGCCAATTTCTTACTGTTGGCATACTTCAGCTTCCAGTATTGGAGTATGATTAAATTGGCTACTATTGCCCCATGATACATGTGGATTTTTTCCCTTCTTTTGATGCCTTTCTCATCTAAAAAAGAGAGATTCCTACATCAGAATAGCACAGAGGAAGGTGCAATTTGAGGATACGCAGCATAGCAGAAAGAGAAGCATCAAGCAATATGAGGAGGACTGGAGATAATCTGGTCAGGAGCATTTTCTCTGAGGTGGCAGTAAGCCTTTATTTATTAAGCAATAAAAATGTGGCCAATAGAAAAATCTCCGCCAGCCAAAATCCAGATGACCCTAATTTTATACCGATATCCTAATCCTATTTCTTTTTTAGTTTCAGCAGTGGTATTTGTTTCTTGTGGAGAGCAGGTTTAGTTAATTGACTTCCAGAGCTGGTCAATGCTCCAAAACAGATTCTTTCCTCTGACTAATGCAGAAGATATAGAGAGGGCCATCATCTCAGAAGCTAGGCAGGAGACGATTGCAACATATATTTCTTGATTATAACTTGTCCGATGTGACTTAGTCATTGTCAGCAACCTGGGAGTCATAAAAGGCACATATAAGATTAATCAGAAATCTATTTTCTTTTTATAATTTAGATTTCATTCTGTTATGTCTCTTCTATGTCACTAGCACAATTATATTAAGATAATTAAAAACTACCAGGAAGAAATACAGTCTTTGTGTTCCAGGCATGTTTTCTCATAGCTTTTTATTCTTATGAATATAGTTTTGGTTTTCAAACAGTTTTCAAGTAACTATATAATAAGGCCTACTATTACAGTGGACATCAACCACACCCCTACCTGTTTCTTGCTCTACTTAAAATTACTTGACTCTCAGGTATAATGCTGTTTCACAGAATACTACTATTAAAAGTCCATTCTCAGTTCTATTTTTAATCTCTGGTTCAGGTTCTCAGCTGGTGTAGACTGGAATAGCTCCATTGAGCTCAAGGAAGTCAGAGTTGCACTGTAGGATGAATTTGACCCATTTTATCCAAACAGCCACATTGGCAAATATAATGCCAATGGAAGAATACTATGCCCTTCTGTTTCAGAACTATAATACTGTCAAAGAAAAATCTGTTACAGTTTTATAAGCTTCGTATTGTGGTCAGAGAACCCTTGGAATTGTAATGTTGACACAGTGGGTAAGTTAAGGACTGAGCAGTGCTTGAATGGTGCAGGCAACAGGGATAATGGTATTCTCCAACCCGTGTCTTTGTCTTCATACAGTATTGTAGCCTTTGCTGGCCTCAAACCTCATTCAACTGTCTGGGACTTGGATCTCTTTCAGGCTAGACTGTGTCTGAATCCAGAGCAAACACAGAATCCATTGCAAAGAGTTGTAATGCTACATATTTCTGTCCCCAACCCCCATAATTCCTAATCGTTAAGAACTTTCAAAGAGAAAAATCACTTGCTCCCAAAGGTGATTGAAACTTGTAATTTTGTTTGCTCGATGTGAAGTTATATAATCCTTCAGCACATTACATGGTTGTCCTATGGCATTAAGGTATTAGTACTAATGAAAAGATGCAGTTATTACAAACGGTTGAGATTTCATGGTGTGCCTTTTAATAGCAGAAAGGGATTTTCTCATGATTAAAAAGGAAAATGGGTGGCAAAATAAGGAAGAAATTCTTGTTACATAGGCTGATCTTCTGGAAGCCTAATTGCTTAAAAAAACAAACAGGAGGTAAATGTTCTAGATGTTTACAGGTTGAACATTCCATAAGTATCTTTTAAATAAGAGTGTTTGCACTCTTGAGGTAGCTAATTGCTGAAGCATCACAGCCAATTGTACTGCCTCATTTTCCCTTAGGATTGACACTCACAACAGGATAATTCTTATCCTGATATAAGTGTCACAGTAGGGACTCAGTGTAATTTGCTGATGTGATATCAAAATAGCATTACCGTAATTATATTTTGCACTTGTAATATTTCACAAGCAATAATACAGTTAAAATTGCACTTTTTTTTAAAACCCAGTCATTTCCCCCCCTTTTATGGAACACCAATGAGGCAGACTTACTTGATGGGTTTTTTAAAACATGTATTCAATGTGTAATGGATTTATTAACCAAACCCGTTACCCAAAGTTAAAAAATGCATTGTAAATAAATGTTATATGTTTTACTCTTGGTGCATTCTCCAAGTTGTATGCACCGCTAGTGTAAATTGATTGTCTTTGGTGGAGTTACACAAGGGATACATTTGGTTCTCTGTTCCTTTCACACTCTCTGTAAGAAACAACAAAGAAAAACATTTGACTAGAAACATCTAACCTGTTTCACTTTATACAATTATAGAATGTGGGTAGTATGTCAGTTAAAACATTTTCTTGCATAAAGGTAACTACAACATTTCTGTGAATTATGCAAACTACCTAGTGAAACTCAGATTATCTGAAGACATAACTGCTGATGCATTCCAGGGATGATATAAAATACATCAGAGAAAGAGCGCTCATCAGCTGGTGTAAATCGATGTAGCTCCATTGATTTAAATTGAGCTCTGCTGATTTTACACTAGCTGACAAGTGTTTGTTTGGATTATAAGGAACAAAGGAAGTAAGTCTGTCTGGCTGCTACTTCTTTTCTGCAGTTTGAAGAAAGCCTTTGCATCGCCACCCTTTAGAATGCATAGTAATTCATGTGAACACCTTTTAATGTTTCTATCACAGGGTTCCGTTTGCAAAAGAAACAAATTGTGCCTAGCAGGAAATACCCAAGAAGGATATGGAAACACTCTATTATTTGTATGATGGTTATATGAACCCTACTACTTTAGCCTTAAAGAATTGGAGAATCACCCATCAAACCCAATTCTAAACAAGTACATATGTGCCAAATGTAGCTCCATTGACTTAAGGGTAGCCAATGGAACAATATTGACTTACAGCAGCTGAGAATCTGACCCATAGCACTCAAGGCAGCCAACATAAGCCTCCTTGGTTCTTGGCCCATGAAAGCTTCCTGAGTTTCCTAGGTTTCATAACTTGAAGATGGCTACTTTGTATTCTGAGGTGGATGTTGTCCCTTTCTAGACATTCCATTGTTTCCCCATTCTGACCAGGCCAATTTCAGACACTGGAGAGTAAATAAAATGGCAGCTTGTGAACTAGGAAAACCTTTAAAAGGAACCACTGCTTGAACATACTCTCCCTGACTGACCATTCTCTTTTAGAGATGAGGAAGATAGCCATTTTGGCCCAAAGATTTATCCTCCAACTTGCTTTTATTAAAAAGAAACAAAACAAAGCAAAGACCTAAATAAAAGGGCAGTAAAGGGGAGGAAATGGCCTCCACACACACATGTACTCCTCCTCTGCCTTCTGCCACTTGCACTACCCAAATGGCCACAGATATTTGCTGCTGGACTGGGTCCTTTGTTTTTAATATGAGTTGAAGCCTCCTTTAAATGAAGTCTAATTGATATATTGCATTTGTGAGTGTTCTTATATTGGACTAAATTGCACATAGAAAAAGATATGGTACACTTGAATATCATTTTCATTTTGCTATTGAACTATATTGGAGACCCTTTACACAGCCAGACAAATGCTTCCCATTACTTTATGCTCAAAGGCAACATTGAAAGTGACCTGGAACAGGCAGGAACAGACTTTTTCCTCCTAATATGATATGAAAGTTTTATCGTATTAGGAATTTTCTGTCATGGCAAATTAGTATCAGGTCATATTAACATTCATTTTTACTAACATACAATGAAATGTGCTAACGTGACTACACGTTCGTATTGTATGGGGGAAAAGCAAAGACTGATATGCTATTAATATGATGCAATATAAATATTCCAATACCTCTGCCTTATGATGGGTGGGAAGAAGTTGTTGGTTTTTGGTTTTGTTTTTTTAATTTTACTAGACCAAGAAGTCAGCTTTTTCCCCATGAATGGGTCCCAGCTTATCACTGTGGGCAGTAAGTCCATATTTTTTAAAAGTGCCACTAATTTTTGGGTGCCCAACGTGAGCATCTTGGGCCTGACTTTTAGAAGTGCTGACTACCCACATTTCTGGTTGAAGTCAATGGGAGCTGCAGATGCTCAGCATTTCTGAAAATCAATCCAAAGTTGCTCCAAGTTGGTTATTTGGAATCTAAGGCAACCAAAGCCAGTGTCCACTTCTGAAAATTTTGGCCTAGCAGACAAATTTTAAAAATTATTCTTCCAATGTTGAGCCTACAGTCAGTGGTGCAAGTACAGTGGTCCAGTCCGCTGTACCAATAAGATATTTATAGCCGGTGCTCTGTACCAGAAAGACACAGGAGGAGCAGAATGTGGGGCCACCTGGCAGCCCCACACCAGCAACTCCTCTGGCGCGGCTGTACCACTCCCAGCCCTTCCACGCAGTTGTGTCTCCTGTCTGGGGTATGTACAGCAGCCCAGCCGGAGGACAAGGCTGAAAGCAGGGCTGCTGTAGAGACCCCAGACAGGACTCAGGAGACACAGATATGTGGAAGGGCTGGGGGCAGTACAGCCATGCTGGAGGAGCTGCCAGTGTGGGGCCACCCAGCAGCCCCACGTTGTGCTCCTTTCACCACTGTGGTTCCAAAGAGCCCTGCAGTTCAGAAGTCTCCAGCACCGTAGGAGGAGGACAGAGCCCAGGTAATGTGGAATGGATCATGGGGAGGGAACGGGGAGAGTGCAGGGGCCCCGGGCGGGGCACAGAGGACTCATGTGGGGAGGTCATGTGCCCCCCCCCCTTTGTGTCCCTCCCATGAGTGCAGTGTACCGGTAAGAAATGAATTCTACTTGCCCCACTGCCCACAGTCAACTGTGCACTGAATTCTGTGGTCACAAATAATTACAGGAACAAAAAGTGTAACTACACCTCTACCCCAATATAATGCGACCCGATATAACACGAATTCGGATATAACGCGGCAAAGCAGTGCTCCAGGGGGGCGGGGCTGCGCACTCCGGCGGATCAAAGCAAGTTCGATATAACGCGGTTTCACCTATAACGTGTAAGATTTTTTGGCTGCCGAGGACAGCATTATATCGGAATACAATATACAATATTTCTGTCATCTTGAGACTAAATATGATGAAAGCAGCTTTTGTTGCAAGATTTCACCCTCAGCCAAAATAGAATTGAAAAATAAGCCTTTTCTAATCTTGGTTTCAAACAGCGACCAAAACTAGATGGGTAGGTTTGGATCCTGAGATTCAAATCTGAACCATCTCTGATTCCAAAATTCCAAGAGCTTTAGATTGTATGGTTCTGGTTTGGCCCATCTCTGATATGCCTGAAAGCTTTTGTTTAAAACAAAGGGAAAAATAGAAACCGGTTTAAAATCCACAAATATGCAATATCTTTTTAAAAATTACAAATGCAATTAAATTAAAAAATAAATTGAAAATCAGTTCGCCCTGTACTCACCTGACAAATCCTGTGTGTAGGACTCTGTTTTCCTTTCAAAAGTTGATGTCAGATACCTAAAACAAGAGCACAGAGTAATTTTCCAGTCCTGCTTTTGCTGTCTGTGGAGTCCTTGGGGAAAAGCTAAGCAAAGGAAAAACAATCTTGAACCACAGGCCCTGGCAAAATACATTTATTTATTTATTTAATTTAATTCTGGGCATATATCGTTAGCCCTGCGTGAATGGGTGGGCTGAATTCAGAGTAGCTCCATAGGGGGCCATAAGAAGGTGGGGAGAAATCTTTCCTCACATAGTTGTATGTGAAACTGTTGCTGCTTAGGAAGACCTGCGGATTCAGTTGCTACTGTTGGCCTAATATTCCCATTGCAGAGGATGAGGGGGAAGGATGGGAGGAAGACAAGGCCACATATGCTCTGTCCCTGTCCCATGCTGGTCCCACTGCCCCTGTAGTGCTGCCAGGAGGTCCTGAGGAGGCGTGTGCCTAATTGTTTTGAGGGGGAAATCCCCAGCACAAAATTATAAACACCAACTTGCCTGGTGGAACCATTCTAGTTTTACAGTCAATGAGGAAAGGGCAGGATTTTGTCTATATTCTTTATTAATGTTTTTAACCATTTTGAAAAGTGCATTGTTATTGTTTATCATTGATTGCTATTATAGTTGTGACTAGAGGCCCCATTCAGAGGTTAGGGCCGGTGGCGGGGCCAGACTACCCTGCCTTAACACGGAAGGAGTTAAGCCCCAGGGACTGGCAGCAGAAGTCCTGCCTCCTGGGCAGACTGGGCATGCTCCAAGTGCTACAGGAGTATAAAGGGAGGGAGGCCAGCTCATTCGGGGCTGGAGCCCATAGGAGAAGGACCTGCCGGGGGAGCTCCTGCAGCGGACCAGCCACAGCCACTGACTGCACCGGGAAGAGATGCCATCCACGGCCTGCCTGCGCCCCGGCGATTGGGGGAGACGACCGAATCCGATGAGTACCAAGGACCCGATGACTCCGGGGAGATCCCAACGGAGAGCCTGGTAGGAAGGGACCCCGGGAGGGTGACAAAGTGGTACCTTCCGCCCCCCTCGGGAAAACTCAGTGTGTTTCGGTTGGAACCCCCCGCTGAGTTGGTGGCAAACCACTACGCTACTGTTAGGGCCCCTACTGGGGCTGTCGCACCCCAATGGTAAAGACTCTGGCCGCTAGGCCACACTACCCTCCACCCAAGGGTTGCTTCCTGGACTCTGGCCAATAGGCCCTACTGCCCGGTAGCCAAGGGCTGTGTTGTAGACTCTGGCAGTCAGGCTGCGTCTCCTTGGGGTAAAGGGGACGTCATGGACTCTGGCCACTAGGCCACACTGCCCTGGACTGAAGGGCTATTTTACGGAGTGGCGGATAGTCCACGCCACTCGCAACCTTAGGGGCGTGGACCATCACACTTGGTACCAAAAGTGGGGAATGCCCAGGACCTGCTAAGAGGTCCAATACACGGAGTCTAGACGACGGAACCCTCCTGCCGTCTAAGATGGATACCGAGAAACTTTTAAAGTGGTTGCTGGAGAACCAGCAAGAACAGGCGGCCCAACAGCGACAACAGCAGGCACACCTGCTGCAACAGATGGCCACCCAGCAGCAGTTACAGATGACCCAGCACCAGGAACAACAGCAGCAACTCCTTCGGGAGTTGGCCGCCCAACATCAATTACAACAAAAGCTCCTGGTCCAACAAGTGGCCACTGTAATGCGACCGCCAGGAGTTCCCGCCTCCACCACCACAGGCGCGGGGCCTGTGGAGTACCTGGGGGGACTGATGGTTCGCCTCACAAAGATGGGACCAGGCGACGAACCTGAGGCATTCCTGGTTACATTCGAGCAGGTCGCCACCGCTGCTCGGTGGCCCCCAGAACACTGGGCCACGATGTTGGCCCCCTATTTGATGGGACCGGCGCAGATGGCCTACCGTAACCTGGATCCCCGAGAGGCCCTGGACTACCCTGGGGTGAGAGCGGCCATTTTAGACCAGACCGGCATTAGCCCCGAGACTTACCGCCAGCGCCTCCGTAAAGAACAGTACTCTCCTGGGACTCGCCCTCGGGCCGTGGCCCAACGGGTACGGGATCTCTGTTGGAGATGGTTGGAGCCCGAGGGCTTGACCGGGCTGCAGGTAGCGGAAAGGGTGGCACTCGAACAGTTCACCCAGATCCTCCCAGCTGGCAGGAAACCATGGGTGCAGCGTCACCGACCAGCTACGCTGTCCACGGCCGTGGGCCTGATGGAGGATTACTTATCGGCTGAGGAAGCCCAGACTCACCCCCGTAGGTCCGGAAACCTGAACCGGAGAGAAGGACCAGATAGGGGAAGCCCTCGGGAAGCGGGGGCTCAGGAACCTGCTTCCAATATCCGTCCCGCACCCACTAACCTTCACAGTCCCGGACCCAGGTGGGAAGTCCCTCGGAAGCCGAGTCAAAGGGAACGGCACCCCCGAGGGGGACGGAGCCCAACAAGGGAAGGCAACGGACCCTCGGAGGGCCGGAATCACTGCTGGGAGTGTGGACAAGAGGGACATTTTCAATGGGAATGTCCTTTTATGGATTGCAACTATGGGCAAGTGTGGGTTGCCGGACACAGAGCCCGGAAAAGGGGCCCGGGGAAATTGGTGGTTCTGGTGCGGGTCGAGGGGATCCACACAAGGGCTCTCGTAGACTCAGGATGTAGTCAGACCCTCGTGCGGGAGGGGCTGGTCCCGAACCTTAGACTTACAGTGTGTACATGGGGACATCCGCCCTTACCCCACCGCCTGGGTGAGGATTAGGATAGGGCAGCGGGAGGAAGTCCTCCACGTGGGCGTAGCCCCCAGATTGGCCTACTGCGTAGTGCTGGGACGGGACTGGCCAGAGTTTAGGGAGGTCCTCCAACAGTATCAACCGTCAGCTCCACAAATCGAAGGAGCTACGTCTCCAGGGAAGGAACTCCTCGGACACATGCCGGAGGCAGACCCCGGGGAGGGGACATCAACGGCGGGGCAGACGCCCGCCAAAGCCTAACATCAATCCCTGGAAGAAACTCAGATAGAGCTGGAACGAGATATTGACTTTGTGAGGGAGCAGAGAGAGGACCCAACACTGAGTCGGGCCTGGGAGCAGGCCACTGTCCCTGGAATGGGAGCGGATGTACCTCCGAGACCTCCGCAGGGGCCACGGTTCGAGATCCAGCGGGACCGCCTATATCGGGTGGTGCAGGAGCCACATACGCCTGAGCCGCTCCGACAGCTATTGGTTTCCCAGAGGCTGCGACGAGGCCTACTGCACTTGGCACATGCCAACCTGTGGGCTGGACACCTGGGGCGGGAAAAGACGCTTCAGAGGGTTGCCCACCATTTTTTTTGGCCCGGCATTCACCAAGAAGTCCGAGAATATTGCGCGTCTTGCCCAGAATGCCAACGGGCGGGACCAAAAGGTGTACTCTGAGCCCCGTTAATACCCATGCCGGTGGTCGGCGTACCCTTTGAACATATCGGAATGGATTTAGTTGGACCCTTAGAAAGAAGCAAGACAGGGAATCGTGAACTATGCAACCCGGTACCCTGAGGCTGTTCCCCTCCGAGCGGCCACGGCACCGGTGATTGCTGCCGAACTCGTGAAGGTCTTCGCTAGGGTCGGGATACCCGCGGAGATCCTGATGGACCAGGGTACTAATGTATCCTTGAAATTGATAGCAGAATTGTGCCGCCTCCTGAATATACGGACACTCCGAACATCAGTTTACCATCCACAGACAGACGGGCTGGTGGAGCGTTTTAATGACACCCTGAAGTCCATGCTGCGGAAGTTCATAGAGGAAGACCCCAGCCATTGGGATACACTATTGCCAGCCCTGCTATTTGCCATAAGGGAAGTACCCCAAGCGTTGACCGGGTTCTCACCCTTCGAACTTCTGTATGGCAGACAGCCACGAGGGATCCTGGACCTCTTAAGGGAAGACTGGGAGACTCAGGAGAGTCGAGTACTCAGGACGACCCAGTATGTGCTACATCTGCGAGAACGGCTCCAAACCTTGGGGGTTTTTGCCTGGGAGAATCTGCGGCAGGCCCAAGAGACACACGTTCGGTTATATAATAGAGGGGCTAAGGCACGTAGTTTTAACCCCAGGGACCGGGTGTTACTCTTGTTACCGTCGGCTGAATCAAAGCTCCTGGCCAAGTGGCAGGGCCCATACAAGGTGATCGGACGGGTCGGGCCCGTAGATTATGAAGTCCGGTTACCTGGATGACGGAGGGACACCCGGACTTACCACATGACTCTCTTAAAGGCCTTGAAGGTTAGGGAATCCTTGTTCATCACCTTCTCGCCCCCAGACCCAGAACTGGGACCCCTAGTAGGGGAACCCCTAGACCACAAGCCAGCGACACTCCCGGCACAGTGAGAGCAAATATCGCAGCTTGTAAAGGACTTCCCCAATGTGCTATCAACCCACCCAGGACAAATCAACCTGACGAGCCATCATGTCACGGCGACGCCGAGCCAGAAGGTGAGGGATAACCATCGACCCATACCCTGGAAGATGTGGGCCACAGTGCGACAGGAGTTGGACATAATGCTTGAGATGGGAGTAGTCGAGGAGTCGAAGAGTGAATGGTGCAGCCCCATTGTTCTGGTCCCGAAACCCGACGGGACCACTCGATTCTGTATCGATTTCCGGAAGGTTAATGCCATCTCTAGGTTCAACGCATACCCAATGCCCCGGGTGGAAGAACTCCTAGAACGACTCGGGGGAGCGAGGTATTTGTTGACCCTAGATTTAACCAAAGGATACTGGCAAATCCCCCTTACACCCAATTCTCGAGAAAAAACTGCCTTCCCAACACCCTTCGGCCTCTTCCACTTTGTAACCATGCCATTCGGGTTACACGGCGCCACAGCAACGTTTCAGCGGCTGATGAATAAGCTTTTGCTGCCTCACGATCAGTACGCCACGGCGTATATAGATGACATTGTGATCTACAGTCGCAGCTGGAAGGACCACCTTCGATACCTCAGGGGAGTCCTCCAGGCCCTCTGAGCAGCTGGGCTCACGGCCAATCCGGCGAAATGCCATCTCGGCCAGGAAGAGGTGACCTACCTCGGGTATGTCGTAGGGGGAGGGAAGTTGCGCCCCCAAATCAACAAGGTACAAGCCCTTATGGATACACCTACGCCCACGACGAAGAAACAGGTACGCCAGTTCTTGGGACTAGCCGGGTACTATTGCCGCTTTGTACCCGACTTTGCGTCCATAGCTGCACATCTATCGGACCTGACAAAAAACTCCCAGCCACAACAGGTACAATGGTCCAACCTGTGTGACAAGGCCTTCAGGACACTGAAAGATCGACTCATGCAGGAACTGGTCCTGCAACACCCCGATTTTTCAAAGGAGTTCATACTCCAAACGGATATGTCAGAGGTAGGCTTAGGAGCAGTCCTCTTCCAGGAATGGGAGGGGGAGGAACACCCCGTACTGTATCTAAGCCGGAAACTACTCCCTCGAGAACAACACTACACAACAAGAGAGAAAGAGGCCCTGGCTGCGAAATGCGCCATTGATGCCCTGCGCTATTATTTACTGGGGAATACCTTCAAATTGATCACTGACCATGCCCCCCTCAGATGGATACACAGCATGAGGGATGCAAACCCCTGAATCATGCGATGGTACCTGTCGCTCCAACCATACGACTTCCGCATTTTTCATCGTCCGGGTAAGGCGCATTCTAGACAGGGAAAGGAGGATGGGGAGACGGACTGGCCCCGGGGACGGTCCTTCTTAAGGGGGAGGGTGTGTGGCGGGGCCAGACTAGCCCGCCTTAACCCGGAAGGAGTTAAGCCCCAGGGACTGGCAGCGGAAGTCCCGCCTCCCTGGGCAGACTGGGCATGCTCCAAGTGCTACAGGAGTATAAAGGGAGGGAGGCCAGCTCATTCAGGGCTGGAGCCCGTAGGAGAAGGACCTGCCGGGGGAGATCCTGCAGCGGACCAGCCACATCCACTGACTGCACCGGGAAGAGACACCGTCCACGGCCTGCCTGCGCCCAGGTGATTGGGGGAGACCCCGGAGACGACCGAATCTGACGAGTACCAAGGACCCGACGACTCCAGGGAGACCCCAACGGAAAGCCTGGTAGGAAGGGACCCCGGGAGGGTGACAGAGTGGTACCTTCCGCCCCCCCCCCCCCCCCGGGGAAACTCAGCGTGTTTCGGTCGGAACCCCCCGCTGAGTTGGTGGCAAACCACTATGCTACTGTTAGGGCCCCTACTGGGGCTGTTGCACCCCAATGGTAAAGACTCTTGCCGCTAGGCCACGCTACCCTCCACCCGAGGGTTGCTTCCTGGACTCTGGCCGGTAGGCCCCACTGCCCTGTAGCCAAGGGCTGTGTTATAGACTCCTGCCGTCAGGCCGCGTCCCCTTGAGGTAAAGGGGACGCCATAGACTCTGGCCGCTAGGCCACGCTACCCTCCACCTGAGGGTTGCTTCCTGGACTCTGGCTAATAGGCCCTACTGCCCGGTAGCCAAGGGCCGTGTTGTAGACTCCGGCTGTCAGACCGCGTCTCCTTGGGGTAAAGGGGACGTCATGGACTCTGGCCGCTCGGTCACACTGCCCTGGACTGAAGGGCTATTTTACGGACAGTGGCGGATAGTCCACGCCGCTCGCAACCTTAGGGGCATGGACTGTCACAGGGCCCCATTGTGCTAAGCTCTGCACGCACATATCATGGAAGATGATGGGCCCAACTCAAAGGTTTTACAATCTGAAATTCTTGATCTGCAATGATCAAAACTTTGGCTTTGGCCCTGGATACATACACAAGCAAATCTTCTCAGAATAGGTCTAGCAGAAAACGAGTTGAAAGGATGAAAGTGGGAATGGGCCATCTGAAAACCAAACTGTAGGCTGAAATATATCAGACTCTCGGAGAGAAGAAAAAAAATCTTAAGAAAAAATTCCGTGCTACTATGGGAAGTATACTGGAAACCTCTGTTGGTTTACTCAAGTATAGTCATTAAAAACTATAGCAGATTCGAGGCCCTGGCCTCTTAGTTCCAGTACAATCCCCAGGAGGTTTAGAGGCTTGTCATTAGAATGGCCTTGATTAAAACAGTAGCACATCTATCTATAGATTACTGCTCTCCGCCATTAATATTATGTTATCTTTCTCTTCAGACTGATTTTTAATTTTTATGTTTGTAATTCTAGATGATTTACAGGGACATTCATTTCACGACCTGTCCAGAATCATTAAATTCACCTAGGTTGAATAACCTGATATTCACCTGGAATTAACCAAATCAGTGACATTATCTTGCTGAATTTTAAGCTGCTTTAGAAGTACAGAGCTCACACTTTTCTCTCTTGACTATATTATCTAATGGGAAAAACATTTTAATTGATAAAAGAGGTAATTAGCCAAGTCTAAAAGGTGCACACTAATTACAGAATGCTGTATATCTTATATGTCTGGTTTCAGCAAAGGTTTCCTGAATGATAGCTGTTTCCAAACAGTGTATTCAGTGATTTGAAATGTTATTAGGAGATTAACTTTGCATACTAAAGGCTAAACTAATACTTATTATACAGATTATAACAGTGAGTGGGCCTCAGAAGCTGTGGAAGCCATTATTTTTCTGGTTGTGAAGCACTAAACCATGAGAACAGTGGGACAGTGCAGGGTAACTAGCTCTGTGTAGCTCAAAGGCTTGTCTCTTTGACCAGCAGAAGCTGGTCCAGTAAGAGATATTACCTTACCCACCTTGTCTGTATACATTTTGGGAAATTTGCAGGACACCAAGAGGCTTAAGGCATTCCCTAAAATTTTAGAGAAAAATATGTTAGTCTCCTGTTCCTTTCTTATTACCAACTAGGGTTGCCAGGTGTCCAGTTTTCTACTGGAAAGTCTAGTCAAAAAGTGGACCTGGCAGTGTTTGGTCAAATGTACTGACCAGCGCCAAAAGTCGGGTTACTAGGGGTGTGGGGGAGGCAATGGGTCATCAATCCGCACCAGCCCCTACCCAGCCACAGCCGCCTCCTACCTGAATCTCATGGGCAGGCAGGCAGGCAGCATGTTCTGTGTCAGGCTGCAGATCCTGGAGCCAGGGCCAGCTCCAGAGTTTTGGCTGCCCCAAGCAGCCAAACAAACAAACAAACAAAAAAGCCGCGATCGCGATCTGCGGCTGCAATTTGGAGGGAGGTCCTTCACTCCAAGCAGGAGTGAGGGACCATCCGCTGAATTGCCGCCGAACAGCTGGACGTGCCGCCCCTCTCCGAAATGGCCGCCCCAAGCACCTGCTTGGTAAGCTGGTGCCTGGAGCCAGCCCTGCCTGGAGCAGAGGGAGCCCAGCTGGGGGCGGGCAGGGAGGTGAAGAGGATCAACCGAGGAGGAGGGGGGTGGGTGGAGAGGAGTGAGTGGGGGCAGGTACTTGGGGGAAGAGGCAGAGCAGGGTAAGGGCCTTGGAGGAAGAGGTGGAGCGGGGCAGCACCTTGGGGAGGGAAGAGGTGGGATGCGGGCAAGCCTTCTGGAGAAGAGCTGGGATGCAGGGGGTGGGGGGTCCAGTTTTCAGAAAGTAGAAAGTTGGCAACCATATCGCCATCAAGACAAGACAAACCAAACCAACCAGGGGCTGAGGCATAAGATGTTTTCTGTGCTGGATTGTCACTTTAGGATCATGCATAGTCTGGTCTATTTTCAATAATATTGTACACCTCTACCTCAATATAACGCTGTCCTCGGGAGCCAAAAAATCTTACCGCGTTATAGGTGAAACCGCGTTATATTGAACTTGCTTTGATCCACTGGAGTGCGCAGCCCCCCCCCCCCCCCCCCAGAGCACTGCTTTACCGCGTTATATCCGAATTCGTGTTATATCTAGGTAGCGGTGTACTTATTAGTTTGGAAACCTGGCTGACATTTTATTTAGAAGCACATACCCAGGAAGATATTGTATTTTCTTTGTGTTGTTTACCTCAAAACTAAAGCCCATAAAATTGTCCAAATATATTTTCTTAAAGATTTAACTGATTTTATGGCACACTTTAAGAGACAGGTTACAGTTTTTTTATGTCTTTGTACCGTACTGTGATATGTAAAATAAAGGGTATTGTGTGCTGAAAAGATCTGCATTCATTTTACTAAGTCAGAGAGAGCACATTCATATTGCTTGCTATATTAAACTGTAAAGCATTTAGTTTGGTAATTAAAGGATTAGTTATTTCACAAGATAGCCTATACAACTTGGTGTGATCCTCTTGGCTAGAAGAGTCTGGAAACAGTAAGTTGTAATGCACTCTGACAACTTGTGGTAGCCTGTACCGATTTTAACTGAGTGTGGAAACAGAGAAACAGCTGTATGGATGTGTGTAGGAATCTAAGGTGGTCAGACTGCTCTTAAGATCTCTCGTTCTTTGGAATCCCTTTTCTCTATTTAAAAAAAGTTAAACATTTTATTGCTTTGTGATTCCTAAACATACAATATCTCCAGCTCTGAAAAATATCAACTTTTAAACAGAATTAATTCAATTACGTATTGGAGAGAATGGAGCTACGCCAGCTGAGACTCTGTCCCCGAGAGTTCTGTCAGAGCCCTCTCTGCTGGAAACAAACAAATGCACTTTTCCTTAATTTTCTTCCAGAATCTTGTACTTTCACTCTAGTCCCTCCCTTTCACTTTTCAGAGATCTCAGCTGCATAGCACATGTGCTTAGTGTACAGTAAGTAATTCTTTTGATCTAATACCTCTCCGATAATATCCCTCTAAATAACCATCACATAGTCTGGATTGATAACTGATTAGTCTTAAAATTGGGCCATCAGCATCTCCAGAACACTTCAAATTATTGCTTTTGTTTCTGTTTGTTTTATAATTGCTGTTTATACATTTAATCCCTATGGTCTATAGTATTTCACTCCACTACCCTTTCTGCTTGCATACAGTTGTTAACAAGGGAGATGTTGCAACTTTTGTGTTTTGTATTCTAGCATTGAAAAAGCGTTGTCTTAATAGTGAAATTTGTATTTCCCTCTAGTAATGCACCCTAGTTTCTTGATTGCTTTATTCCTTGCAGTTAAACAATAATGTGGCTAGTTCAATGTGATTGTTTTATATTTTCGAGATATTTATAGAAAATATATGCCAGTTGAATTTGCCAAATTATTTACAATTAGTTGCTGCCATTGGGTTCCTTTGGAAAGTCTTCTGTTACTTCCAAATTTAATTCTTGGATAGAAATTTAAAGTATCTTCTCTAGAGGTTTATCTGGTCCTTCCATTCACCTGTGGGCTGGTTTCCTTTGTGGATTACCCTGCACATCAAATCATCCTTTCTAGACTTGCATCCTCTTTTTAACAAAGATTTATTGATTACCTTATCAATGAGTAATTGATCTGACTTTATTCTCTGTGGTATTAATCTAGGATTACTTTTCTGTGAGTTTCATCACAAATCTTATTTGCTAAATAATCAGCCCAAGCCGTCGCTTTTACTGTATAAATGGTAAAAAGCCATATTCCACATATACTGATCCCTGTGGATATCCCTGCAATAACATATTTCCTGCTCTAAATTGTTCTTTATGCACTTAACTTCCAGCATAGAACTTTGGGAAGTGTTTCTGAATATTTCCATATAAGTTCTCCCCTGCCTCCCCTTTGTCTATCCTGGCGGTAATACCCTTAGAGAATTTCTCCTTCTGGCATGTTTGAGATCCCTAATTGAACCACTAGTATGCTTGTTTAAAGTGTTCCCCCACTTGGTCTCCTAAAGCAGTTTTTTATGCTTTCTGTATGTATGTTTTCAGTTTCCCTAGGCTTTTTCTTAACTAATGGCATTATGATGGTCTCTTTCTTGTCTTCAGGGATGTCTCTTGAACTATGTGAACTTGTAAAATGTTAGTGAAGACTTCTCTAAGTTTCCATTTCTTTTTCCTCTCTAAGATGTCTGGTCTCAGTGCTTCCTTAAGGCTCAGTTATGAGCTGTTCTACCCCTGTGTAGAAAAGGGGAATAAATCACCCCGTTCCTCCCCTGATGGTGCTGTTGTAAGGCTGCTACTCCCCCTCCCCTGGGGATAGGGAAGCAAATTACAGTAGCTAAACTGATGGGGATAGGGAAGCAAATTACAGTATGAAAAGATCTGGCACAGTTTTCTTCCTGCTTGGAGTGACACAGCTTCCCACTGCCCCATGCTTTGGCACCATGCAATCTGCCCTATCTTAATTTATAAATAATAACTGAGTCCTGATTAAGCAAAATACTTAAACACATGCCTGACTTTAAATGTGTGAGTAGCTAGTGGGACTGGAATAGGACTACAAAGTTATGCATATATTTAAGTATCTTGCTGAATTGGAGTTGCTGTCAGATAATTTAGGCTCAAAATTTAGCTTTTATTGAAAGGAAAAAATTCTTAATATTGATGTTTCCATTTTTCATTGCAAATTTTAATGGAAACAACCTTTTGTTTGGATTTACACATTCCTCTTTAACATTTGCAAGCTAAATAGCTTTGTCTGGCTGTGTTGGAAGAAGGACTGGATGTGGTCTAATTAGGCCACAACTGTATTCTTAAATGTCTGGGAGCACCTGGCAAATACAAATGTATAGTGCAGGTAATGCCATAGTCATTTCAATATATACCCGGGGGGCTTCCGTCTGACCTGATCTGCTGCTACAGCATTCAGTCACTCCCTGGCTCTCTAGCCCTTAAAGTGGTGCACAGGTTTTCCAGCAAACCAGACAGCGGTCCCCACCGCTTAATGTGCAGTGAGGCCATTATGCTGTTGCTTGAGAACAAGGCCAGATCTACACTACAGACCTATATCGGTATAACTATGTTGCTCAGGGGTGTGAAAAATCCACATCCTTGAGCGAAGTAATTATACTGACCTAACCTTTGTGTAGACAGAGCTATGTCAATGTGAGAGCTTCTCCCGTCAACATGGCTACCGCCTCTCAGAGAGGTGGATTAATTACACCGATGGAAGAAACTCCTGTCGTTATAGTAGCGTCTGAGTTAGACAAAGGACATCAAAACCATCCCTTGTATAATTCCATTGGTTTCAGTGGTGTTACACCATAGATGAATTTGACCTATTCACTTTCATTCATTAGCAAAGGGTAAGAAAGAGGGTCAGAGTCACAAATCTATCAAAGCCACATAATTTGTGCCTCTAGTGTGATGCCAAGTGGCCTTTAAATAGGCAGCGGAGAACTTTTCCTGTGTTTGGGAACTCTCCATCACATCCTGTGCCTGCTGCCACCCAACCCAAAGAGTGGGAAGTTGTTGAGAACATTCTGGGGGTGATGCACAGGCAGGACCCAAAGGGGAGGAAGTGTGATGGATGGGAGCCCAATTCTCTGCCATGATAATGTTTCTGAGGGCATATAACCAGTGGTGTACGGGAGAGCAGCTCCTGTGCAACCCTACCTTGCACCAGCGCAGGGTGGCTGAGTACCAGGGAGCTACAACCAGCTCCCTGCAGCCCCTCCATATACTGCATGAGTGGAATTAATCACGGGTATAGAATCTGCCCCAGAGAATTAGGGCCTAATGAGAACCAGGCCCTTTATGTCTTACCCTTCACAGGAGTGGGCAATGCATTGCTGCAACAGCCCAGGGAAGGAACTGTGCCTCAGAAATTCACAATTTCTTTCTTGGTTCCCTATTTTGATCCGGGGGATGAAATGTCCTTGGCTACCTGCTCTCTACCAACCTGCGTGGGGGTTGAAGTAGTAACTCTGGAAAGCCCTCAGTGATGCATGGGAAGCAGTTCAGAGCAGTAAAGGGGGAGATGTCTCCGCTAGTTCCTGTTTCCATCTCAGATCTTCCAGTCACATTTTAAAAAGTCAGTTTTTGATTCTTTGTCTTTATTTGGTGTATACTTTTAAAAACCTTACCCTGTGAGTTAAGAGTTTTGCTACGATATATGATTCGTATCTGATTATTTTTAATTAATTTGTTTCACTTGCTTTAATTTTATTTTCTTTTTTAACACTTCATCAGATCCTTCACTTCTCATACTCTGGGGATGGGTTCAAAAGCTTTTTGTTTATCATACATATTGTTCCATATACCGGTAGCTGTGTTGAGCCATGTTGGCTTCTGTTGTCATTTTGACACTGATTTACTGGAATGAACTTATATTAAAAAATCTCTTACTGTTCTTTAAATGGCTCCCACTCCACATTAACATTTTTCAGCAATGGTCATTTCTCATTAGTTTTCTCCAGTCTGCTTTGCAAACCTATCACTTCTGGTGTGGAAACAAAGAAAAAATGCTAAGGAATATCAGACATTTTGGGACAGTAGCCAAGCAGGAAGCCTTACTAGCTCGCCTCTTTTAATTAACAGTTGTACCCAGTTATACATTTTTCCACCCAATTTTAACTTCTTTTTTAAAAAAGCTTTCTGCTAGTTAGGAAAAAGCAAATTGGATCAAGGAATATCATACTTTTAAAAAACTGGCTTAGGTGTGGGATTTTCAAAAGATTTCAATGGGCCTTGTGCTCCTCAGTCACTTAGGCATTTTTGAAAGTGGATCTCAAATCATATTATTGGCATTTTGATGGAATTCTCATTAGCTCCCAATATGGCTGCATCTCCCTTCTTTCCCCTTCCAATATGCTCCCATTTCTATTAGAGAAAGTGGGAAACTAGCTCTGGATCTAAGTTTTTTTTTACAGGCCTCTGTAAATCCAGATGGCCCTCTCTAAACAGTCTTTCATTCTGCTCCACTCCAAACCAAAGGTCAAGTATTTGTTTTCTCTTCTCTGTCACTCTTCAAAATGCTATTGCACTGAGCCCAGTACCTCCCTCTTCTACAGCAGCTGAAAATAGCTTGGAGCAATTTGGTCTTTCTTCCTAACTTACAGGAATTTTACTTTTTTATAAAACCAACAAGCATTTTAAATAAGTAAAGGGCCTGATCTTCCACTGGTGTAAGCTGGTTTAGCTCCACTGATTTCAGAGGAACTATGCCAGTTTATACTAGTTGAGGATCTGCAATATGGCATTCCAATCTATGTGTGAAAGATAGGGGAACTTCTCCTTGGTGGGACTTGTAGGTGGTTATGATGTGGGAATTTTAGGTAACAACTAAAACTACTTCTAAAAATGGGTTCCAAAAACTTGGTTCAGATTGGTATTTTAAAAATGTGTAGGACGAATATGGCGATCTATGCCAACCAGTGTACATAGTGTAAATCGGGGTGGCCAGCCTGTGGCTCCGGAGCCACATGTGGCTCTTCAGAAGTTAATATGTGGCTCCTTGTATCTGCACCGACTCCCAGGCTGGAGCTACAGGGTCCAACTTTCCAATGTGCTGGGGAATGCTCAATGCTCAACCCCGGTTCTGCCACTGCCCTGCCCCCATTCCACCCCTTCCCGCCCCCTCCCCTGAGCCTGCCATGCCCTTGCTCTTCCCCCTCCCCCCTCCGGGCCTCCTGCAGGACACGAAACAGCTGATCAGGAGGTGCAGGGAGGAAAGGGGAGGAACTGACTGGCGGGGCTGCCAGTGGGTGAGAGGCGCTGGGAGCGGGGCTGGGGAGCTGCTGACATATTACTGTGGCTCTTTGTTAATGTACATTGGTAAATTCTGGCTCCTTCTCCAGCGCAGGTTGACCACCGCTGGTATAAATAGAGGGTGTGGCACTAATATGGCATATGTCTCTTATAAAGAGTAGATCTGCATAATATATCTACAAGCAGAGCAGAACACAAAGGGTAAAATTCACTCCATCTGCTGTGACAGACCCAGACCAGTGGGGTACAGGAGTCTGGTAGAAGGCAAATATACTGGCCACTAGATGAATAGTTTTCTGTTCCCTGAGTGACCAGAGGAGGGGCTGCCCTAGAGCAATCAGGAACTTGCTAGAACCAATTAAGACAGGCAAGCTAATTAAGACACCTGGAGCCAATTAAGAACTTACTAGAATCAATTATGGCAGGCAGGCTAATCAGGACACTTGGTTTAAAAAGGACCTCCCATCAGATAGTGGAGGGTGAGCAAGGAGGTGGGCTGTTGGAGGACTGAAGAGTACAAGCGTGATCAGGCTTCAGGGGGAAGATTCTGCAGTGAGGATAAAGAAGGTGCTGGGGGAAGGCCATGGGGAAATAGCCCAGGAAGTTGTAGCTGTCACGCAGCTGATACAGGGGACATTGTAGACAGCTACTATCCACAGAGCCCTGGGCTGGAACCCGGTGTAGAGGGTGAGCCTGGGTTCCCCCCATTCCCCCAACTCCTGATTGGACATAGGAGGAATTATATTAAACATCTGTGAGAAACACCAGAAGGGAAGGTCTAATTTGGAAAGGGATCTGGCCTGTCTCTGACCCACTGGATTGTTCTCCATTTCCCCCATGCTGGCCAGTGATGAGGTTAGCTGAGTGAACGGCAGGTTTGAGTCTCAATCAGAAGCGGCCAAACTGAGGACTGCCATGAACCTCTGAGGTGAGCAATTCCGCCAAAAAGTGCAGGACCCACCAAGGCACAGGAGGACTGTCATACTTGATGATTGTCACACTGCATAAAGCCCAAATTTTCAGGTTTGAATGCAGAGGGGTTGGATACAGGAAATCCACCTCACCACTTCCAGTACTGCTGCTGCTGCCTGGAAGCCCACCTACTCTTTCTCTCTCTGTCTGCTATGCCAACCCATACGCCTCTGTGCCAGTTATACTGGATATTGGGGACCCTATGATTCCCTCCGCTGGCCTGTCCCTAGTGCAAGCTCCATTCCAGTCTGTGAGGGATTAGTGCAGGAACCCTTTCCACAGCATATAAAGGGTGCATACTAGTTTTGTTTGGCCATTTCATCTGCAGCCCCTCAGTCCAGACCTCACAGAGGGCTTAAGTGGTACTGAGGGCCAGTTCTGGCCACTGTTCTGAGATTTGGTGGTGTGGCTGAATTGTTTTATTACTTTCTCAATAAATGGAATTTTTATACTTTAACCTTAAAGGCACAGTAGGTGAAATGTATCCTTTTCCTAATGGTATTGTGGTGATCACACACATACATACACACAGAGTACTCATTGTGGAACTCACACATGGGATTGTTGTTGTGGAAATCACACACACCCCATTATGGCCTCTCTAAGCTATGCCATTGGTATAATGAGGGAATAGCTGTCTGGGCAATGCCTCGTGCATAACAGGGTTCCTCCCATGGGCACAGAGCTGATTGAGCAGCCCTCCTGTATAGCCCCAGCACAGGAGTATTTCCTGGGTATGCCAGGAGTGGGAGGAGTGTGGGGAATGGGAGAGTGTAGGGTTGGTCTGGCAATATGAGGTTACTGTAACATAGAGTGGCCTTTGGGGATGCTCTGAGTTGCACCAGGGTCCAGGTAAGTCCCCAGAATTAGGAGGGTGCAAAGGTAGAATAAAACTGCTTGTCCCCTCCCCCTGCTTGTGTTGTCTGGCTGGATTGCACGGTGTCAAATTAGCCCACAGTGTGCAGCACTTTTCCATCTACATTTCAGAATTCCTTTTCATTAAAAACAGAGACTGACTGTCATAGGACCTAAGTGCCCCCAGGCCCTTGGGAGCCCAGCATCTCTGAAAATCAGGTGTGCTGTCAGGATAAAGTGTTTAGACATACTCCAATATCTCTTTGTTAGAAACCTGCACTCTTCTTTGTACAGAGTGTATATATAGGAGCATTCTTAAGTACCCAGAAATGCAAAAGTATATTTCTAATTATAGTCTGAGGAGAATGCAACAAAAATAGCCTATGTCAAATACTGTTTGTATATTATTTCCTAATGTGTCCAATGCATTTATTTTTTATGTGAGCACATTGATATGTCACATCTTGCAAAATATAAAAACATATTCTTTTAAAAAAGATCTGTTTCTTCTGCCTCTTGGTGTTCAGAATTTAGATTCTGGGTTGCATCCTGGACTCTCCATAGTTTTGTTGGTGACTGAATGATGTAATTCTTAGCTTCACTAAATGAGAGAGCTTGATGATTCTCACTTGTTTAGTTAAACATACCTGTTACCAAATCCAGCCTCCCTGAACAGGCTTCTCTTAGCCCCCAGCAGGGAGTGCTAATCAAATTGCCATAAGAGATCAGTACAAGGGTCCATCTAGTCCAGTATTCTAAATCCAACAATGGCCAATGCCAGATGAAACAGCTATGGAATAACTTACCCAGAGGAGAAGTTTCTTCCTAACCCCAGACAGATGAGCTCCATGAGCAGGGGAGAGGGGCACCACCTAAGAAAGTGAATGGTGTGTCATGGCTGAATTTGATCTTACACTGTTAATATGCAAAAACAATGAAGAATTAAAGACAGCAGCCTAAGGCTACTGTTATGAAAACTTAAGTATTAGATTGGTCACATGTATTAAAGCCCAAGAAATGAAAATCTTTTTGATTTATAGGTATAGACTTGCTGTATGGTAAGTAACCTTTAGCTGTATCTCAGATCACAGAGTGTGTGGCATGTCATACTGTAGATCACCACACCGTTTCGTTGACTTATTTTGACAGCTTACATCCAGTCACTTTCAGTGATTTGTAAAACTGATGTTTCTCCTTCATGAACCTTACATTCTTTTCTGCTGGGTTTTTCACATAAAAGACGGGGAGAGGAGTATAGGGACCTCATTCTCATTTACACGCACTTGAAGGCTCATTACGCTGGCAGAGTGGTGTAGCTGGCCTTAGTGTAAATGACTATCAGGCCTTAGGCCTGTATGCATGCAGCCATAGAGGTACTTCTTATGAACTTCCCACCATGTAAATTTGTCATATGATTTTTTTTGTTCCTTACCAGCTATTTTCTGTTTCACAAATTGGCATTATAACATTGTCTTACTTTCATGGCAGAGCATATCTGAATGAGCCAATTACTACTGACAGCTTCCTTAAATTACTGTGTCTGTGAATTCCCAATCTATTTAATATGTTCCTGTTGCTTTCCATATTTTAGGCTCCTTTGTTCTGTATCTGAAAGATAGAAAGCTGATAGTTATTTTATATTTATATTTCAAGGCTGTTTAATGAAGCTGAATATTTGGTAAAAGCTTCAGAACACTCAGACTGGTTAACATTTCATGATTGTCAACAAAGAGAACTTTATTGATCTTTGAAATCATCTGCCAAACAAGACATGGAACAGATTGGATTTTGGCTAGTCTGATTTGGCTGGTATCTTAAATAATTTTTGGACCACAAGCACCTTTTAAAATGATTTGTTTCCAGTTGAATGAAGTAGAATTTGGAGGCAGTATTTCATTGTGTGTGTTGTATATTCTGCAATGCTCTGCGTGCTGCAAGTTGTGTTTCATTTTTATCACATTTGTATATGCTGCATATGTATATTATAAAGGGATACTGATACTTAGGCCTGGTCTACACTAGGCGTTTATGTCGAAGTTAGCGCCGTTACATCAAATTAACCCTGCACCCGTCCACACTGCGATGCTATTTAGTTCGACATAGAGGTCTCTTTAACTCGACTTCTGTACTCCTCCCCGACGAGGGGAGTAGCGCTAAATTCGACATGGCCATGTCGAATTAGGCTAGGTGTGGATGGAAATCGACGCTAATAGCTCCGGGAGCTATCCCACAGTGCACCACTCTGTTGACGCTCTGGACAGCAGTGCGAGCTCGGATGCTCTGACCAGCCACACAGGAAAAGCCCCAGGAAAATTTGAATTGGAATTCCTTTTCCTGTCTGGCCAGTTTGAATCTCATTTCCTGTCTGGACATCGTGGCGAGCACAGCAGCACTGGCAACGATGCAGAGCTCTCCAGCAGTGATGGCCGTGCAGTCTGTGAATAGAAAGAGGGCCCCAGCATGGACTGATCGGGAAGTCTTGGATCTCATCGCTGTGTGGGGCGATGAGTCCGTGCTTTCCGAGCTGCGCTCCAAGAAACGGAATGCAAAGATCTACGAGAAGATCTCTAAAGACATGTCAGAGAGAGGATACAGCCGGGATGCAACGCAGTGCCGCGTGAAAATCAAGGAGCTGAGACAAGGCTACCAGAAGACCAAAGAGGCAAACGGATGCTCCGGATCCCATCCCCAGACATCCCGTTTCTACGAGGCACTGCATTCCATCCTCGGTGCGGCCGCTACCACTACCCCACCAGTGACCGTGGACTCTGAGGATGGGATAGTGTCCACGGCCGGTTCCTCGGACATGTTAGGGGACGGGGAAGATGAGGAAGGAGATGAGGAGGGCGAGGCAGTCGGCAGCGCTCACAACGCTGATTTCCCCAACAGCCAGGATCTCTTCATCACCCTTACAGAGATCCCCTACGAAGCGTCCCCAGCCGTTACCCCGGACACAGAATCTGGGGAAGGATCAGCCAGTAAGTGTTGTAAACATCTAAAACATTTATTTTTAACAGAACAGGAATATTAACAATTAAAAGAATGGGTTGTTCATGATTACTGTGCCCTAGGCGCTTAACGGTTTAGTCATGGGCAGTGCAAGTTTTGAAAAAAAATCTAGCAATGTCCGGTTTTCTGTGATTGTCCTGCACAAGCCGCTCTGTTTATTCCCTGCTACTGCAGCTACAGTAAAATGCGGTCTATATGTCCGGGGATAGAGCAGTAATCCTCCTGGGACATCTCGATGAAGCTCTCCTGGAGGTAATTGGAAAGCCGTTGCATGAGGTTCCTGGGGAGAGCGGCCTTATTGGGTCCTCCGAAGTACGACACGTTGCCGCGCCACGAGACTATCAAGTACTCGGGAATCATTGCTCTGCACAGCAGGGCGGCATACGGCCCTGGTCTTTGGAGGCTTTCCCGGAGCATTCTCTCTCTCTCGCTCTCAGAGATCCTCATCAGGGTGATGTCGCCCATGGTGACCTGCTTTGAATTAGGTAGGGGAATGTTAGTGTTGGGACTGCTTGCCCGTTCCTTTACAGAACTGTAACCGCTGGTTTGTAGCCACGCGGTGGAGGCGGGAGAGGGGCAGCCGAAAGGGATCGTTCCCGGGGACAGCCGCGAGGGGGTGGGACAGGGGCAGAGTTCCTGCTTGCCGGATTGCTGGCAGCAGGAACTGACATTGCTTTAAATGTGAAATGAGGCCAGTGGTAATATAAAAGTTTTAAACTGCCACAAGTCTACGGCTTAACATGTCTGCCTGCAACAGAAATTCCGTTGTGCTGCCCCGCTTCTCAAATGTGCTGTGCAAGACCCCAGGCACTGAATGCGAAGGCCGAGAATTCGACCTTGTGCTGAGTGCGCATGTGATAGGTGCTGTGCATGGTCTTGTTCACAGAGAAAGACTATGTTCTTTGTTCACAACTACATTTATCTTTCTGAAGAATTCACTCCCTTTTTCCCATTTCCACAGCCCCATCTGCGACTGTCTCACAACCTAGCCTGGCATCACACTCCCAGAGGCTAGCGCGGATTAGGCGTAGGAAGAAGAGGACACGGGAGGACATGTTCTCTGAGCTTATGGCCTGTTCCCAAGCCCAGGCAGCACAGCAGACCCAGTGGCGGGAGAACTTGACCCGAATGCACCAAGCAAACATGGATCGGGAGGAGAGGTGGCGGCAGGAAGACCAGCAGGCGACTCAAACGCTGCTTGGACTACTGAGGGAGCAAACAGACACGCTCCGGCGCCTTGTGGATGTTCTGCAGGAACGGAGGCAGGAGGACAGAGCCCCGCTGCAGTCCATCTCTAACCGCCCTCCCCCGCCACCAAGTCCCATACCCACCTCACCCAAAGTGCAAAGAAGGAGAGGCGGCAGAGTCCCTGCTAACTCTCACTCCACCCCTGCAGAGAGCTCTAGTAGCAGAAGGCTCTCATTCCCCAAAATTTGAAAAGTTCTTTCCTTCCCGCCTGACACAAGCCCCCGTCCAAGTTTCACCTCCCAGTTCCATGTGTAGTTGATAATAAATACGTTTCTATTAACTACTGTTTCAATCATGTTCTTTTGGAGGAGGAGGGGAAAGGGGGTTGGTAATTGGACAGGACAGTCACCTTTGGCAGGGTACATAGGCGGGGGCAGGCACAGCAGCAGGGCACATACACAGTGCAGTGATGCAGTGACTAGTTACCCTGGTTAGTCTGGGAGGTTGTTTTCATGTTATGTGGTGGGGGGTGGGTTGCTCTGTGACTTTGTGGCGGGGGAGGGCAGTTACAGATCTTAAGCGGCGGTCCTTATGCAGGATCACAGAGCCACACAGCAGGGGATCTGTAACCGTCCTCCCCCTGCCACAAAGTCACATAGCCCCCCCATACACACAGTCCCGATCAGGAGGGGTGACAGGCTCCGTTGAAACAACCATCCCACCGCAGCGGAGCCTGTCAATCCTTGAGTTTAGAAGCTGCATTCGCGTCACTACACTACACCCGCTCCGCACCACAGTCTGCGTCCCAGTTTTAAAAAATTCCCGCGAAAACAGTATTAAAGAAAACGGTGTGCATTAACAAAGTAGAACTATTTTTATTTCGAAACGTGTGTTGGAAGGGGGGTGAAGGGGGTATGTAACTGGATAGGATAGTCAACATTAACTGGGTAAAGAAACGGGGGCAGGTTTAGCTTCTCTGTACACAAACTTTAAAGTCACAGGTTACCCTGCTCACTCAGGAACTTTGCTTTCAAAGCCTCCCGGATGCACAGTGCTTCCCGCTGGTCTCTTCTAATCGCCCGGCTGTCTGGCTGTGCGTAATCAGCAGCCAGGCTATTTTCTTCAACCTCCCACCCCGCCATAAAGGTCTCCCCCTTGCTCTCACAGAGATTGTGGAGCACACAGCAAGCTGCTATAACAATGGGGATATTGGTTTCACTGAGATCACAGCGAGTCAGTAAGCTTCTCCATCTCCCCTTGAGACGGCCAAAAGCACACTCCACCACCATTCTGCACTTGCTCAGCCAGTAGTTGAAGAGTTCTTTTTCAGTGTCCAGGGTGCCAGTATAGGGCTTCATGAGCCAGGGCATTAGCGGGTAGGCTGCGTCCCCGAGGATGACTATAGGCATCTCCACATCCCCAACAGTTATTTTGTGGTCCGGGAAGTAAATACCTTGTTGCAGCCGTCTAAACAGACTAGAGTTCCTGAAAACACGAGCATCATGAACCTTGCCCGGCCATCCCACGTAGATGTTGGTAAAACGTCCCCTGTGGTCCACCAGTGCTTGCAGCACCATGGAAAAGTAGCCCTTTCGGTTAATGTACTGGGTGGCCTGGTGGTCCGGTGCCAGGATAGGGATGTGAGTTCCATCTATGGCCCCACCGCAGTTTGGGAATCCCATCGCTGCGAAGCCATCTATGATCGCCTCCACGTTTCCCAGGGTCACTACCTTTGGCAGCAGTACATCAACGATTGCCTTTGCTACTTGCATCACAACAACCCCCACGGTAGATTTGCCCACCCCAAACTGGTTCGCGACTGACCGGTAGCTGTCTGGCGTTGCAAGCTTCCAGAGGGCTATGGCCACTCGCTTCTGTACACTCAGTGCAGCTCGCAACCGGGTGTCACTGCGCTTCAGGGCAGGGGACAGCAACTCACAAAGTTCCAGGAAAGTTCCCTTCCGCATGCGAAAGTTTTGCAGCCACTGGGATTCATCCCAGACCTGCAGCACTATGCGGTCCCACCACTCAGTGCTTGTTTCCCGTGCCCAGAATTGCCGTTCCACGGCATCAACATGACCCATTGCCACCGTGATGTCCTCGGCGCTGGGTCCCCTGCTTTCTGAGAGGTCTGTGCTACTCTCAGACTTCAGGACATCACCGCGGTGCCGTAGCCTCCTCGCCTGACTTTTCTGCATCTGCCTCAGGGAAACCTTTATGATAAGCTGCGAGGCGTTGAGAGCGGCCACAACTGCAGCGATGGTCGCAGCGTGCTCCATGCTCGCAGTGCTGTGGCGTCCGTGCTGTCAATGACTGGAAAAGTGCGCGAACTGATTTCCCGCCGGCGCTTTCAGGGAGGGAGTGATGGACGGATGACGACAGTTACCCAAAAGCACCCTCGACACATTTTGTTACCCAGAAGGCATTGCCGGCTACACCCAGAATTCCAATGGGCAGAGGGGACTGCGGGAACTGTGGGATAGCTGACCACAGTGCACCGCTTTGAATGTCGACGCTTTCACCGTTAGTGTGGACGCACAAAGTCGAATTACTGTCCTTAGTGTGGACACACACGTTCGACTTTGCAATATCGATTCCAAAAATTCGATGCAAGTAAAATCGAACTACTCTCGTAGTGTAAACAAGGCCTTAGTGTCTTGTTTGTGAAATTGCAACCAGGAGCATGGTCAGCTTTCCTTACCTTACATATGTTCCTGACTGACTAGTTAAACTTTAATATAGTTCTTTATTAGATATATTTGATATTGATATGGTATCTCTTACCCCAGAGGACATACAGATGTTCTGAAACCTCAGTGGTGCTTTGTGCATGTAATTCATCCACTTTTAAGCTGGAGGATTGCAGCTACTTAAAAATATTACTACTATGTAGAAAATTGTGCATATGGGTAAGCTTAGTAGCAAGTCCACATAAGAACCCAATAAATCACCTCCTAGTTCCTTATGTTGGTTTGAAAGGTTCTGTTCTAGTTACAAAGTCAATTCATAGCCTTTGCTATGACCATAAAACCAGGGCTGGATTAATTCTCCTGTGGGCCCAGGGCTATTAGATTTTGTGGGGCTCCTGTATACAAGTCTTTTTCCTAATTTAAAACAAAATTATCACAATTATGGCATCGAGGCTATTAACACTATACTAAACTTGGCTTTTAATTAACATAAAGCCATTCTGTGGTTACATTTCAGTCTTAAAACATGTAGAATATAGTTAAATTAATTCAAAATAGCCTACTTCTTACCTTAGAACAGCTGTTATATTAGTTTCTTTCTGGGAGGGAGTTTGGGTGCAGGAGGGGGCTCCAGACTGGGGCAGAGTGTTAGGGTGCAGGAAAGGGTGAGGGGTCCAGGCTCTGGGAGGGAGTTTGGTGCAGCAGGGGATTCTGACCTGGGGCAGGGGGTTGGGGTGCAAGAGGGGGTGTGAGGTGCAGGTGCCGGTCAGGAGGCGCTTACCACAACAGCAAGTGGAATAAGGAAAGATTATGATGTGATGAAGTTTTAATTTGAAAAGTGATGGTATGGGGGAAGAAGCCTTTGGGGTTTTGGTTTTTTTTGGCCAGAGTGTATAGGACCTGTCCAGTCACTATCTTCTCTCATTCCCATTTCCCATGAAATTCACTTGTGGTTCCCTTATGAGGGCCTCCTTATGATCTTGAAATGTATTATCTCTACATTATCATCAAATGAAAGATTCAGGAAATTTGGGAGATACAATTGTATTGTACCTTTTCACTTGATGAATTCTAGGATAGCATTTCTTTCTTTCTCTTGTGTCTTGGCATCAAGAGTCCATGTGAGATGGAGTGGAAGCAAAGAACATCAGCTCAGCTGAATCTAAAATGTATGGCGTAAGGCCGGGAGGGAGGGTGCTTGTCAGTGCAGTCAGTAATCTCTTGGCCTTTGGCATGCCCATATAAATCTTGTAGTTGATGTAATACTAAAATAAAGTTGTTTATCTTCTTATTGAAACATAAAATGTGCTGGCTTTTTGCCCAACAGAACCAGGATATGCCAGTTCTGAGAAACCCATGCCATATGGGGTTAGAAATTAATATCTGGAATGATTTATTTAATTTTCTAGGTATTGTGGGCTTGATACCAATACATTAACCTCTTCAATGGTGGGATTCATGGTGACCACTAGATGTTCATTTCATGGGCCCATCAAATTCCCTCAGAATCCACTGGATGCTTTAGGAGTGGAGAAGATAGGCCGATCCAGTGTACACTACCAACTAGCCTTATTTCTACCTAAATCTCATCAGAAAGCAGCTGGATTACACAACAAACACCCCTTTGGTGGCTGTTTCTTAGACAGTCCAGTACTGGAAATGTTTGAGAGAGTAGCATGTGCTACTGGATTATCAGCTCATGTCTTTGTAACACCAACCACAAAAACACCAATAAGCCTACCAGATGATTTTAAGAGTTGTCTTCAGAAGCTGCAGTAATGTCTTTACCTTTCTTTCCACCTTGATCCTCTGTACTTTTGTTTTAAGAACGGTACATCTATGGTCATGTCAATAAATGATTTCCCATTTAATCAGTGAAAGATTTCTTTGATGGATACCAAAGTTTCTATTGTTACAATGAAATGTCAAACATATTTCTAATGCCACTGTTGCTTAATGATCAGATTCAATACCATGCCCCTGGCTTTATATAGCGATCTTGGAATTAAAATTACTTGTCTGTTTCACATGCAATAAAAAACTCTTTGAAGCTATGATTTCTTTACATCACTATATACCACTATCACCAACTGAACTTGTCAGACTTAAACAACTTGCCAATTACCTCAGGTAGCTACAGTAGCGCAGCTGTGCCACTGTAGTGCGTTTGCTGAAGATGCTCTCAGCCTATGGGAGAGAGCACTCCCATCGACTTAATTACTTCACCTCTGTGAGAGGTGGTAGCTATGTTGGCGGGAGACGCTCTCCTGACAACATAGTACTGTCTACGCCAGCACTTGGGTCAGTTTACTTATGTCGCTCAGGGTTATTTACACCCTGGAATGATGTAAATTATATGGACGTAAGTGGTTGTGTAGACAAAAATATGTTTTTATCTGGGTATCTGCAGTATTCTGGATTTTCCTTGTAATAACTATAGAGAAGGTTAGGTAATATTGCAAGTACTGACTGAGGTAAATGGTATATATTTATCTAAGACAAAATAGGCGTGATTTTAAAGATGACCAACGTAGATGGCAAATGTGCAGAGTGAGGAATAGAACTCAGGAACTTCTGCTCCCAAAACAGGAGTTCCTAACATTTTGAATCTCTCTTATCTATCAGTACAAGAGTGTGTGTGTGTGTGTATATATATATATATATCTAAGTGTGTGTGTTGTTTTTTCTCGTGACTAGCCTACATAGAACAACAGAATCCTAAGCACTAGAAAGTCTCTCATTCTGTCAAGTGGAGACGCGGGAGATGCACATGTGCTTGCACACACACATGCACAAACACAAACCAGTACATTACACTTCACTGCAGGAATGCTAATATCTGCTTTAGCTTAGATTGCTCTAAAGTTTATCAGATTTGTAATAATGGCATTCAATACTGGGCTTAAAGTAAATAAAATGCCATGGTTTCTGAGAAACTTCAGTAGAGCAACTAACGTTAGCACCTCATTTGCATTTAACAGCCTTGACTCACCCACCTCTACACACAAGACACTGAAACAGTAACTATTGACTATTGTGGCAGAGCTCTGACCTTGTCCCCATGGGTCCTGCGCTTCTAGGCAGTATATGCTAGCCTCAGTGGCTCTCTGTGACCCTCCACATAGCCCTTCTCTCTCTAGGGCCAGGGTTACAGTCTACTGAGCCCTTTTCATCATAAGCCAGCAAGGAGGTTGGTGAGAGAACTCCCACAGTCTCTGTTGTCCCTAGGGCTTGTTTTAGAACAGTTTAGCCTCCTGTCATGACAGGAGGCTAGACATCCCCTCCCAGGAGGTATTCCTGTAGTGGTGGGAACCCAGGCCCGCCCTCTACTTCAGGTTCCGGCCCAGGGACACTAATGGTAGCAGCTGTTGGCAACCAACCTTTCACTGCCAGAGTTGCTACATTTCTCTGGGCCACTTCCCCACAGCTCTCCTGCTTCTCCCTTCTTCACCCTTACCTTAGGGCTCCCTTATCAATAACTTAAGGGTGTCTTCATTGACCAGCCTCACTGCCTTTCCCCTGGTTCTCCTCTGCCTGACTGGAGTGAGCCCTTTTTATAGTATCAGCGGGGCCTTAATTAGAGTCAGGTGGTCACATTAGCTTAATGCCCTCACCTGACTCTTAGCAGGTTAATTGGAGTCAGGTGTTCTCATTAGCCTGGAGCAGCCCCTGCTCTGGTCAGTCAGGGAACAGAAAACTGTTAATCCAGTGGCCAGTATATCTGCCTTCTGCTATTCTGCTGTACCCAACTGGCCTGGGTCTATCACACTATCTAAGAACACATTTGGTACTTTGATTTGGAAGCATAAACTGAATTATATAGGTAGAGCAAAATTAAGATGGTGCTTGCTCATGATGGAAACCTCTAAGCCGGGGTCGGCAACCTTTCAGAAGTGGTGTGTCAAGTCTTCATTTATTCACTCTAATTTAAGGTTTTGCGTGCCAGTCAGACATTTGAAGGTTTTTAGAAGATCTTTCTATAAGTCTATAATATATAACTAAACTATTGTTGTATATAAAGTAAATAAGGTTTTTAAAATGTTTAAGAAACTTCATTTACAATTAAATTAAAATGCAGAGCCCCCCGGACTGGTGGCCAGTACCTGGGCAGTGCGAGTGCCACTGAAAATCAGCTCACGTGCCACCTTCAGCATGCGTGCCATAGTTTGCCTACCCCTGCTCTAAGCATTTGAGTGCAAATCCTCTGTTCCCACCATATGTCAGACCAGCCATGGAGCTAAGATTGCCCCCTGCCCACTATAGGCATTACCAGTTTGCTGCTTATTGTCTGACTGACTGGCTAAGGAATGTTGGTTACATTTGGTAGGAGTTACTTGCACTGTAAGAATGGTGCCAATACCATTCAGTGAATTGGCAAGCAAGAGACTATTGTAAATAGATTTGTCATTCAAATAGGCCGACAGTTCATTGTACCTTAGCTTCACTAAAATGGAGATTCCTGACCTGAATCTGCTCTAACTTATTTCAGTGTAAATCAGGACAAACTCCATAGAAGTTAATAGAATTACACTGGTGTGAGAACAGAATCAGGACCTGAGGAGGTACAAGATTGTTTCTACTCTGGCTTCTGATTGTCCCATTGTTCTACCATTAGTTTATATAACAGGTAGAAGCTAAAGCCTCAATCTTGCTTTCTTTAAAGTGACTGGAAGAGAGGAGTTTTGCCATTGACTTTAGTGGGAGCAAGGTTAGCTTCTGCATTGCAAATAGTAAAGCATTAGGCAACCATTTTAATATCATTGTGGAAAGTAATTAGATCAGTATGTGCAGTATTTTACCTTTCCTCAGGGAGTTACATACAGTACCTTGACTGGAAGAGGTGACAGATTTAACCTGATTGAATCATTAAATGGAAATATAAGTCAATGAACATTAGCCACTTAGTTCATTTCATAAATTCTAATAATTAAAACTGCATGTACAATAATAAAGACTATTCCAGATATCTAAAAGGATAAAAATGCATCCTTGATGTGTCATGGCACCACCATAATGAAAACATTTAGTTAATGGAGGATCTGTGTAATAAAAGTGACCATACAGAACCTGCAGGTGGAAATATATAAACACATTTCCCAAAAGAATTTCACCACTTCACAATTCGTTATGAAAATCTGCAATAACTGACAAGATAGGCACAAAATGGATTTTCATGTTGCTGGGATGAATTATGGCTCCCAGCAATTAATGTTTTTAGTCATATTAAGCAGATAAATAATGCTATCTGACATTACAGTATTTCACATTACACTAAAATTTTGTAACATTTGCTCATAATCGAAATTGAAATATGTTACCTAGAAAAAATATGTTATATCTGGAACAGTCAAACCCCATTAGAAACCTTAGGTTTGAAAAAATCACAATGTTAACAGTTATATCCCCTAGCAAAGGTTTGCTTTCCTTAAATAGTGTTAAATTTAAACCCAGAAGCTCTAGTCTCTTTTAGAGTTACTCTTTCTTAGTGCATTGAGGTTGAAAGGAGGATTTAGTACACAAAATGTACTCTGTATTACTGAGCCTTGGTAAGTGAAACTTAAAAGAACTGCAGAAAGAAGAGAAGCCTTTAGAATGAAATTGTAAGCTGCCTTTCTAAATACCTTTTAAATATTTAGTAAAGCAAAATGTAAATGTGCATGGTCATGTTAAGGTTATTCACTAATATTGATTAGCTAATTATTTTAATCTAGTTTTAATCAGGTGATGAATTTTCTCCACAAATGGACATATTAACATCTATTTAGCATTTTCATTTATTTGACTTAAATCTTTCGGTAAAATTTCATAGGCCTAAGCTTACAGGCCATACTCATGTGAGTAATAGAGCCTACTTTTGTATTTGGATATTACATGCAGAATTAGAAATTCAGAAGACACTGGGCTGCAGAATTGTGTCCTGTTTGATCTTAGTACTCTCAAATATCCAAACAATATACAGGAGAAACTTTGTTTGCTTGTCAAAACTCACATGCAGCGCTGTATGAACAGAATATGGTATATTCAGCAGTGTCATGTTTGGATGAAGACATTGATGCCCCATGTCTCAGCTCCAGCCCCCATTTGAGGGTTTTTTGTTTTTAAAGAGCATTTTGTGTTAAACATGTAGGAGATGCAGTAGAATTGGCATGTGTTATCTGTGTGTGCGAAGCATTCCAAAGTTTTTTTTTAAATCGAAATCTCAATATGAAACCACTATTCAAGATGAACACTCCCAGAGATGTTTATGACTAATGAAGTATGCAGTAATGTGGCTACAAAGTCAAATAATAAACTAAACACTGCAGAGAAACTCTGTTTCTGTGCCAACACCCAGTTTTATTGTTTCACAGATAACATTGCATGGAAGCATCACTTTGACTCATGGGTACTGGAAGAGCAGAGACAAAAGTGTTTGCTTGTGGCTTATCACATTTTGTCCTACTGCATTTTAGTGTAAGTAGCCGGGGTTTTAACAGACATTTTAGGCAGTGTCATAGTAAGGCAGAAACCAAGAAGCTACAACATGTTATCGAGATTATCTATACTAGCCAAAACTAGATGGAATCTGGTTTGAATTGAAACAGAGGATGACCTAAAGTGCACTTGTTCTCTGAAAAGTGACCCTGTAAAAATGACATTGTTTATGGAAGAGGTGGTTCCAGGGTTGCCTTTTCAGCAATTTCCAGAACAAATCTGCTCAGTTTACAAAAAACAAAAACAACCAAACAGAAAAAACACACACGGATCTGTCAGAGATAAAAGCTGTGTTCTTTCTGGCTCACTGTATTATTACCAGTGTATGACTATGCAAGGCAGATTATACCCCCAGTGATACCCATGCATGCCTTGTATACCTTGGAGTCACATGGTTATAACTGAAGAAAGAATTTGAGCCTAAATTTGGAACTTAATTGACAATTCTGTTGACTGATAATGCATAAATCAGAACAGACTCCAGCTCATTCTCCCATAGCTGCATTGGCTCTGCATTGCCAATTGGAGTAAAAAGGAGCCCAACTTTTCTCTGTTGTTTTAACTCTCCAGATATAATTCAGAATATGCACAGGGGGAGAAATTCAACCTCATGCAGAGGATTAGAACAAGGCCTTTGCACCATTGAATAAAATGGTGCCATTTTTACATAGTCACTATTAGTCACTTTTCAAGGTAGAAATGTGTTTTTTAAGGATTTTTCCCCTCTGGCCTAGATTATCACTTTTTAATTTTTTAGCTGGCCTTGAAATAAATTTGCATCCAAATATAATATCCCCAAATGTGAAGTCACCAGCAGAATGACTCTGCCCAGTGTTTAAAATGGGGGTTTTCAAGCTTTTTTCAAAACATGGAGCACACATCCTAGAGGGAATGTCTGGTGGATGCCTCTCCTGCCATTCACACGTGTGGATAAATACCACTGCCACTGGTGATCCAATTAGAACCTACTGCTAACTACAGCAATTGTTTACATGTAACATAAATCACACTAAAGGAAGCTAAAAATATATTATCAGCTGGAAATAAGAAGGAACCATGGCACGTGTCCAGCCAGCTCTCTGTAGGCCACCAGCAAGTGCTTCATGGTCTATCTATGGTCTGGAGACCACAGTTTTAGAAGCTACTGTTTAAAAGCTTGCTGTTGGTTCCTGTCTTTACTTCCCCCTCCCACATGACTCCTCTATTAACATTTCTGCACCTTCATAGTATCAAAAAGAAAGTCATGGTTTTATTGTGCATGTCAACTCAATACAGGGGCTAAAAAACCCACACACATGTATATAATAAAGAACAGCTCATATTATACAGTAAAAAATGCAGCCATATGGAAGGTTTACTGTTCTAAAGGAAAACCATCCACCTATGGTACAATTTGGTGATATAAATGTGTGTGTATATATACAAACCAGCACTTTAAACCACATGCATCCCTGATGCAGCACAGAGGAGAACAGAAGGCCCATAATCTCAAGAAGGGTCCAGAGGGTAGATGTCTCATTTCTTTTCCACGTGACATGAATGAGTCAGCAAAGGCCCTACATAGTAAAAGTGGAGTGTGTCGCTCATACGAAGTGTGGGATGAGTTGAAAAACAGGTCCATGTGCCATAATTCTTCTCAGGAAACAGCATAACCAACAGCCCACCAGCCATCCCATATTACCTCTGCTGTTAGTAGTAATAATTGTCAACATGAACTCTATTGTCCTCATGAAAGAACAACCTTGGGGTGACAGCCAGTGTGACAGATGTGCTGCTACTGATTAGTGAAAGGGAACTGGGGGCAGTGAGTAGTTGTAGGTGTCACGCTCAAATGGTTAAGATCCATAGGGCTGGTGCACATGCCTGTATTCCAAGAGGTCTTATTCATTCAGCACCTCTGGACCCAACCAGGAGGAAAGACTACAGCATGGAGGAAAAAAGGTGATGGCTCTTATCAAGTAAAATCTCTCCTTTACATGGGAAAGGGAGAATATGATTCTAAATTCTTAGTTACTTTTTTTTTAAAAAAAAAACCCACTAAACTTGGAATCTGTTTAAACATTCAATAAGCTTCTTCCTGATCAAAACTGCATTTCCCTATAGGAAAAACAACTGTATTTAAAGAAAATATGAAAAACTTCTGATGAGCCTAAGAACTAAGTCTTAGACATTCATTGCCAAAGTGATACTGCAATCTATTCAGAATCGTGAGGGGTTTTTAAAAATAAAATCGTAGTGACTAACTCCTGCATTTAATGGTGCAGAGTAAGAGGCTATTTCTACCCCGTTTCTGAGGTAATAAGCTGCTTTGTTAAAAACATATTGGTGCAAGTTATTCAGCTGGAAAAAACCACAGTGACGTCATTAATGTGGTGAGAAACTGAACAGTCTGTGGCACACTGAGTTGTAAAAAATATCATAGTTCATCGTGATTTTTTGTTAGATCTTCCCCATAATTGGTAGCTTGGCTGCCAACAAACATGTTCCAGTTCTCTAGAATCTCCTCTTTGGTTAACTTTTGATCCTGGGAGGGAAAAAAAAATTAAGTCTCTATTAGAACATTTTAAATACCAGGTAAAACATCAGTACAGATTTCCGAGATGCCCAGTAGGAGAAAATTTTCCAAAGAGGCTGCAGACAGTGGGTGAAATGCTGGCCCCTAGTGGAAGTCAATGGCATAATCCCAGTGATTTCACTAAGGTCTGCATTTCACTCAAAGTATTTCATAATTAACTGATTCCAACACAGAACTTTCAGCAGTAGGAGTGTGCCGCTTGTCTACTTGTGCAACCTCACCTATGTTTTTAACTTTTCCTTTTTGATTATTAATATGGAAAATATTTTGTCTGTTTGGTTTTGGTGATGATGATCACCTACATTTAATAACTGAAGTGAAATCCTTCTAAATTCAGCTCTGTATAAGGGAGTCTTGATCTTCCAAACTCCAGCAGTGGAGCATCAGCAGGATTGGAGAGAGGGGAACAATCCTGCTGAGCAATGGCTCCTATCCAGGTGCTGCTGAATTATTTGTCCCCATCGTAGTGGCAGAAGGGATGGGCCAGACCTTAAGCTGCAAATCTGTCTTATTTCTTATAGTCTTCTATTTTTATCTCTCTCCTATTTATCTCTTAGTCCAGTTTAATACATAAATGTCCATGCCCCCTTTCAAAAGAGAAAAATCTATCTTAGAATTTTTGGGTGTAGGGACATAGGTTGGAAAGCTCTCTAACAATAGGACAGCCAATGCGCCTACCTGAGTTCATAGTTATTTTATCAGCTATTTCTTGTGGTTTATAACTTTTATCAACTCAAATTTATTTTGTTGCAGTAAGGCACTAGCAAAACCATTTTTATCATCTGAAGCTCTACTCAGACTGTACTAATAAGAAAAGTCATTAAGAATAATCTCTTGCTGGCTGACACTAAAGGGAACCAGTTAAACTCTTAATCTAACATTTATGAAATATACCAGAGCAATGAGTACCTTATCTACGTCCGATTCATAGACTAAGTGCCTGGCTTCAGCTTGTGCGTGATCATAGTCTTGTGGGAGAATCCAGTGCCGAATCTCCTCTTTATCCATCTTCCCATCCTTGTTTATATCCCGAAAATCTGAAAACTGCTCACGTTCAGTAATTACCCAGTCAGGTTCGGGTCCACCTTCCTCATGTGCAAACATATCAGCTGGAGGGGAAACAAAGGTTTCAAAGTCCTATTTAGCTTGCAAATTATGCACAAAATGAAGACAGGCTAGTTGTAGAAATATCACAGTAATAGCTTGCACAGAGGTATTGTATGTCATGTGGGGCAGGGCATAGGTGGAAAAGGAATGGACACATGGATATGCACACCTTGCTTTGCTCAAATGGCTTCACCATTGTTAGTTTTAGCCATTCTCAGATCACCCTTTTAGGATCCGAGAGCAATGCCACTTAAGTTAATGGGCAGTCCCAGCTGTACCTGAAAAGCCAATTGGCCCCAAATGTCTTCACCCAGTGATTTTTTTTACCCAGGTTACAAGCATGTGGTGACGTACAGCTCTTTCAGGATCCTCTCTTAATCTGCATTCACGCTCTTTCAAAATGAGCTCAAATGTACTCGGGAAAGGGGAGAGGACCCACAGCAGCACTGCATCTTGTCCCTGCCAGCAAGTGTCTTTGTCGATAACATCAGAATCCAACCAGAGAGTGGGTGAGGGAATAAAAGGCACAGGGAAACTTAAGGAAACAAACATCTGCTAAGTGGAACTGGATGGCTTTTGTCCTGCTTTTATGGAAGTCTCTGTGTGAGAGAAATACAGCTGAGTAGATATGTTCCTTTTTTAACCCTGGACTACTGAACAGACTGCAGCAAACTCCGCTGGAAGGTAAGGGGCTGCGCTATACTAGGAAAAGATTAGAAGAGCTGTGATGCAGCATGAGTTGATATACATCAGAGATACCTACTATGCGGAAACCACACCTTATGGACATGATACAGCCCACTCATCGGCGACCTGGGCTAGGGAAACAACTTGTGATAGACAGTGGATGATCAGTTCTGTTGCTCATTGCCCTGGTCCTCCCATCAGGACTTGCACACTAATCTTCTCTCCCACTCCCCCCCTCTACCATTGTCCTGTTTAAAACTGAAACCTATTTTGTGGCCTCTGCTCGCAGCCCAATATGGTTTTGGTTGTCAAGATCGTTCACATGGTTCTAGGTCAGGCTAAGCTTGAGGCCAGCTCCATCCATGGGAGGTGCAGGTGCAACCCTCTTGAGGATTTGGTCCAAAATTAGCAATAAAAACCACATGCATATACTGTACAAGGCTGGATTCTCCACTGCCGTAAGTGGGCGTAGCTCCCATGACATTAATAGAACTGCGTATGCCCATTTTAGTGGGAATTTGGCCCATTCTGTCTAGGTGTTGTAACACGATTCAGAATTTTTAGTTTCTAAACTTTCTTGGGACCTGATTCAAAGCCTATTGAAGTCAGTGGAGAAGGGCCAATGCCTTCAATTGACTTTAGATTGGGCCCTTGATGGGGGAGAAAAACAAGCTGTGCAATGTTTGTGGGGGATTTATTTTTTTATTATTATTAATCTACACAAAGCAAAAATGTGGGTATGACATACTGTAGCCATTGTTTAGAGCAAAAAAATTACTGCTCTGTTTAGTCTAATTAAAGCACATATGATAATTTAGGCACACATTTTCCCAACTGTTGAAGAAAACTTCAAGAATGATGCAATGCTACTCTTTATTTTATTTTTTAATAAGAGCAGGCACACAAGAGTTACATTGTTTATTTGAAGCAACTGACACGTCCCGTCAATTTGATTTTATCATCTTTGCCAATGTGAGGTGGTCGTGACAAGAACATTCTATGCTCCTATCTATAGAAGACAAGAGGAACCAGCATTCACATGGTAACAAATGTTGACAACTACCTTGTAATTATATGTAGGTAGTGTCACTGAATAAACTTAAATTACTGGGGAAATTATGCTGCTCTGTTATTTCAGTCATACAAAAGCATTCACATCTTAAGACTAAATATAATTTCAAGGAATAGAACCCCCTATGATTAATTAAGGTGTGGATATTGTTCGTGATTGTATGTGATGAAGTGATCTTTACAGTAGCATTAGAAACAAAAGGATTTTATCTGAGTTTGGTCCAATGCTTTTATGGTGCGACTTTCCTGATTAAAAAAATCAATCATAAAGGAGCAGAGTGAGATGCTAGCTTCAGTGTCAGCATGACCTTTCACAAGTGTAACACACACATCCTGTACTACTGAGCCCCTGTCTTATGCCTTCCTGGCTCTGAAAGCAAGAGAGCAGACAAAAACCCAGTGTGCCTGAAGTTTGACCAAAATAACTTGCAGGAACAGATCTGCAGTTTACATTTCCCATTCTGCTCCCTTTGTGCCACTAGAGTGGTGCTTGACTAACCTTTAATTCAGGTATTTCACAACTTGAGTGCTTGCCTTTGCAAACTTAATATCCTGGTAACAGTTTATTTTTAAGGCAAGTTCTTAAGTTTAAAAAAAGTCAAAATTGAAAAACCAAAAATTCCATCCTGTGGCACTATACTAAACCCCACACATGCATCATCAGCAGCGTTGAGCTACACCACTGTCCTCCACTTGAGCTAACAGAATAATTGGTAGTAGTGCTGTTAAGCAATTAAAAAAATTAATCGTGATTAATCGCACAATTAAATTTTTTGATTAATCGTGTGATTAATCACACTGTTAAAAAATAGAACACCTATTTTTATTACAAATATTTGCACTGTAAAAAACAAAAGAAATAGTATTTTTCAATTCACCTCATACAAGTACTGTAGTGCAATCTCTATCGTGGAAGTTGAACTTACAAATGTAGAATTATGTACAAAAAAATAACTGCAATCAAAAATAAAACAAAGTCCACCCTCTCCTACTTCTTGTTCAGTCAATCGCTCAGACAAACAAGTTTGGTTACATTTGCAGGAGATAATGCTGCCTGTTTCTTGTTTACAATGTCACCTGAAAGTGAGAACAGGCGTTCGCCTGATGGCACTATTGTAGCCGGCGTCACAAGATATTTACGTGCCAGATGTGCTAAATATTTGTATGTCCCTTCATGCTTTGACCACTATTCCAGAGGACATGTGTCCATGGTGATGATGGGTTCTGCTAGGTAACGTTCCGAAGCAGTCCGGACCGACACATGTTCACTTTCATCATCTGAGTCAGATGCCACTAGCAGAAGGTTGATTTTCTTTTGATGGTGGTTCGGGTTCTGTAGTTTCCACATTGGAGTGTTGCTCTTATAAGACTCAAAGCATGCTCCACACCTCGTCCCGCTCAGATTTTGGAAGGCACTTCAGATTCTTAAACCTTGGATCAAGTGCTGTAGCTATCTTTAGAAATTTCACATTGGTACCTTCTTTGCATCTTGTCAAATTTGCAGTGAAAGTGCTCTTAAAACGAACAACATGTGCTGACTGCTGAGACTGCTAGAACATGAAATATATGGCAGAATGCAGGTAAAACGGAGCAGGAGACACCATTCTCCCCCAAGGAATTCAGTCAAAAATGTAATTAATACTTTTTTTTTTTTTAAACAAGCGTCATCAGCATGGAAGCACGTCCTCTGGAATGGTGACCGAAGCATGAAGACGCATATGAATCTTTAGCATATCTGGCACGTAAATACCTTGCAATGCCGGCTACAAAAGTGCCACGAGAACGCCTGTTCTCACTTTCTAGTTACATTGTAAATAAGAAGAGGGCAATATCTCCCGTAAATGTAAATAAATGTTTTTGTCTTAGTGATTGGCTGAACAAGAAGAAGGACTAAGTGGACTTGTTTTACGTTGTTTTGTTTGAGAGTGCAGTTATGTAACAACAACAACAATCTACATTTGTAAGTTGCATTTTCAGAATAAAGAGATTGCACTACAGTACTTGTATGAGGTGAATTGAAAAATACTATTTCTTTTGTTTATATTATTTTATTACAAATATTTGCACTGTAAAAATGATAGTGAGCACTATACACTTTGTATTCTGTGTTGTAACTGAAATCAGTATACTTGAAAATGTAGAAAAACATCCACAAATATTTAATACATTTCAACTGATATTCTATTGCTTAACAGTACAATTAAAACTGCAATTAATCGTGATTTATTTTTTTAATCGCGATTAATCTTTTTGAGTTAATTGCGTGAGTTAACTGAGATTAATCGACAGCCCTAATTGGTAGCAGTAGAAGACTGTTATTTTATATGGACCGGCCACTAGAAAGGATGGACAGGCCCATTTTGTCAGTGGGTTTCACAGCTATTTGCTAGACAGCTGTCATAACTATAAAGGGAAGGGTAATAGCTGTCCTGTGTACAGTATTATAAAATCCCTCCTGGCCAGAGACTCCAAAATCCTTTTCCCTGTAAAGGGTTAAGAAGCTCAGGTAACCTGGCTGGCATCTGACCTAAAGGACCAATAAGGGGACAAGATACTTTCAAATCTTGGGGGGGGGAAGGCTGTTGTTTGTGTTCTTTGTTTTGGGAGTGTGTTCGTTCTCGGGACTGAGAGGGACCAGACATCAATCCAGGTTCTCCACATCTTTCTAAACAAGTCTCTCCTATTTCAAACTTGTAAGTAAATAGCCAGGCAAGGCGTGTTAGTTTTCCTTTGTTTTTCTCAACTTGTAAATGTACCTTTTACCAGAGTGTTTATCTTTGTTTGCTGTACTTTGAACCTGAGACTAGAGGGGAGTCCTCTGAGCTCTTTAAGTTTGATTACCCTGTAAGGTTAATTTCCATACTGATTTTACAGAGATGATTTTTACCTTTTTCTTTAATTAAAAACCTTCTTTGTAAGAACCTGATTGATTTTTCCTTGTTCAAGATCCAAGGGGTTTGGATCTTGATTCACCAGGAGTTGGTGGGAGGAAGGAGGGGGAATGGTTAATTTCTCCTTGTTTTAAGATCCAAGGGGTTTGGATTTGTATTCACCAGGGATTTGGTGAAGGTTTTTCAAGGTTTCCCAGGAATGGAATCCATTGAAATGGTGGCAGCCGAACCAGAGCTAAGCTGGTAGTTAAGCTTAGAAGTTTTCATGCAGGCCCCTACATTTGTACCCTAAAGTTCAAAGTGGGGATCCAGCCTTGACAACAGCAAAGGAATGATGAGACTCAGACATAAAGGGTTCGATTCTGGGTTCTGTAAGGGAGTGTTCTCTAATGGTTATAGACTCTTCTGCCCCAGTCTCTCCCTGTCCTCTTCTGCTCCTACCCTCTCCCCAGCTTCTGCCCCTGTTTCCCTGCTCCTAGGCACCAACCCCTGCTCCTGGCCTTCCCCAGCTCCTACTCCTGTTCCCCTCCCTGTCTTCTTCCCCGTCTCCTTACTCTGCTTCTGCCCCTTACCCAACTCTTGCCAGGACCTCCTACCTCCAACAATCCCCAATCTGCTTGTATCCTCCCCCCTCCAGCTCCTGCTCTCTCCGCCACACACATACATTTTTCCATTCCTGTCTCACTGAGCGTTTTGTTCTTATCCCAGCCCTATATCCTGCCCCACCTCTGCTCCTGTTCCAATCCACTTACCTCCCAAATGTCAACCCCTCCCCTACCTATGCACTCTGCCTCCTCCCCTTCGCGGTCCTTCTGCACTCGAGGCAGGCTCCTCCATGCTGCCTGGATTCCATCAGGGGAAGCATTGACATCACAGCAGGGAGCCCTGGCTCTTGGGAGGAGCAACCTATCCCCAGCTCAGCTCCTGCAGCAGAAGGTTGGAGCATGATCACTCACTATGGGGATCGAACCTGAACAGAACTGCGTGAGGATGAAGCAGGGTCAGCGCAGATGGAATCTTCAGAGAATTTAGTTGCCAAATGCTAACAAGACCGAGCATTTGTGAACTGTGATTTTTTTTCCAGAGACTTGTAATTTGGCCATATTTTCACAGGCGCTGCAAAAGGCACATCCCTGATGAGAGGGTGAATTTTTCCAGCCCTCCCTCACCAAATTTCAAGTCTTCACTCCAAAACATGAAAGGACTAGAGCTTCACAAGGAAACTTGTTAAAAAAAATTAACATGTGAGAAACAACATTTTTCTCTAACCTTTTTCTTGGAAATGGCTGAACCATTTTACCTGACTTCCCCAGGGGGAAAAAAAAACGACTTTTAGGCAGACATCGGGCATGGAAAAAAAATCAGCCCTCACCTTTTAAGTTTGCCAAAGTTATAAGAAACTAAAAACAGAGTCTTATAAAAATGGAAAGCATTAGGCAACCTTTGCTATAGGTGTCACTACATGCCTAATATTGACAGAAACTTTTTGGTTTTCTTTGTTTAAAATGACTGAGTACGGGCATGGAGGTGCTCTTCCTTGTGATACAAGTGTTGACTTAGATTTGAGACAAGTTGGACTGGTGGAGTGGAGATTTCTAAAGTACTCGTGCTAAATGTTAAGGAGAGTCAACCCCATTCCAGCACTTACCAATGTACTCATCTTGATCCACAAAACCATCCTCGTTTTTGTCTATGTCTTCCAGTGTTTCCTGGAAAACATTTTTTTGTCAAAATGATCAAGAAATTACCGAAAATTCCAATAGCTCTCTTTATTACTAGGTGCCACTTCTCAAAATTATCAAAACTGAAATCCTAAGGGAAATCCTGAGTTATTGTACCATGTTTGGCTTTCCTCACTGCCTTTGGGAAGATTTCACATTTGGGAGATGGCCTGCTCTTCTATTCCTGGTGCACAGAAATCCTGACACTGACCAGATCCAATGTGAGTTTCGTATTCAAAGGAAGCCCAGATCTCCTGTCAGAGTGAAGAAATTCCATGCATATGAATAGATTTGGCCACTTTGCTGTTGAACTATCTAGGTGGCACCTATCACTCTTGTATCTAGACACTAACTTCAAGTTTTAAGGGCTTGTCTATATACAAACTTGCATCAACACATCTAAATCAGATTCTATTCACAACTTCTGCTATTCCGGTGAAAGTTGGTGCCAGTTTATTCCCCCCCCTTTTTTTTTAAACTCTAGTTAAACTGAAATAGGACTCTTATTTATTAATTTCACTGCAAGTCTATGTGTAGACCAGCCCTAAAGAAGTGAATTTCATGAAGCACTTTCCTTTCTGTTCCCGAGTTGGCTACTATTTATGTGCATGCCTGTTTCTAAAATCCTGAACTGAAAGTTTAGGGAAGTGCATCAAGGCTCAGAGGAATAAAAGCAAAGGAATTCAATTGGTTTTACTCTACTTACTAAGATGACAATGTCTTTCATGTGCTCAAACTCCTCCGGATGAAGAAAGGCAGTGAACTCCTCACGAGTGGCAGTTGAGTCTCCATCCAGGTCTGCAGTTTTGAATCGCCTTTCATCCCTGGGCAGCATTTTTTTAAAACTGTGTTGATCAGTCGCATCTTGAAATTCTTCTGGATTTTCTAGAAATTAATTAGACAATCTCAGATGTGTGTGTCTCTGAAAATATTGCTGCATTGTCTCCATACACTGCAATGATAGTGTATAGAAAAAGCCGCTGAAATATTTAGATCCTGTAGATTCTAAAATTACAATAGTTCATTGTCAGGATGGCTGCTAAAGTGTCAGGATTTCCCTTCTGAAATCTTAAATTCATGGTCAGCCATTAAAGTGTGTTTGTGATCACAGGATTTGTGCTTACGAATGACTGACTCAGTTTAGTAGTAATTGTGGTCTACAGGTGGGCAAGTGGAATTTACCATAAACTAAGAAATTAAGAGTCTCTTAAGGTCCTCAAACAACCACTGTCGTTCAGATCCAGTTTATCTACGTATCTGCTGAGTCTTGTACAGAGCTTTAGACTCTTGTTGTATAGGGCTGATGAGGTAGTTAACAGTCTGTATCCCAGTTTGTAGGAGGGAGATGTTTGTTCTGTTTTTTGACACCATCTTGTTGCATAGATTATACAGGATTTAGAGAAGTAGATTCCTCTGTTTAGCAGGATATAGTGCTGCCACCTTTGCCCCTTCCAGCTGAAAGTGCATCTTTATAGTGTTTAGGGCCCAATTCAAATTCCATGGAAGTCATTCTGGGTGGATCTGTTGACCCAGAAGCTTTTATCACTCAGTCTTTATCTCTTAAGTCTGTGTCACATAAGAATCCCCAGTGCAGGTTATTGCAAGCAAGTTTTGATTTGATAACATTTTTCAATTATGGGAATTGATTTCTGTTTACTCTATGCTTATGACTGTGAGAAATCCTTTATGTCTGGGCCAAGCAGCTTCGGGACTGTGATAAGCACAAAATTAACCGTGTCCTTGTGTTCCTGCACAAAGAGATTTCTTGCCCAAGTCTGATTGTGTAAGGATTCCACTGATCTTTTTAAGGTTATTAACGATGTGTGAGCAGTTTAGAAAAGCTCATTTTATCTTTTTTGGTTAGGTTTGTTTGTTTTTTTAAAAAGAAAAGCATTATCTAATATCTCTAAAAAGAAATCAAAGATTTTATATTGCAAATCTCTGCCATCCAGCATCACAGTGATGAATGCAGTATAAAATGTTTAGCTAGATGAAAACTGCTGATTGGCCTGCAAAAAGTCCTTACCATCTCCAATTCCTACATCATGAATAAGGCTACGATTTGGTCATGGAGGTCGCGGAATCCATTACTTCCGCAGACCTCCGTGACTTCCGTACGCAGTGGCTGGGAGCTGCAGGGTACCCCCACCTCCTGTGGTAGCTGGGAGCTGCAGGGTACCCCTGCCACCCAGAGTGGCAGGGGCCCCGGAACTCCCCAATGGCTGTGGGGGATCCCCTGCAGCTCCCCAGCTGCCCCATAGGCAGGATTCCTTCCCAGCTTCCAGCCAGTGGGCAGGGGCTGCAGCTCCCAGCCTCAGCAGGGCAGCGTGCTGGATCCTCCTTGCTCCCCATTTTGTCATGTATATTTTTAGTAAAATCAGGGACAGGTCACGGCTTCCATTAATTTTTGTTTATTGCCCATGACCTGTCCGTGACTTTTACTAAAAATGTCCATGACAAAATCGTAGCCTCAATCATGAATGATTTGCCTGTTCCTTCTCCTGTTCTCCTTTCAGAGCCATCCGATCTTGTTCCCCCATTCATATTTGTTAGGAGTTGTCAGATGTTCTAGTTTTGCTTTTAAGGGAAGTCTCTTGGACCAATTTTTTTAAGCAACGATTCTATGGGTACTTGAATAGAACTTTCTTGTCTTCCCCACAGCTTCTGACTGATGGTTGCTGAGAATGAGTTTGAAAGCACCTGCCTATGTCACCTTTTTTACTCATACGTTTGCTTTCTGTCTCTCAAATCTGGATCTGAGTAGAGTCCTCAAAAATTCAGTGGAAGATTCCAGCCTGAAACTTTTCCATTTCTTTCTATTACTGGCAGTTTTTTTCTGGCACAAGCACAGAGCTCTCATATTCATATTCAGTGAATAGCACATTGGGTTCTACCAATCCTCTCTCCCCTCAGCACAGGACTAGGCGCTACCTGGTAACGGTCAAATTCTCACATTAAAGTATTTGTGAGTTTTTAGTTTAATGTGAGCTGTAAAAACTGTGTTCCAATATTTAATATAGTGAAGCAATTTCACTGTTTAAATCTGATCTGCTCAATTTGTCCAGTTTTAGAAACAACAAAACTGAAGAGAATAGGGAGTTCTGGTTTCAGAAACTGCAGACTCACTAATGTTTATCTAGCAGCTACCTTTCTCCTAGGTGGAACTTAAAAATTATTTAGTTTAAAACAATGAGATTTAAACTCCGTAGTATGAAACGAATGAGAATTCTAGAAAAATAGCATCACTAAACTAATTAAAAATCTTGAAAAACAATTTCAAAATGAAGGCCTTTATAGACTCATCTGATTTTAAATGACTACTTTGGGAAATGGTTTTGTAAATTTTAATTGTGCATTAAAACAAGATTAAGATATATTTGCCGCTCTCCAAAGCCTGGCTTTCACACAGTGAAATGTGTGTGTAGAAAGTCAGCACAAAACTGGGCACATCCCGAGTCTCACTTACGCCCTCAAAATGGGATCAAATGGTGCATAAGAATTGTGCTGACCCATGAATTTCATCCAGTCATGTAGAGCAGTGTGAGGTGGCCTTTGAGTCTGTAGGAGGCCTTTTCCTCCAGAACGAAAGTCAGTATGTTAACATATACTTCAATCAATACCTTCCTTCAAGTTCTTTGGGTCTCTCTCTGATTACAACTTGCCCTAATTAAAGAACCTTCAGATGGTCTCCTTTGATCACATCTGAAATCTGTACTTTTTTTTAAATAAGATGTGCAGTAGAATATTTCAGTTGTATCTCATTTAACCTTGTGTCATCAGTGATGAACTTTTTTTCTTGTATAACCATTTTTAAAACATATGTATGCCATTTTCATTTTAAAACAATTAAATGCAGAGGGGGTTAACTTTTTTCAGAGTGAATTCAGTGCTTATGAAAGAGCTCAGGCTTATGGCCCTGGTGAGAATTGTAGTATCAATAGTAGAAGCACAAGTTTCCTCACCCCACCCAACTACATATCAGGCCACATGCTGGAGGGACCACATCTATCTTGGAGGGAGAAGAGAACCATAATTCCTTCAGGGCCTGGCTTCAATGGGTTTTGGATCAGGCCCTCAATCCAAAGCCTTGCTGTTGAAATTGCAAACAGAAGTGCTGGTTTCAATGGTGGACACTTGCCCAATAAGAACTGGACCGAGACGCCCTGACCCCAACATATGCCATCCAATTTCGGTACGTGAAAACACACTAAAACTCAGCTGTTGAACTGTTGCCATATCAAGCACATCAGATTAAATTTCCATGGGGACAGAAGAAAAGAATTGCATCTTTCAAATATATTGTCAAATAAATGTTGCTTTAGGGGTTTTCATTTATAATTGATCATAATCTGTGGCACGTTCTGACAGAATAATTACATTCTATTTAGACCTTACATAAATGTTTAGCATCCAGACCAAAACTTCAGAGAAACAATGCAGCAAATACTTACTAGTCTCTCAACATATTTCTTTTGAAAGAAAGGTTTAAAAACAACAACACAGTTCCCTTAGTTTACTAATAGGAGCAGAGGCTTTTAACTTAGCTTTGAAATTTTATTCACTTATTCTTCCCCTCCTGAAATCCCTATGCATAGAGGTGACCATGGTGCAGATGTGCATTGAAAAATATAGCCAAACAGAGGAACTTTTGATCTTTGAACTATGTTAATTTACAATTTCATATGAGACTAGAATCTCCTAAGAGAGTTAGGTGCCTGTGTCCAGGGATTTTGATAGACATGAAATTTCAGTCTCCCTAAAGCTTCTTTGAAAATTCCAGCCAAAATGTTGCCTTTGAGACTAATCTTACCTAGATAATAACCATATGTGGCTTGTTTGTATTCTTCCCAGGATATTTTGTTATCCTTGTTTACGTCATAATCTCTCCAGACTTTAGCCACATTTCAAAGATGTAGCGTTTCTGCACTCGCTTAATCAGTTTTTCAATTCCTCTGTTGTGACGTAGCCATCTTTGTTATCGTCTATTCTATCAACAATTTTCCTGCAAAGAGAGACACATCTTTAAGAGCTGGTAAAAAGAAATAAAATGCACATGCCGGTCCAGTTTTGCTAATCTACATGGGATCCTGACTGTGCCTGCCCTCTCTCCACAAAGAGGTACCAGTCAAAGCTGCAGAGAGATGCTCTATCACAAGGCCTGGTCTACGCTGGGGGGGGGGGGGGAGGAGGAATCCGATCTAAGTTACGCAACTTCAGCTACATGAATAACGTAGTTGAAGTCGATGTAATTAGATCGACTTACCATGGTGTCTTCACTGCGGTGAGTCGACTTGCTGCTGCTCCCCCGTCGACTCTGCCTGCGCCTCTCGCCGAGCTGGAGTACAGGAGTCAATGGGAGAGCGCTCGGGGAATCAATTTATTGCGTCTAGACTAGACACAATAAATCAATCCGTGCTGGATCGATCGCTGCCCACCGATCCAGCCAGTAGTGAAGACATACCCTAAGGCTTCATTATATTTACAGAATATACTATAGGGGCATTTGCTAGTACACTGCCATCAATAATTAAAACTGAACGATCATTGTCAAAATTAATGGACAGAAGAACACAGGGTGATGTACTGTCATTGATTTTTTTTACTGTCTGATCAGATAGGGGCAAATCTTCTGTTCGTTGATCAGAGAGAGTGGCCATGCTGGGCTCTGAGCTGATGCTCAGGACAATATCTTCACCTCAGGCCTGGAGAGCCTGTCATAGAGAGCCTGTCATCTTGTACAATGGAGGCTCTTACAGCCCAAAGCCTAGGGGAGTTTCTGCACTTCTTTGGGTGGTCTCCTTGTAAGAGGGTATAAGGATTGGATGATCTACACAGGGCTTTATGCAGTGCACAGAATATACAACACCTGCACAATCTTGCACCCCACTTTTTTTTGGGGGGGAAGAGAGAGGATCTGCACTAACTGTGCTGCCAGGAGACCCTCTGTAGCTGTGGAGGCAGGGGCAGGATTGCCCTTTGCTCATTAATTCATCACATTGAGTAATCTGCAATGGGTCTCCAGTCACTATTGCCCATTGACGTCAAAGCCTGTACCTGAGCGGTTGCTGAGAGCCCTCTTTTCCTGAAGTCAGTAGAAGTTCAGGGCCTCAGAAATTCTCAGGAAGCTCTGCACCTTGCAGGATCAGGCCCTAAGCAAAGCTCTATTGTAGTCAAAAGCCAAGCTGCCCTCTTTGCATAGTATGGCAACTCGCTCAACCTTTTAACTTCTCCCAAAATAAATTTTCCCACAAGTTATTTTCCTTACAGATAAAAAAAGGAGATGGTGTTTTATTATTCTATCCACCCAATGGCACAGTAGTGAGCCCTTGGGTTTTTTTTGTGCATCTCGCTCACACAAATCCATGCCTTTACATTGCTCTAACCACAGGTTTATTTATAGGGAAGCAATTTCAGTATATTTAAATCTCTCTCCATTACACTCAACAGTCTAAAAACACTATGAAACCCCTTCTGTTTATACCTGCAAGGAAAGCACAACTTCAAGTACAAGTAATTTTTTGGTATCAAACCATTCTCTTAAAAAAGTCTTTTTTTTAAAAAAAAAAAAGGACTTATCTCTTGTGCTTAAAAAGTACCTTTGATTTTACTGGTTTAATATTTTACTACAGAAAAAACAAAAAGAAACATTTACTGTCCTATGAAATTTACCACCCCATCCCATCTTTCCTTTTTTTAATCTAATTAAACATCAACAGAAACATTTCTAATGCAGAAACAGAGTTTTTTGTAACATTCCTCTGCAGTGGTGGCGATGCAATTATTGCAGCATTTTGCCAGTGAATGAGAATCTAAATGTGAAGGTGATGTGTTTATTTTCACATTCCAAGCTGAAAAAAATGCCGAAAGCAAACAGTATGAATAATGAATAGTACCTTTACTAAATAAGAAATAACTGTAAAAGCAATGTGTGTTATAAAGAACACTAGGAAGGTCTTTTCCTTTTTTCAAATATTATGTTTAGTGTCCTTAATATTCAAAGTAGGATTCAAAAGATCCAAATTCTGCTCTCAAATTCAGGAGCACAGTTCCCACTAAAGTCAATGGAAGTTGTGTGTGCATTGCTAAGGGCAGAATTGTGCTCTTTGCATCTTGTTCACTAGCTAAAGGTATAGCTACACTACGCAGCTTTTAGCAACATGGCTGTGCCACTACAGCCGTGCCGCTAGAAGCTGCGCAGAGTAGCTGCTGTTTGTCAGCAGGAGAGAGCTCTCCTGCCAACAAAGCGCTGTTCACACCAGTGCTTTTAGTCAGTAAAACTTTTGTCGTTCGGGGTGGGGCCTTAACACCCCTGAACGACAAAACTTTTGTCCACGAAGTGCCAGTGTAGACAAAGCCTAAAGAAAATGTGCCCAGGCTCTGATTCAGTAAGCACTTAAGCGTATGCCCTGTCAATCCCTAATCAGGAAAGCAGCAAATTCCATGCTTAAGTTCCATTGCCTTCAAGTTAAAGTTAATTCCCTGATTAACAGCTTTGCTGAATTGAGGCCTCTAAGGAACCTTAAAAAAGAAAAATGCTCTATTAGACATTTATATTAGAATATAGGAGAGAATTATCAGTTAATGGCATATTTATGACCAGCAAGAGAAATGTGTTTTCCCAAGGGATATTACACTCTAGTATAACTTAACTTTTTCCCCAGCAGTATTTCATTAAAACCACCTTGAATTAAGCCTAATGATGCTACCTTCTGGCCCAGGAACTAAGTTTACTTTAAATCCCTTTACAATCTTTTCTTTCTCTTTCCAATAGCATTACCTCTGTCCACCCAGGACCATAACTATTCGCAGGATGGCCACTAAAACCATATAATATAAAGTATGTGCCAAAGACCACAGATGCACCAGCAAGATTTGTATGAAAACTATTATTGGTATTAGCATACTTTTAGCACTGATCAATGGAAAGGCGTGCCTCCTGCTCTTGAAATTAGGTTAATTTGTAGTCACTGAAGTCTCAGCTGCCAGGTGCAGCCAGATTGGCTTTATTTAATTCAGCCACCACCAAGCAATATGAAAGACCCAACAGAATTATCTAGTCTTCATTGACCCACAATTAGTTCAACTTAAGTGAGCTGGCTGACATTTTGTTCAATGAAGACTAGATGATTCTGTAGGATCTTTTATGGAGAAAGGCAGGAGCGGCGCCAGGGTTTTTGCTGCCCTAGGCGGCAGCGCTCCTCTTCTGAGCATTCGGCAGCGGGGGTCCTTCCGCTCCGCGTCTTTGGGGCACTTCAGCATCTTTGGGGCACTTTGGCAGTGGGTCCCAAAGCGAGTGAAGGTCCTGCTGCCGAATTTCCGCCGAAGACCCGGAGCGGAAGGACCCCCACCACCGAATTTCCGCCGAGGACGGCAAAATGCTGCCCCCCAAATCCTGCTGCCCTAGGCGGCCGCCTAGGGTCGCCTAGTGCAAGTGCCGGCCCTGGAGAAAGGGATGGGTGAGTCTGCCCCCGTAACTGCTCCTTCCACCTAGGGCAGAAAATTGCTCTCCATCGAAAGCAGTGTTCTTTTCTGAGCTACTTTAGTTCAATCCAAGTATGGGTTTTACTTAATTTTCAGCAATGATGTGTTTGATCTGCTATCATCATTGGATTTGTAGCACATTACATCTTTACAGATCTCATTACAGACACAGGGTACAGACACATGCAGAGTCTGTCTTCTGCATTCATAACCAAGACTTTTCTGAAGGGGGGAAAAAAGAAGTGCTGCTAAATTTCACCTGAGAAATAAAAAAAGAACGTGCTACCTGATTGACCAGGCTTTTTCTTTTTGTATGTACCCCTCAGTGAATCTCCCCTGAAAGTCTGTCACCACAATGGGACATATTCATCAATGGAGTTGTCCCACAATGAATTTAACCTAAGTGAGTTGGCTGACATTTCGGTCTATTGTTAAATGCTAAAAGTAACTGAAATGTTTCTGCCAGAGGCCTAGGAAATATTTTACCCTATTGTTATTTTTAACACTTCCTCAGTAACTCCAGAACTGGTCAGAGCCAAGAGCTGTGCTGCTTGTAGTCAGCACTGTTTATTTTTCCCTCAAGTGCATTCTTCTATTTTTCTAGCTTAATTGCATCTCTGCCATGATCTATATGACTTATGTCTGCTTCCCACTAAAATGAGGGTGGGTAAAAAACAAAGTCTTATGTCTTTTTAAGGATGATGTGGCAAGAGAGCAATAGCCTTCTGACTGCTTTGCAATGCAGCTAAAATTCATTCTTCAATCACAAAAGTTGTAGTGTCCCCATTTAAAGTGGCTAATTCTTTAACAAAGTGAAAATTCAGAGACGGTTTCACAGCCACAAGGCTACAGAACCAAAACTAAGCAATACTCGTTAAGCTGACCCCACAAGCCCATAAAACTAAAAACCTCCTTCTCTCAAGGCTAAAGGGCTTGCTGCACCAAACCTCATATAGTCCCAGCAACTTCAGTGGGACTATGTTCAATATAAGCACTTAAGGGAACATCCTGTCCCCAGCTCTCTAACAGTGAAATCAGTTCAGTTCTGTTGCACAAAGGGAGGGCAAATCTGGAGGGACACACAGAGGGTGCACAGAACCTGCAGGTGCAGAACCGTGCACTACATATGGTAGCGGGATATCTGGAGATGAAACAAGGATGGGCCAGACAACTCACAACTACAACGCGAGTTGGAAGGGGAGGGATTCTGAACCTCAGCCTTTTGTGCTTATGCCTGGTTGCTAGCTTGGGTGCCACTGCTGGCTTCTGGACTGGGTCTGATGCACAGCAGCAAGATTTGCCACATTGGGCCCATGTATGGTGCCAGAAACTCAGCAAGCATCTTGCTACCAGTAAACAACAGACCTGAATGTCGTATTAAACTAGGATCAGACTGCACAGGAGCTTTATCGCTGGGCTGGCCTGGAAGGCCTACATGACTCTACAGCTTTTATGTCTGTTTTTTTTTTTTTTTTTTTCTTCAGGAAAATTTCTCTTCGCTAGTAGATGAGCCTAAGTTTAGAGTATATCAGTCAACTCTCTTTTGCGTGACAGCAACAGCAGAACATGGCTTTCTTAGGCCATGTCTATAATACGGGCACTACAGCAGCATAGCTGCAGTGCAGCTGATATGCTGCTATTGTGCCATAGTGTAGACGCATCCTACAGTGACAGAAGGAGTTTTTCTGTCACTGTAGTTAATCCCCCTTCCAAGGCATAGCTAGGTCAATGGAAGAATTCTTCCATCAAGATCATGCTGTCTACACCAGAGGTTAGGTTGGCTTAACTATGGCACTCAGTGTTGTGAATTTCTCACACCTCTGAGTGCCAGAACTGTGTCCATCTAACTTTTAAGTGTAGACCAGGCCTAAGTGTTTCATTATAAATCAGTGGTATACAACGGACTTTGTTATGTTTATAACCATCTCATTTGTGTGAGAATTACTTATTAAAGAAGCTGCACTCAGTTTGCTTAGAGTTGGGTCATGAATATTCTTATGCTGAATTAAAAGTATTTCCCAGACAATGGCTTTAAAAATAATGTTTTTAATTAAATCTGTCCTCCTCCTTAAAGCCAACAGCTTGCTGAAAAGTGATACCATTTGTGACCAAAGCTGCTTGGGATCCTAGCACTAAAAAGCATACGGTACTTTTTGTCCTGATTTAATAAGCATCTTTTTAATATTTAAAGTTCCTCTTCTGCTGCAAAAGTTATTTTAATCAAAAGTGTGAAAAGCAGCAAAAGGCCTAAAAATGCCCAATTGAGTTAGAAGCTTTATTTGCACAGTTTGTGTCCTGTGATGTGTTTTCCACTCTGAGACTGTTCAAAATGCTGGTAAGAATAATCCTGGGGGAATTCTGTGCCCAAAAATGAAAAATTCTGTGCACAATATTTTAAAATTCTGCAAAATTCTACACATTTTGTCAAAATAATGCAATATAATCATGCAAGTTCCAATTCTTTGGTAAATTATTTAAACTACAGTACAATGGAAGAAGAATGGGAATGGGGAGCACTGGAGGAAATCCCCAAGCCCCCTTTGTCTAATAGTAATGTAGCTAGGTTTGACCTTTATTTCTAATTGTTAGTCAACAAATATATGCAGCCATATGCTCAGTGTTACATCATAGGCAACTGAAGAGCAAGTGAGGGCTGGGGAATCAAACTCACAATTTATATTGGCTACTGACCATCTCCAGAAAGGTAAGTACCAAACAGCTCATGGAGCACATTTTGATAGGATTTTTTTTCAGTCCAAAAATTTAGACCAGTTCTAATGCACCATAAGCATTTATAAGGCCATCCTGTCCTTTACGCCACTCTGGCAACATGAAGGAGCCTTAAAACTTTTACACCTGTTTTATACTTCTGGGGGAATTCATAAAGACATTGGAAGCAATGCACTAAGCAGGCAGGCTGCTGCATTCTGCTCTGCCCCATGCCTACCTCCTCAGAAACACCCCAAAGCCCTGCCTCTCCACGCCAAGCATGCTGCAATAACAAGCAAGAGGGACAGAGTGTCTCTCCCTTTCACACGCACGACTGCCCAGCTCCCTCCCCCCCATCCCAGTGGTGATTTACGTCTTTACTGGCTGCTCCGGATGCCCAAACCAACCAGCCTGCGCTGCCAGTGAGGGGCACGTGACCGATCTTGTGAGCTTCCCTTTGCTTCCACACCAGAAATCATTTTTCTGCGGGGAAGCAAAGATATCTGCAGGGAACGTGAATTCTGCGCATATGCAGTGACAGAGAATTCCCCCAAGAGTATAAGCAAAACCACTTCAGGATTCCTTTAAGAAACATAGAATAAACCCGTTTCTCAGAAATGCCGGATCAGGCCAAATGTTCCCTTAACTATGTGACACACATTAGTTATATTAAAGACTATTCTGTACTGAATTAGAGGGCATCGTACTCCGCACAACCCATCAATCAAAAAGCAAAACTATGCCTCTGTAATTATAGCTGAAGTTGGAGCCCTAGAGATTAGCTTACATTCCATTTCTCCTTTATGCATATTACTCTCATATAGAGTGATGCAAACACATATAAGAATTTCCTGTGAATTCTCCCATCATGGGGAAAAAGAATTTGAACCCCACAAAAGGGGGCCAGGAGTCCATCTACCAAACCTCCATCTACCCAAAGCAAACTGGGGGCAAGCAGCAGTTAGTCTGTCGGCAGATGAGTTGGGGAGAGACTTGTTTTGATAGCAAAAATGCAGCAGATGTTTTCTTTATCAGGGAGTACTCAAATTCTGCTTGGACAGGAAGTCACAAACCATCCTGCCCCAGAGCGGTCTGAAATTTGAGATACCAAGGCTGATTTTTTTTCTTTAAATATACAAACTCATGGATGCTGTCAAAGAAAGGCAGGTGCAGGATCAAGTTACAGTAATGGTTAACGATCAACAATGCTAGGAAAATCAAAGAGCAATGGGTGTGTCGGATTCTGAAAATGAGAACAGTAGAGATTTGAAAAGGCATTGCAACGCCATCCATTTTAAAGAAACCAAAATGTACATAACTAGGGAGGAAGAGGTGGAGAAAGGAAAAAATGGTTCAAACATATCTGTATTAAGTATCCCTGTATTTCCATATTTAATTCGTGGATGTTTAAACTGTGGAACTTCCTCTTTCGAGGCTGCACTCAGTTCTGGATCAAGCTTTCAAAACCCAGGCAGTATGGACAGTAGGAGACCGGAGAAGCATGTTGGAAGCTGTCCTACCTTAGGTGATATTTAGTCATTGAGCAACACTCCAGTACACTTTCTTGTTCCTCAGATCTGTGTCCAAGGGGACAAACAAAGGGAGAGGTGTAATATCCTAACTGAAGCTCAGTTTAAAATGGCCATAATATGATCCATATGTGCCAGAGACAAGAGTTCAGGTCCTGAGCTTAGTGTTGTGCTAGCTTTTTATTGGTCATAAGTGAATATGACTCAGTGTTGGGAATGGAATCCTGTATAGGACCAGAAGAACTGAAAGAGTGCCTGCTGCCCTGCATCCCAGTATCGTTTGGTGATGCTGAACTTCATCGAGTGTAATCTAGAAAGTATGTGAGGCAGGGCCTTCTTCATCTGGGGAACCACACCTCTGGAATTCATAGATTCCAAGGCCAGGAGGGACCTTTGTGATCATCTAGTCTGATCTCGTGTATAACACAGACCATAAACTCCCCCAGAGAAATGCCTAGTGCAGATCTTTTAGAAAAAACTCCAAACTTGATTTTAAAATTGCCAGTGATGGAGAATCCACCATGACCATTGATAAATTATCCCCTCAATCTTCACCACAATGCATTGGCAGTATTTCTGTGAGAGAGTCTGAAGATTTCTGTGTATCCTGTTTAGTATGCTATTTATTGTAGAGTTGGTTTAGTGTGTTTATTCATGTGTCTGTCTGTATCTCCTCTACATGATACATGGGGTGAAAACTGAAATAACTGAAAATTAAATTTCACTTTGTGCTGATTTAGAATATTAAATAAAATTTACTGCATACTATTTATATATAATTACATGGAGCTCCTGCTTCCTTCTATGGAAAAAGTAGTAAAGGCTTGTCTGCACAAGAAAGCTGTACCAGTTATACCTGTACTGCTATTCCCATATGGAAGGTGAATAACTATACTGGTGTAAGGCATCAATATATAACTTAATACCAATAAGTATAATGGTATAACTTTCAAGTGTAGCCCAGGCCTAAAAGTGATTCCAGTTTAAACTAAGAAAGCCTAAGATGTTAGTATATTATATGTGAATCCAAGAGACAGTTTGCTTTTTTATGTTGGGAGTGCTCAGTCTGCTAATTCCAGGCCTTTGAATAGTTTGGACAAGTTGCCCGTTTATGCTAATTATGTTTTAAATATTTTTGTTACAGCATCTATTACTATTTTTACTTGTATTTCAGTATCACTCAATAGGATCACAGACCACTGTGCTTAGTACTATACGAGACAGTCCTTACTCCAAAGAGCTTACACTCACCTCTGAAATAAGATGCAATGAGTAAGGATAACAAACAATGCACGGGAAGGGAGAAGGCAGGTTGAGGCTAATGGTAATGCAGTCATATGGTTCTACAGGATACCTCGGGGCACAACTTGAGGCTTACAAATAATATGAAAATATTCTTCCTTTACTAAATCAATAAAACCAGCTCTCTTCAACTGCCATTAAACCTACCCATCCTGTAGATGTCACAACAGAAGTGGGTCTTAAGGAGGGATCAGAAGGATGAGAGGGTGATAGACTAGATCAGGGAGGATGTCCCAAGAATAAGGGGCAATGTGGAAGAAAGAACAGGCACAATGTGGGAGAGGTGGACAAAGCTACCATAGTTAGCAAGGGGAGAGGGCAACGTTATAAGTAAAGCTGTGAGTCTGTCACGGAAGTCATGGATTCCATGACTTTCTGGGATCTCCATAACTTCTGCAGCAGCCGGTGCGACTGACCCCAGAGCCACCCGAGCAGCTCAGGCGGTTCCCAGGCCAGCCGCCCTGGCCGCTGCTGGGGAAAACCTGGCCTCCCAGCCACCAGCGGTGGTCTCAGGCTGTGCTCCTTCCCCCCCCTCCCCAGCACCAGTGGCTGTCCCAGGCTGTGTGCTGCTGCCCCCCCCAAGCACCAGCAGAGGTCCCAGGCTGCACACCGCTGCCGCCTCCTCCCCCACCCCTGAGCACCAGCAGCACCCCCAGGCCACCCCATGCCCCAGAGCACCGGCAGCACCCCCAGTGCCCCCTTTCCAGAGCACCCAAGATTTAGTCAGGCATATATAGTACAAGTCATGGACAGGTCAGGGGCCGTGAATTTTTGTTTACTGCCTGTGCCCTGTCCATGACTTTTACTAAAAATACCCATGACTAAATCTTAGCCTTAATTGTAAGTCATGAACAGGCAAGTTGTAAAGGGTAGCAAAAGTGAGGACAGGAAGCTTAGATGTGTGATGCTGTGACAGTTAGCAGAGAGATGCTAAGTGAGGCCTGACAGGATAAGAGCAATAGGCCAGCAGGGTGACTTTAACAGCTGCATTTTAAATGGACTGGACAAGGCTGAACAGGTGCAGAGGGAGTTGCAAGCAATGCACTCAGGTGATGGGAGAAGGAATGCTTGAATATTATAGTCTATCCAGTGCTTGGTACAGTGCTGCATATAGCTATCCTCAACTGGAGGAAGAGGAGCTTCAGTGCAAGGCCAGAGAAGTTGGAAGAGAGAAAAAGAAAAGATAATTTAAACAGAGGGAGTGAAACTAAGCCTTGAGTTTTCAGCATTTATTTGTAAAATCAATTTGGGCTGTGGGAGGAGAGGCGGTGGTCAAACAAATGTCACCCTGTAAAGTTCAATTTTGCCAGGCAACTTTTCCCGCAAGTCCCTGCCCTGTGAGTGGATGGACAGTGCTCTGAAGTGACTAGAGCCACTGGAGAACGGCTTGAGAAAGCCCTGTCACTCAGCTGGGAGTCTGCAAACCTCCCCAGAGATCTCTTGGTATGGAGAAATTTGCAAGCTCTGCATAATGCCTGCAGCACTTGAGTTAATTCTCACTCCTGACCACTGCCACACAACCCTTCACGCCTGGCCTTAGCTCGGGTTTCCGTTACAAAAACACAAAGAGAAAGTAAGATTGAAACTTTTGTCTCTAAGGCTTTTTCCCGGCTCTTTTTCTGCTGAAATAATGCTGTCCCTACTATACAGTGATGCAACGGGACCTCCCCTCTGCCACGTTATCAGCGCTTGATGGGGCGGGGGACACGCCTCCTCTGTCCTCTCTCTCCCTGTGGCAGTAAGTGAGGTTCCGAGGCTTGGAAAGCCTATATTTCCTTACACTAGGGGCTGTTGCAACATGGGTGTAAGCCACAGAAATCAAGGGCATTTCCCTCTCCAGTAAAAGCTCGTGTAGTTTCAAGAGCTCGCGCTCAGCCAGCCTACAATTACAGAAGCACTTTCAGGTTCTTGCTGGTGCAACGCCCTATTATTATTTCGATACACGCATTTCACTTCCACTTGTTTAAAAAAAGTTATTCATTAAACTACTGCGGCGGCAGGGTCCCTGTAATGCATCTCCTTGGAGAGGCCGTTCCCTTCCACTCCTAGGAGCCCATCTTACCCTAGTTTCTCTTTGCTTTCTTCTGGGGTGAGCTGATCGAAAGTCTTGGCTTCCTCCTTGCCCAGAAAAGCCTCGTGGTCATACTGGAAGCTTTGGTTATCTTCGTGCAGCTGATCGCTGAGCTGAGGGTCTGGATGAACGACCCTCTCCTTTCTGAGAGTGGGTTTGCTGAGTGACCCTCCTGTGCAAAGCAGCAGCACGAAACAGCAGGCAGTCTGGAAGCCCATTCTCTGATCCGCCACAGCCCGGGGGAAAGAAAGGGAGAGAAAGTGCTACATGAGTTTGTTACAAATAAGGAATCAGGGGAGAAGAAATGTCAACTTATGACACATGGATCAAGTCATCCAACGTGCTGCATCACCTCCAAAAGCACCCGCACGCGTGGGACCTCTAGCACCGGTCCCTACATGCAGCAGCTGAGCCTGGTACCTTTCAGCTCCCAAGCACACACACTCCCACTCCCCACATCTGGACAGACGGCGAGCGTGGAGCTGTACTTCACCACCAGCACCCCTTGCCACATACCAGCTGTTGCTCAGAGTCTATCGCCCAGGCAGCCCTAGGAATGCAGCTGCAAATTGCAAATGACCCACTGCGGGCTGGGATCACAAACCTCTCAGCCTTCCTCCCCAACCAGTCACGTGAGAGGTTGCAAGGAAAGGTTGCTCTGTCACCAGACGGTACAGCGCTTGCTATTGGGCAGGGGAGGCTGTGTGCCTGCTGGAGGAGGCTGGATCGCCACGTTTGCAGGGCGGCTCGGGTTTCCCCACTGAGGCGGCAAAGAGCGCTGGATTTGAGCTGCAGGGTGTAAGGTTTCCGTTGGGGAGTTCCCGGCTCCAGCCTAGGAACAGCTCAGTTGCTCTGCATAAAACAGAGGAAGTTTAACACCCGGGGGCTTTTTAAACTTGTTCTCACTCACCAAACACTCTAAAGTTTGCAGCCACACAGTGACACCCGAAAGCGAACGAGGTGTCCTACAAACCCGCTGGATTGTTGTGTGACCCTGGCAAGCTGCCAAAGATGAGAGCTAATTGCAGATCCTCCCGGACTGCAACAGGAACCTTCTCTGCAGCTCGTACCGCAACAGCCCGTCATACCACAAATCTCGTCAATCTACAGGGCGATCCCTCATGTGGGATCAGTTTAAAGCAGGTGAAGCCTTTTGCTGTGTATTGAAGGGACGTTTAAATTCTCAGTCTGAGCCAGCCGCCTGGCTGATTCTTCTGACTGCTGCAGGAGTTAATGTTCTCTGCAGCCTCACAGCTAGCCCTGGAGACCGTCCCGGGCCTGCTGCAGCGAGGCACTGATTACCGGTGAGTTTGGAGTTCTCTCCTGGGGTGGTGTGACAAACAACCCAGCACCACAGAGTTGGGCTGGGCTGTTTCATCTTTTATTTGTGTATTTATTACTGTGCCTTTACCATATACATCAAATAAATAAAAGTCCTGGTCATTATTTTCCTTTCCTGTCACTTTAAACCTGTTGCACCCTCCCTCCCCATTCATTTGAATCTGTCCACTGGTAACCCCATTTTCAACACATCAACTTCAACCTTCTTGTCTCCATTTTCCAAGCCCTGCCCTGCTTCTTTGCCCCATTTAATTTAATGTCACCTCCCACTACTGGTCAGCATGTTACGCAGTAGCCTAACCATTGCTGAGTTTTTTGTAGGCATCATGAGAGAGAGGGGTGTTTTTAGGAGGTATTTTAAAAAAACATTTTATTTTTATATAAAACATAAATACATTTCCAAATAGATGGAAATAGTTTGCAAATAATGAAATTCAACTAAGTTATTTCAAGGAGATGGCTTTGCAGAGAGCATCTCCCTTCAATAAAGGGTGGACATAGGAAAGAGTGCAAAGATGCTCCTTTGTAAAGTTTACAAATGGGCAGTCAGGACTGCTATCATTGGTGGAATGGAGGCAGAGGTGACATCTCAGTAGTGTATGAGGGCATGTCTACACAGCAACCACAGGGTGTGACTGCAGCTTGAATAGACATACCCAAGCTAGCTTCAATCTAGGTTGTGTACCAGAGCAGTGAAGCCATGGCATCACAGGCTTCAGTGAGGGTTAGCCACCTCAGTAATTATCCAGAGTTCTTGCTGGGCTTGTACAGCTCATGCTGAGACCCATGCAAGCTAGATTAAAGCTAGCTCAGGTATGTCCACACAAGCTGCAGTCACACCTTGTGATTTCAGTATAGACCAGGGGTCAGCAACCTTTCAGAAGTGGTGTGCCGAGTCTTCTTTTATTCACTCTAATTTAAGGTTTAGCGTGCCGGTAATACATTTAACGTTTTTAGACTTTCTCTAAGTCTATAATATATAACTAAACTATTGTTGTATGTAAAGTAAATAAGGTTTTTTTTTTTAAATGTTTAAGAAGCTTCATTTAAAATTAAATTAAAATGCAGAGCCTCCAGGACCCGGGCAGTGTGGGTGCCACTGAAAATCAGCTTGCGTGCCGCAGGTTGCCTACCCCGGTGTAGACACACTTAAAGAGTGTGCTGCATCCAAGGGTGCTAAAGGAGTTGGCGGATGTGATTGCAGAGCCATTGGCCATTATCTTTGAAAACTTGTGGCGATGCGGGGAGGGCCTTGATGACTGGAAAAAGGCTAATGTAGTGCCCATCTTTAAAAAAGGGAAGAAGGAGGATCTGGGGAACTACAGGCCTCTCAGCCTCACCTCAGTCCCTGGAAAAATCATGGAGCAGGTCCTCAAGGAATCAATTTTGAAGCACTTTGAGGAGAGGAAAGTGATCCGGAACAGTCAGCATGAATTCACCAAGGGCAAGTCATGCCTGACTAACCTAATTGCCTTCTGTGAGGAGATAACTGGCTCTGTGGATGAGGGGAAAGCAGTGGACTTTACCTGACTTTAGCAAAGCTTTTGATACTGTCTCCCACAGTCTTCTTGCCAGCAAGTTAAAGAAGTATGGGCTGGATGAATGGACTATAGGGTGGATAGAAAGCTGGCTGGATCGTCGGGCTCAACAGGTAGTGATCAATGGCTCCATGTCTAGTTGGCAGCCGGTATCAAGCGGCTTGCCCCAAGGGTCGGTCCTGGGGCCGGTTTTGTTCAATATCTTCATTAATGATCTGGAGGATGGCATGGATTGCACCCTCAGCAAGTTTGCAGATGACACTAAACTGGGAGGAGTGGTAGATACACTGGAGGGTAGGGATAGGATACAGAGGGACCTAGACAAATTAGGGGATTGGACCAAAAGAAATCTGATGAGGTTCAACAAGGACAAGTGCAGAGTCCTGCACTTAGGACAGAAGAATTCCATGAACTGCTACAGACTAGGGACCGAATGGCTAGGCAGCAGTTCTGCAGAAAAGGTCGTAGGGGTTACAGTGGACGAGAAGCTAGATATGAGTCAACAGTATGCCCTTGTTGCCAAGAAGGCTAACGGCATTTTGGGCTGTATAAGTAGGAGCCTTGCCAGCAGATCAAGGGATGTGATCATTCCCCCTCTATTTGGCATTGGTGAGACCTCATCTGGAGTACTGTGTCCAGGTTTGGGCCCCACACTACAAGAAGGATGTGGAAAAATTGGAAAGAGTCCAGCAGAGGGCAACAAAAATGATTAGGGGGCTGGAGCACATGACCTATGAAGAGAGGCTGAGGGAACTGGGATTATTTAGTCTGCAGAAGAGAAGAATGAGGGGGGATTTGATAGCTGCTTTCAACTACCCGAAAGGGTTCCAGAGAGGATGGATCTAGACTGTTCTCAATAGTAGAAGATGACAGAACAAGGAGCAATGGTCTCAAGTTGCAGTGGGGGAGTTTTAGGTTGGATATTAGGAAAAACCACTAGGAGGGTGGTGAAGCACTGGAATGGGTTACCTAGGGAGGTGGTGGAATCTCCTTCCTTAGAGGTTTTAAGGTCAGGCTTGACAAAGCCCTGGCTGGGATGATTTAGTTGGGGATTGGTCCTGCTTGAGCAGGGGGTTGGACTGGATGACCTCCTGAGGTCCCTTCCAACCCTGTTATTCTATAATAGGTAGGGTAGGGTTAGGGGCAAGTGTAGACATACCCTAAAGGGGCAGACCACCCCATTACAATGTTCCTGATTTCTCTTTCTTTAGAGAGAGAAAAAAACACCACTGAAATGTCTCAGAAGTTCTCCTTGTATAACTCAGAGCCTGAAGTGAAAAGACAGCCGTCAGGATCACAGAAGGGAAACAGGCAGAGGAAAGAGGGATCTATCACTGATATTACATAGGAGGAAATGTAGGACTTCCCAGAGGCACATTGTTATGGACTCACAGGTCGTGCCCACTCTTGGCCCCATGCAGTCCCTGTGGGGAAGCCCCTTCAGTGAGACAGCGCTTTTTGGGGGACCACTCTCTCTCTGGGGTTAAGCCCATCCACCTCCTGGAACCACACCTCTCTGAGCCTTAACACTCCTGTCTCTTGCCATGGGCCCCCTCAGGGAGTCCACTTGCTCTGGACCCCCGGGGCCTCCACTTGCAAAGGGAATAATGCAGCCCTGATCTCTAGACCGGAGTGACTCTCAGCCAGCGTAAAACAGGAGGGTTCATTGAGTGTCTGAACACAACATAGGAAACTCTCAGGGTCCTCAGGCCTGGCCTCCCTCACCGCAGCACATCCAAAGTCTCCCCTGCATTCAGGTGGGCTCTGCCTGTTCTCTCTCTCTCTCCAGTTCCAAGCCCCCAGCTGGGCATCTGATATCACCGGCCCCAAGCCCCGCCTCTGTCCATTGTGTTCTGTCCGGGTAAACAGGGTCGCCTGGGCTGCCTCTCCTCTCTTCTTCTGTCCTCTGGTCCCCTCTGGCTGGTCAGGTCACCGGGGTCCTCTTCACAGCCCATTGTCCTCCCACTGGCCAGAATCGGCTGTGACTCCTGAGCTGGGCCTCCCGCTCACCAGTCGCTGGGGTATCCATTCTCCAGGCCATTGGCTGGGGTCCCAAGTTCTGGTGCCGGTTCTGTGTAACAACAAACTCTCTCCCATCACCTCGTTAAACAAGTAACACCCAGGGAAACTGAGTCCCACCCCCTCTACATGTAAACTATTGGAAAAAACAAGGTAAAAACAAGAAACCCCCCCCCCCCACTTCATCACATACTGTATTCCTTCACATTGAGACACTGGTCACTGTAGACAGAGTTGAACCTTGCTAGTACTCTATTATAGCCCTACACATTATCGTTCTTTTTGTTGATACTTGGAATTGACCATCAGAACTATTTCAAATTCCCTTAGTGGGACAGAGACCCATTTAGTTTTATGTTTGAAATATCTGGCTTTAAGTGCAGTTCATATGATACATGAATCACATTTATGATATTCTAACTGGTATATACACAGTAATTCTGTATGTATAGTATTTTTTTATGGGGCTTACTAATAATGGAACCTGGGCTTACACCAACATGCTCTTGTTTCTGTATTATTTATTTGGGAGAAGTGTGGAGATCCGGGACCTGAGCCTGTACACTGGCATAAATCAGTTCGAACCAATCCTCCGGTCCGGCTGAACTGCACTCAGCAGAGTATCTGAGTGGGGGCAAGGGCAAAAAGCTAGCTTTAAGCGGGCTCCTCGGTTCTGAGGACAGATAGATCAGTCTATGGTGTAAGTCAGAGCAATATTAGGGCTTCTCTAACTTATGCCAAATACTAATGGCCCCTAAGGACTGTTAATCAGTCAGGGGATACCAGAGTGTAGCAGCACTCCAGCCATGCCTCTACCCCCTGGCATGTCCCTAATCCCCTCCTCGTCCCCGTGTTGAGGAATCCTTAGCTGGCCTCTAAAGCAAGTTTTAAGTCTGCTTTGTGCCCTTTGCCTCCGAGATAGATAAGCAGGGTACCCTACACTTTCTTGTGGAGGTGTCTTTTAGATAATAAAAATGCAAGTCCTGACAGCTCTACAGGAACATCAAAATCCCATGGAGTGGGCATTTATTCTGGTTTCCTTGGCTAACATTTCCCTCTCCCTCAGTTGTACACTTTGCTGTCTGAGGGCTGATTGCTGTCTCCCCTCCTCCCCCCCCCCCCCCCCACCAGAGGCAACTGCAGTGAGTGGCAGGGCCAGCCCTAGACCAAATGGCACCCCAGGCAAGGAACGTCTTTGGTGTCCCCGCCTCCATTTGTTAAACTTTTGAATACCGTAGTTTATATTGCATTTGTAGCCCATTTCACGACTTTAATGCACAATTTACATGCATGATTTATCCCTGTCATATAAGACAATAAATTTGCACACTAGGATCTGTAAATCTTTATTTATTCATGCCATATATAAGCAAATAAAATTTATTTCCTCTAAGGTTATAGAAACTTTTTAATTTTAAGAATAACTGAAAGGTACTAACATCAAGAAAGTGAACTGCGCACCAACATTGGGTGGACCAGTATTAAATAGTGTTATAGTAGGTGACAGCCGTAAAATGTTAACGCTAGTCCTTTAGTTCAAAAGGTCGCTTTTCTCACCTTTGTCTTCATGAATTAAAGCACAGCATCTCATTAAATATGTCCTTTATTAGTCACTGCTTGCACTCTTCAAGTCTTAAAACACAAGTACACGTTCACAATTATACAGTAAAACAAAGTTCACAATATCGCAGCTGGGCTTTCACTTCACTTCGTTCTTCTATCTCACTGACTGACTGGCAACGCCCCGCCCCTTATATATCAGCGAGGGCATAGCTGACAATATTCTAGGAGGTTCAAGGAAAATGTAGTTCTCAGAAAGTCTGTAAGGTTCCATGAGATTCTACAAAGGTCCAGAACATTCTAGGATGTTAGTGAAAAATGAATCCACATATAGAATACCTGAAACATTTTTATTTCAAACATTCTATTTTCCCTTTTGTCGCTAACAACAAAAGTGGTACGCTGAGCCTGGAACCCCCCAAGTCCTGCACCCCAGGCAGTTGCCTGGGTCACCTACCCTTATATCTGGCCCTGGTGAATGGTCTTGTATGTTTGCAATGTGTGCTGAGATCCTTTGGGAAGAAAGGAACTATTTACACTTACGATGACAATGATTATGGTACCGGAAGACATTCTCTCACTTTCAACCATTTTGACCTCTGCTATGAGTCTAGAGAAAGTTCTACAGGTGCTCAGCCATCTCTTCCTTGGGGACCGTATGCAACAGTTGCAGGTGTCAGATATCCAAGAAGCTAAACATACTTTGCATTTATTATATAAGCCCAGATAAAGCAAACCATTGAAGCACCTACTTAACTTTAAGCATGTTAGTAGCCCATTTGAGATCAGGGATGGGTGGGCAGACTGGTTTTAGTGGGACTACTCATATGTTTTAAAGTTAAGCACATACTTCAGTGCTTTGCTGGTGAAGGCCATAATGGGGAAACTTACCATTGTTCTTGAAAATTAGAGTCAAATGGTACTTACTGGTATATACCAAATTTTGCTTTAATTCTATAAAGCCAATGAGATTTATTATTATTTATTTACTTGTATTAAATTAAATTTGTGTATTACCACAAGGTTGTATTTCTCTCCTAGGTCTTTCAGCAACATCTACTATGTCATTTTCGGTGCTTGCTTTCTCTTGTGCCAGATGTCTTGGATTCCTATCTGAATGTTCAGTTAGACATTTTCAGGGACACTGGAAATCCATGTACATTGAAAATGCCTGCAATTGGCATTCTCACAGACCTTACTGCATCTGCCAGATTCTAAAGCTTTTAGAAAAGCACTGTCTGGTTGTTAAGACACCTTTTCCAATACAAACCAACATGCTCAGGCAGACTGAACAAGGGGCAAAATTCTCCTTTCCGTTCTGCTCTGTGGATCTCAATTGTATATTCTGACTTTCGTTATTTAAACTCCCATTGACATCAAGGCTTGATCCTTGTTGCTCCTTCCTATATCCAGCCCAGTTCCTGCTATCTCCCATTCTATCCCATACTCCCTGATCTCAGTCTATTCTATTCTATTCAGATTCTTGTACTGTGCCCATCACTGATGTGTGAGCATGTTCCAGCACATTAATCTGATCCATGAACCTCCATGTTTCCAGCCTTCTGCTGCTCCCCTCCAGATGTAACACAGTGGAAGGTCAGGGCTTCAGCACTATCTCCTTCTAGATCCTAGTGGATCCAGATCCATCTCACTTGACTGAGGAGGAAAAAGCATGGGTACACTGCTAATATATTTGGTGTGTGGCTAATAGCAATGTAGTTAGTCCTTGGCAAAGGGTTTGGGTTACAAACTGGTTTTATTGCCCATACTCTAATCAATTATGTATGCTGTAGCTTGATACATGTTCTTATTAGTAAAGGAATAATAAGTTTGGGGGGAGGGGAGGGAAGTGGGGAAATCACACTGAATAAATATTGTAACCGATTCCTCCACAAAAATTTGGAGTTGTTTCTATGGGAAGAGATTAGTAATAATCAGAAATGGGCTCAAGCTGCAAAACATGGTTATTCATTTCAAGCACTTCAAAATGTGAGGTGATTGCATCTGGGATTTGGGGGGGGTTGACTATTGTAAAGGAAAGGGCCATTTGCTAAATTTTAATTCAAATCCATGTTCAAATCAAGTACAGGCGCTCCGATACTATGGCAGTATATAAGTACCTAGACAGATGGAGAATCAGGAGTGTTCAGACCCCAGGGATTTGATACAGGACCTCTCTAGCAGTGATAAATATCTTAATGATCTGTTACCGTTTATTGTAAAGAGGTAGCCATTAAAAAAGAAATGGATCAGAGAGCTCTACTCCTTAGATTCTCACTCTGAAAGCAAACTGTGTTTGATCAGAAACCACTATTGATCCAATCTCAGTGCTGCAGGTTTCTTATTCCTACAGGTCAGAGATGCAAGATATATTGTTTGGAGTTGTGCAGCCATGATCTCATAAAAGATCTTTAGCTCTCAGGAGCCAATGAAAAGTCACTGTTTCTACTGACAATTTCATTTAATTTACAAAATTGTGGATTCCCCTGCCCCTAAATTCCTGAAACAAAATACAGATATTTTCTTCTTAAAATGTTACATAGTTTTCACTGGCTAGTTGATTTAAAAATATTTTAATGAATATAGCTAAGTATAATCTTTTCTGGCTGGGAGAAACCCACTGCTACTGAATTACAAAGATTATTCATCAGGTTTAGACTTTAAAATATTATTTCCCTAAGCTACGCTTCTCTTAATGATTCATTTGAGCTTTGTAAATTTTGTACGTAGCAAAATATTGGATCTGCAACATGGATAACATTTCTTTAGCAAAACATTTATGCAGCTGCAGGCATGCTGAGTAGTATATAAGCTCTTAATGAAACGTTGGCAGATATTAGGGTTTTATGGGCTGGAAAACCGTGCAAATCAAAGAGCTTTGCTTAATGTTTATAACATTTTCCCCCCTCTGAATCGAACAATATTTATCCCACCTTTTACATCTTGCATTTGGCTCTTCGCCTGTTGGCTTTCTCTTTCACTGATATGTTCAAAGCAAACAAAAATAGTGTGTACTCAATATACCCATGTCTACAGTATGCCTGGCATCTTTTGAGTCTGATCTGCAGGATTTGGCTGCAGGTATGCTGGTCATAAGAATGGACGTACTGGGTCAGACCAAAGGTCCATCTAGCCCAGTATCCTGTCTACTGACAGTGGCCAATGCCAGGTGCCCCAGAGGGAGTGAACCTAACAGGTAATATCAAGTGATCTCTCTCCTGCCATCCATCTCCACCCTTTGACAAACAGAGTCTAGGGACACCATTCCATACCCATCCTGGCTAATAGCCATTAATGGACTTAACCTCCATGAATTTATCCAGTTCTCTTTTAAACGCTGTTATAGTCCTAGCCTTCACAACCTCCTCAGGCAAGGAGTTCCACAAGTTGTCTGTGCTCTGTATGAAGAAGAACTTTCTTTTATTTGTTTTAAACCTGCTGCCTACTAATTTCATTTGGTGACCCCTAGTTCTTGTATTAAGGAAAAGTTATTTACTTATTCCCATATCTACTTTCTCTACATCACTCATGATTTTATATACCTCTATCATATCCCCCCTTAGTCTCCTCTTTTCCAAGCTGAAAAGTCCTAGCCTCTTTAATCTCTCCTCATATGGGACCCGTTCCAAACCCCTAATCACTTTAGTTGCCCTTCTCTGAACCTTTTCTAGTGCTAGTATATCTTTTTTGAGATGAGGAGACCACATCTGTACGCAGTATTCAAGATGTGGGCGTACCATTGATTTATATAAGGGCAATAATATATTCTCCTTCTTATTCTCTATCCCCTTTTTAATGATTCCTAACATCCTGTTTGCTTTTTTGACCGCCTCTGCACACTGCGTGGACATCTTCAGAGAACTATCCACAATGACACCAAGATCTTTTTCCTGATTCGTTGTAGCCAAATTAGCCCCCATCATATTGTATGTATAGTTGGGGGTTATTTTTTCCAATGTGCATTACTTTACATTTATCCACATTAAATTTCATTTGCCATTTTGTTGCCCAATCACTTAGTTCTGTGAGATCTTTTTGAAGTTCTTCACGGTCTGCTTTGATGTTAACTATCTTGAGCAGTTTAGTATCATCTGCAAACTTTGCCACCTAACTTTTTACCCCTTTCTCTAGATCATTTATGAATAAGTTGAATAGGATTGGTCCTAGGACTGACCCTTGGAGAATACCACTAGTTACCCCGCTCCATTCTGAGAATTTACCATTAATTCCTACCCTTTGTTCCCATATCTTTTAACCAGTTTGGTCCTTCATATATGGTTCTGCCATAAGCCTGGATTTATTCTAGTAAGGATATATTTAGCCATTCCAAACCTTGATTAAGTATTTCTGATCATCACTAGTTGTCCTTATGGTCCAGATCTTCAAAGGTATTTAGGCACCTATCTTCCTGGGGCCTAAATTCTTAGATGCTCGAGATTAGTTACTTAACTTTTATCAGCATGAAGCAAGATATATCTATCTTGTATTTAGCAACAGAGGGTCCTGTGGCACCTTTGAGACTAACAGAAGTACTGGGAGCATAAGCTTTCGTGGGTAAGAACCTCACTTCTTCAGATGCAAGTAATGGAAATCTCCAGAGGCAGGTATATATCAGTGTGGAGATAACGAGGTTAGTTCAATCAGGGAGGGTGAGGTGCTCTGCTAGCAGTTGAGGTGTGAACACCAAGGGAGGAGAAACTGTTTCTGTAGTTGGATAGCCATTCACAGTCTTTGTTTAATCCTGATCTGATGGTGTCAAATTTACAAATGAACTGGAGCTCAGCAGTTTCTCTTTGGAGTCTGGTCCTGAAGTTTTTTTGCTGTAAGATGGCAACCTTTACATCTGCTATTGTGTGGCCAGGGAGGTTGAAGTGTTCTCCTACAGGTTTTTGTATATTGCCATTCCTGATATCTGACTTGTGTCCATTTATCCTCTTGCGTAGTGACTGTCCAGTTTGGCCAATGTACATAGCAGAGGGGCATTGCTGGCATATGATGGCATATATAACATTGGTGGACGTGCAGGTGAATGAGCCGGTGATGGTGTAGCTGATCTGGTTAGGTCCAGTGATGGTGTTGCTGGTGTAGATATGTGGGCAGAGTTGGCATCGAGGTTTGTTGCATGGGTTGGTTCCTGAGTTAGAGTTGTTATGGTGCGGTCCGTGGTTGCTGGTGAGAATATGTTTAAGGTTGGCAGGTTGTCTGTGGGCGAGGACTGGCCTGCCTCCCAAGGTCTGTGAAAGTGAGGGATCATTGTCCAGGATGGGTTGTAGATCACTGATGATGCGTTGGAGAGGTTTAAGCTGAGGACTGTAGGTGATGGCCAGTGGAGTTCTGTTGGTTTCTCTTCTGGGCCTGTCTTGTAGCAGGAGGCTTCTGGGTACACGTCTGGCTCTGTTGATTTGTTTCTTTATTTCCTTGTGTGGGTATTGTAGTTTTGAGAATGCTTGGTGAAGATCTTGTAGGTGTTGGTCTCTGTCTGAGGGGTTGGAGCAGATGCGATTGTACCTCAGTGCTTGGCTGTAGACGATGGATCGTGTGGTGTGACCGGGGTGGAAGCTGGAGGCATGAAGGTAGGCGTAGCGGTCGGTGGGTTTTCGGTATAGGGTGGTGTTAATGTGGCCATCGCTTATTTGTACGGTGGTGTCCAGGAAGTGGACCTCCCGTGTAGATTGGTCCAGGCTGAGGTTGATGGTGGGGTGGAAGCTGTTGAAAGCATGGTGGAATTCTTCCAGGGCCTCCTTCCCATGGGTCCAGATGATGAAGATGTCATCAATATAGCATAGGTAGAGAAGGGGCATGAGTGGACGGGAGCTGAGGAAGCGTTGTTCCAGGTCAGCCATAAAAATGTTGGCATATTGTGGGGCCATGCGGGTGCCCATAGCAGTGCCACTGGTCTGGAGGTATATATTGTCACCAAATTTGAAATAATTGTGCGTGAGGATAAAGTCACAGAGCTCAGCAATAAGTTGTGCTGTGTCATCATCAGGGATACTGTTCCTGACAGCTTGTATTCCATCTGTATGTGGGATGTTTGTGTAGAGAGCCTCTACATCCATGGTGGCTAGGATGGTGTTTTCTGGGAGGTCACCAATGCATTGTAGTTTCCTCAGGAAATCTGTGGTGTCACGGAGATAGCTGGGAGTGCTGGTGGCGTAGGGTCTGAGTAGGGAGTCCACATATCCAGACAGTCCTTCAGTGAGAGTGCCAATGCCCGAGATGATGGGGCGTCCAGGGTTTCCAGGTTTGTGGATCTTAGGTAGTAGATAGAATAACCCCGGTCGGGGCTCTAAGGGTATGTTGATTTGTTCCTGAGTTAGTGTAGGGAGTGTCCTGATTAGATGGTGTAGTTTCTTAGTGTATTCCTCAGTGGGATCTGAGGAAAGCGGCCTGTAGAATTGGGTATTGGAGAGTTGTCTGGCAGCCTCCTTCTGGTAGTCAGACCTGTTCATGATGACAACAGCACCTCCTTTATCAGCCTCTTTGATGATAATGTCAGGGTGGTTTCTGAGGCTGTGGATGGCATTGCGTTCTGCACGACTTAGGTTATGAGGCAAGCGATGTTGTTTTTCCACAATTTCTGCCTGTGCACGTCGGCGGAAGCATTCTATGTATAGGTCCAGACTGTCATTTCGACCCTCAGGAGGAGTCCATGTGGAGTTCTTCTTCCTGTGTTGTTGGTGGGAGGGTATCTGTGTATCAGTGCGCTGTTCAGTGTTATCATGAAAGTATTCTTTGAGTCGGAGGCGGCGAAAGTAGGCTTCCAGATCACCACAGAACTGTATCATGTTCGTGGGGGTGCTGGGGCAAAAGGAGAGTCCCCGAGATAGGACAGACTCTTCTGCTGGGTTGAGTGTGTAGCTGGATAAATTGACGATATTGCTGGGTGAGTTAGGGGTACCCCTGTTGTGGCCCCATGTGGCAGGTAGGATTTTAGACAGCTTACGGTCCTTTTTCCTTTGTAGAGAGGTGAAGTGTGTAATGTAGATCTCCTGTCTTATTTTAGTAAAGTCCGTTTGTGTGGAGGGTTGGTTATTTATGAGAGTCTCCAGGTTGGAGAGCTCTTTCTTGATGTTTTTCTGTTTGCTGTATAGGATGCTGATCAGGTGGTTCCTCAGTTTCTTTGATAACGTATGGCATAATCTCTCACTGTGGTCTGTGCAGTATGTAGATAGCAATGGATTTTTCACCTTCAGTCCATTTGGTATGATGTCCATCTGTTTGCATTTGGAAAGGAAGATGATATCTGTCTGTATTTGTGCAAGTTTCTTCATGAGGTTGATAGATTTCCATTCCATACGGCTAAATGCAGTGCCTTGCATGGTGTCAAGTATCAGAGGGGTAGCCGTGTTAGTCTGAATCTGTAAAAAGCAACAGAGGGTCCTGTGGCACCTTTGAGACTAACAGAAGTACTGGGAGCATAAGCTTTCGTGGGTAAGAACCTCACTTCTTCAGATGCAAGTCATCTTGTATTTGACATCTATGGCCTGGTCTTCAGTTTGTTGAAATCCATGGGATATTTGCTATTGCATATTGACCTTAAAGGGATTAAGATTGGTTCCTGTGCGTAATTTGCTGTATAGGTCAGTATTCTGGCTTTTACTCAAAGATATGTAATTTTTTACAAATGCACTATGATTTATGTGTAAGTCTCTCAGAAAATGTAACATGGCCATTTGTGTACATGTATTTTTCTGAATCAGGCTTTAAAGATCACCTAGAGGAAGAAAAAAAATAGGCTTGTCTGTTTTTTTCCTTTACCACGTATAGATGCATGAGGGTTTGGGTTTTTTTAAAGGCTTTATAACGTTTTTGAGGCATGTTTTTTATTTGGTTTGGAGGTTTATTTTTTGTTTGTTTTTCATTTGTTTACATTATAGTTTCATGGCCTGTTTAATTTGGAAGATTCTATGATGACTAGAGAGCTAGTGATATGATTCCATCACAAGCAGTTGAGGTTGGATGAGATTTTTTTATATTACAACTTGCGCTGATTTAACTAAAGCTGTCTTTTTAAACTGTTTTCATTAAACTGCTGCAACATGCTGATTTAAACTTGGCTTATATCATTTTTCTTAAGTAAATTCCATATCGACTTAAACAAAGTCACTATAAAACAGGTACAATAAGTTTAAGTGTATCCATGCAGGATTTGCAGCAGTTGAACTAAATCAATTTAAAACTTGATTTGAGTTTAAACCAGTGCGACTTGTAACATGGGCAAGGCCTTAGCCAGACTGTTTAAAATGGTCTGGTTTTAGTTAACACCTCTAAGTTACAATGAACATTTTGGAGACAAGATATCTTTATCAAGGATTAAACACACTTCCACTGTCCCTTGAATTAAAATATGAGAGCCACCAATATAAATCATCTGAGACATCCAGTAAATCCTCCAGCAAAACCAGAGAAAACCAGATTTGACCTTTCTAAAGTAAAGAAACAAATGGGGGAATAAAGCCCAAAAGTGCACCAGTCCAGTTCTTAAATATCCTTTGCTGGTCTCCTTAAACTTTTATTGTAAACTATATTATGCCATGCTAAGAAACAAAGAAGGTTCCTCACCTGTAGGGAACAGTAATCTGTGTAAGGTTCTCTCACCTTAGTCCACTGGATGCCCTAATAGGGAGAGAGGGCTGTTGAACTAACTATGCCTGTTCATAGAATAACCAAAAAGTTTAGGTTTCAGAGTAGCAGCCGTGTTAGTCTGTATCCGCAAAAAGAACAGGAGTACAGTGAAACCCCGCTATAATGTGATGATTGGGGTCAAAAAAAATCGATCGCGATAAATGCGGGGTCGCGGTATAGCGGGGTTACAAAAACTTTATCATTTAAAGCCGGTCAGTTTCAAGCCGGTCAATTTCTCTTGGGCAGAGAGCAGGGGAGATGTTCAAGGGGCAGAGGAAGAGTGAGGAGCAGCTGGGGAGGAGAATGGTTCTTCCTGTCAAAAGGAGAAGCAGGGGTAAGGAGGAAGAGGCAGTGGGGAAGGCACGTTCCTTTTTTGTGCTTCGGTGGCGTTCCGGCTGGTGTTGTGGGGTTTTTTTTTGTTTTGTTTTGTTTTTTGCGCGCTTGGGGCGGCGGGAGCCACCTTATGATGGCGCTATATCCAAATTTGCATTATCGCGGGGCGCGTTATGGCGGGGTTTCCCTGTACTTGTGGTGTTGCCCACTAAAGCTTATGGTCAAATAAATTTGTTAGTCTCTAAGGTGCCCCAAGTACTCCTGTTCTTTTTGCAAAAAGTTTAGCTCTTAAAACCTGTGGATCCCAAGGGACCAATCCTTGGAGGATCTGTGTCTCCACATTCTCTCCTGACTACAACATGTTCTTACCATGGTCTCAGCCACACTGTTCCTTCAGGAGCACATCTCTCCATGAGGACAACATTTGAGTGCTTCTCATTGAAATATCTGAACTACTTGGACGAGGCAAACTTTTTATCTTTCAAACTGAGAGCCTGAATCTCCTCTCATTTCCACCAATGTAAATCAGAAATTACTCCAACAATGTCAATGGAGTTACACTAGTATAAAACTGGGAAGTGGAGTCGGGTCCAAAGACTCCAACAAATTTTGGGTAGAATGCAGATGGTGAAATTGATGCTGATGCTACACCTATATGTCTTCTGCTAAAAAGCCTCAATTATAAAGCAGCTTTCAATCCTCTTCCTCATCTGGGAATCCTTTTCCTTCTCCTGCTGTGGGGTCTGATAACATTATCCAAAAGTTTGTTTGCCATTGCAGATTCCCACAAGATGAAATGTTTCTTCTCATGCTCCAGATTTGTTTTGTTTTGTGATCAAAATATGTACAGTAGATCATGGTAACTAGTACCTTTTGGATACCTAGATACATAGATAAAATGTCGATCTATTACTCTGTTTTTCTCATCAACAAATCATGTTCATTCCAATAGTCAGTTTCATTATGATTAACAGTACCCTGAGGCAACCTCACAAAATCAGGAGACTGAGAAAGTATATTCAGCTCCACAGTCCTGGCAATAATGACAGCATTTCATCATTATGAAGTATAGGCTTGCTGGGGGGAATCTAGTCACAGGTAAACTTGATTTGCTGTGGAGGATTTAGTGAAAAATCGTGGTTTTCAGGGGTTAATACCTCCATCAGCTCAGAACATCAGTTGCCCAGGGAAGAATATTAAAGGGGTCATGGCCTGAAATGGTGGTCCTTTCCATGCCTGTCAATCTATTCTTCAGCTCAGTCAGAGAGAAGAAGTTGGATAATAATTGGCCTCTTCCTCTCCTAGTATTAATGGGAGGTAAAAGCCAATGGCTATAATAAGCAGATCATTCCTAAGATCAGGAAGGGAAGACTTATCCTCCAGAGGAAAGCTGGAAATGGAGAATCCAAACAACCTGAAGATGGACCTACAGAAAAAAATACAGATAGAATCATAGAATATCAGGGTTGGAAGGGACCTCAGGAGGTCATCTAGTCCAACCCCCTGCTCAAAGCAGGACCAATCCCCAGACAGATTTTTGCCCCAGATCCCTAAATGGCCCCCTCAAGGATTGAACTCACAACCCTGAGTTTAGCAGGCCAAGGCTCAAACCACTGAGCTATCCCTCCCCCCAGTTTTCTCTGTTCCTGTCACACAACTATATGAAGTTTTGAGGTTTAAGCAATAAATCAACAAACTTGGAGGGTTGGGTGTGAAACATCAGCATGGGTAAAGTTTTGAAATGGTCATTTTAGAGGTTAATTTATGGACCTCTTTGGCAGGTTGACTTTTTACAAAATTGAGCTGGCACTGTGGCCCTAGAATCAGGATTTGAAATCTTCTGGGGCAAATGGACACAGAAGATCATGGATATTTGCTCATGGTGTTTAAAAGCTGACTTCTACTCTGTTACACCACTGTAAATCAGGAGTTAAATACATCACATTATACTGTAGATGTAATGTAATATACATGTGCATGTATGCGAGCTGAAGGGTTGTTTTGGATAGATAGGAGACAACAATGTCATACTTAGATTAAACGAATAGAAGTTGGTTTTGTGTAGTACTTTTCATACTCAGAGTAGCCCAAAGTGATCCACAAAGACTTAGATAATCACAGCATAGTGTATATTTCAGGGTCACACCTTTTCTTTAGGGCTCAATCAAAAGCCCATTGGAATCAATGGAAAACTCCCATTGACTTGAATGGGCTTTGGATCAGACCCTCAGTGCACAATCCTGTTGCCTTTTATTGGAGGTTTAATTGCAGCAGTGTTTCTGAGTGCGTTCCTTTGCATCATATTGTGTGTGTTTGGGGGCGGGGGGAGAGGGTCAGAACTAGAACCTGATATCCAAACTGTAGGCTGAATCCTGTGTGGTGATGGATATCCCTTAGAGATGCTGAGCATCCTCAATCCCCATTGAAGTCAGTCAAGTCAACAGTTCTCAGGATCAAGCCCAGTACTAGTAATGGGGTGGACCAAAACTGTTCCCACAGTAAAATGTCCTATGATACAATGCCACACAATCAGATGACATGGAGACTTGTTTTTCAGTGGCAGTCATTCAAGAGAGAGGATTAATGTGGAAAGATAATAGAGCCAACATTTTCAATTTGCCAAGAGTTAGGTTCCATATTTTGGCCTTCTTTTCAGAAAGTTCATTCAAGTCTCTACGAGCCGGAGGAGCTCAGCACCTCTGAAGATCAGACTGGTTTTATTTAGGTGCTTGAATATAGATGTAGAAGTCTAACTTCAATCTCTCAGGTTTGAAAATGTTGGCCTAAATGTGTGGCGAGCATATAAATGTGTGATGCACTCTCATGTTATGGAAACCCAAAGGGTTAATGTTAACCAGTACAAGGTCTTCTCTTATGTCACTAAGGAGCACCCATGAAAAGTTTTCCCTTATCAGGAGTCTCCCTTATTCATGTCTGTTCAAACATTTACATTTTCAAGTATATCAAAAGATCCTTTGCTTCTGACAGTCTCTGTGCACTGCATGTGCCATGAGACAAGCAACTTTTGCCCTGGTAATTACTTATGTATGGTGATAACCATAGCAACATCCCAGGTAGATAATGTCATGCAAATTACTGCAGCTCCAGGGGTGGAAGATGTTAATACAGCATGTACTTGTACCCTGGTCTTCAACATTTTGCAGAGACTTCCCTCTTCCCCCTCCCCATGAATACATGTTGTTTTTAAATTTGATTTCAACCTCCTCACTATGATCAAAAGGGAGAATAAGACCTTGTCCTAGTTTCTCATTGATATTCACATAGAGGGGGAGTAGGAAAGTCCTTCTGTGGTTCTGTCCTGAATAATTTTGTATGCATAGTGGAACTTCCATAGTGTGCATAGGGCATTAAAGTCCAGATACTTGGGTACATTTTGGAAGCACAAGTTCTGCATACGTAAAACTGAAGTGGGGGGAGAACCTGGGCAGGGGGTTAACCGCAGATGTTTTCACTGAGGTGTAAACCTCCCCAAATCATTTACAGAGATGATGGGAGAGTGGCTTTGTTTTTCAAAGCATCCTGCTGTGGCTGAAGACAGCAGAACCAATTAATTGTCACCAAAATAAAGCAGAGAGGAAGCTGCTAAAAGTTACTACTCCTTTTGAGTCACAAACAATCAGAGCACTAGCAAATACACACTGAGAGCGATAAATCTATACAGATTCTAATCTCCTATACACTAGTCCTTGTGTGACTTTAGTTATAACATTGTGAGATTATAATAGAAATAACTTCAAATATAACTAGTGGCTTTTGTTAAAGATGTAGAGACCAAAGCAGGAAAACTGATTAGGTAAAGGTTTTCTTTTTATGGTAAACAATGTGATCCGCTGATTAATTTCACCTTTCTAGTTAAATATTGGTAATGAGAGTATTATTCCTATGATCAGTGCCACAAGTACTGATTTGCCAAAGGCTGATCTGTCCCAGACCATTAAGTCATGATATTTCCATTAATGAAAGGGTAAGATTTTTAAGAGGACTTTCTGGTAACTTTCAGATTCAGAGTCTGCAGGGAGCTGAAAGAGATACATGTAGCTAGATTCCAATTTGCAAGGAAGATAGGGTCAGAACAAATTGAACTATTTATTAGGCCAGCGTTGAATTGGCTCTATCATAAAAATACAAACTCCAACTTGTGCTTCTTGTGGTAGAAAATGGAGACAAAATTAGTGAAATAATTGAACAACCTGATTTTACCCCAAAGGTAGTAAAGTTGGAGAGTGTAAATTAAATGGAGTTAAAATATTCGTAATCTGTATCCTCAAATGTATGGTACAGAGAGATTGTGAACTGTTAATTTACAGATTTGCCTGTAAAGGCCAGATTGGAAGGTTTAATCTTTTTCTTTCTTATTTATATTTGAAGAGGGACCTAGTATTTTGGTCACTGGGCCACGTACTGGTCTCAGTCATGCCAGCATAGATCTGGAGTAGCTCTATTAACTTCAGTGAAATCTGAGAGCAGAATTTAGCCCATTTACTGTTAATCAAGTCTGTTGTTAAACCTCCTAACAGTGCTCAGGGCTACAAAGGTCCCTGACTTGAACTAGAGATTTTGAACAAACATCTAATGGAATGTCTATTTAATAAAAATGGACTGCACCACAAAGAAACTTACAAACTCAGTGATATAATTTATTTGACAGAGACTGTTGAAAGTAATTGACAGCTGGAGTATTGTCTACTTTTATCAACCTTGCATATACCATACATTTATTTGCCATTTCTTTCCTTCTCTGTCTTCAGTCTTAAAAATCTTGCAGTGGTGCCTTGAGGGTGGTCTCCCACCAGACTCCAGATGACAATGAAGAGCATGGTGAACTCCTTCAGTTTCCAGGGACTAGATAACTTGGAATCAGTGAAAGTGAAGAACCTTTTCAAAATGAAGTTTCTAATATTTGCACCCCTGAAACCTTCTGAAACCCCATTAATTGGCCAGTTTGTTCTGGTGATAATTATCCATCTCTGTGGGGTTTTTTTTTTTCCATTCTGAGGTTGACTTCTCTGGAGAAATACTGAACTCTTTCAGGGAGGGACAATATCTTTCAAAATAAACATAGCTAATTTTCAAGAGGTTGTGGAGTCTCAGTCTGATGGCAGGCCTCCAGCAGTTGCATAATGCCATGTTATTTCCCCCCAGCACCTCCCCTACTTTGGTATTTATAATATGGGCTTTTGTGTTGGCGAGAGATACTCTTAACACTTGAATTAAAAATGAAAGAGATGAGTGTAATATGGAAATGTCTGCCACAACTATTAAGTACTTCTGGGGAAGATTAATAATAACAACAACCCAATACTTAGCACTTCCATAATGACTTCCATCTAAGGATCACAAACCACTTCACACAAATGAATTGCTTAAGCATCACAGCACCTTTGTAAGGTGGTTAAGTATTATCCCCATTTTACAGATGAGAAAACTGTTGCACAAAGAAGAGACTTACAGACGATTACCCAGCAGGTTGGTGCCACGTGTGGAATTAAGATCCTCAGTTTTATGACTCTCAATCCCCTGCTCTAACCATTAAACCATGTTGTTTCCCTAACTATACTTCACAGCTTAAACCTTTGTATTTGTTTTTTGTTAAAAGTTATCAAGGGAAGAGTCTGAGAGTATCTGAAAGTGCTATGTTGATCAGATATACAAGTTAGCAAAGCACCTATGTCTTAACAGGAGGCTAAAAAATAAAAATTGGAACTGGTATGTCAAAATGATACATGTTGAATAGAGAATGATTTATGTGGATAATTTTTATTTACCTTTCCTCCTTCTCACAGTTTCCTGCCTCACTGGCTGCTCACTTTTGCTAGTTTATGACATGATGTTCCAGGAAACTTTGCATTATCACATGCAGCAACACACATGAAGAAAGAAATTGTTTTGTCATTAGTAATAATTGTAAAACCAATTCTATGACAAACCTGTTCTTGACCACAACCACTCCCTCTTGAAACTAGAAATGAAACACCCCCCTGTCCCCCCCCCCACACCCCACTACCATCTATTGAATGCTTTAATCAAGGGTGACTTCACCATGCACAAAGGCCAAATATAAATGGGTTTTGTATAGGAAACTACATAGGCACTGTGAGGAGGTGGCCTTTGGGCCCACAAAGACCATAGCTACAGGGAAAATTCAGCTTTCATTTGTAGCTCTGTTCTTTCACAAGATATCATTAGAATTGAAAACTGCTTGCTCAGGTTGAAAGTTTGTCACTGATTTATTTCCCCTGATTCCTTTCTCTCCCCTGCCTCAGTCCCTTTGCCCCCAGCACACCTAGAGTCATCCACAACTAGGAGTCTTTGTCCATGAAACCTATACTTATAGGTCTCAAGTTTTGGAAGGATCCCAAACCATTACACAGACATAGGAGGCCAAGCTACAACTGACTCTGCTAGGATCACCCCAAGCTCCCCTGCAGCTGGCTGATTACAGCTGAGGTGGTTCCCCAGCTGAATAACTCTGTGTCTTCTGGCTGCAAAAAAAGGGGATTTCAATGATATAAACTCTAGTATGATCCTAGTGGACTAAACCCAGGACTGAGAGCAAGGGACCTCTGTTTTAATTTCAACTCTGTCATTCACTTAATTTTTCTTTCTTAGTTTCTGTCTGAGAACTCAAGGCTTGGCAGAGTTCATGCACTAGTCTTTCCCTTTTAGAAACATGGACTTAGATACAAAAGTAAACTGTATGTGTATTATGTTAACGTTGAATTAAGATTAGATAATGTAGCTGCTTGTTGCCTTAATGGTTTAGTTTGGCAACCTTAAATCAGCATTAATGATGGGTTATTGTGTGTAGAAGTGGGGCCATAACCCCACTCTCCCTCTGCTCTGATCTGCAGAATGGGACCAAACATGTGTGGCTCCAACTGAGGTCAGGGCCCTGTTGTGCTAGACCAGGGGTTCTCAAATTGGGGGTTGGGAACCCTCAGGGGGTCGCGAGGTTATTACATGGGGGGGGTCGCGAGCTGTCAACCTCCACCCCAAACCCCGCTTGCCTCCAGCATTTATAATGGTGTTAAATATATTCAAAAGTGTGTTTAATTTATTGGGGGGGTCGCACTCAGAGGCTTGCTATGTGAAAGGGGTCACCAGTAAAAAAAAGTTTGAGACCCACTGTGCTAGACACTGTACAGAGACCTAGTCCTAGACCTCCCCTTTCCCAGACAGCTGATCTTCTAAACCGAAGAGACAGACAAAGGGGGGAGGGGAAACAGATGAACAGAGGAGGGGAAAGTGACTTATCCAAGGTCATGGAGGAGATCAGCAGCAGAGCTGGGAACAAAACCCAGATCTTCTGAATCCTGCATTAGTGCCCTGTCTGCTGGACCACGCGCATAACAAATAGTAAGGGGCTAAGCTAGAGATCTGAAGGTAAAGGCATTCAGACCCTGCTGCCCATCTATGTGGGGGATGGTATGATTGCATGTGGTTCACACAGTGAACAGACCATTTTTCAAACAGATATTTTACTGAAAAACTATGATCTGTAAATTATGGTGTGGCTCCCCAAGAGAGAGTTCACATTTCATTCGTCCCATATTTTGCTTGTATAACACACTGGTCAGTGTGTGTGTTGTGTCCCCCTCTGTGCCCAGTCCTCAGAGGAGGCAAGTGTGTGAGTATTATCATTGAGAGAGGCTGGGTCTTGAGAACAAGCTATAAAGGCTCTTGCTTTTTAGCTCTGGAAGTTACTGGTTCAGTCCCTGGTGTTTGCCAAAATGGTGGTCCTTATACTTGCAGGTTTCCCAAAACGGGTATGTTTGAAGGTTGAGAGGTGTGTGCTTCATACTGGTAGGAAAGGGTGAGAGCTAGAGGCAGACCTGCCAGTGTAAGACAGGCACATGCCTCCTGCTAAACATGGAAGGTTCCTCGTGGTGTGCTTACTTTCAGAAACCTTTAAACAGAGATCAAATGTTATAGACGCAAAGAGTTTACTGAGGTACATCACAACCTCTCACACTCTTCAGGAGAGTCAAAGTAAACAGGGACAATTTCAACAGCTGAGTTTCTCCCTGTGATTCCCAGGCAGATGCAGCTCCTCTTTTCCCCGACTCTGGGGTGCTGTATAAAAATCTAGGAGTTTAGCATTTAATGACAGTCAAGTGGCAGGAAATATCCCCTCCACCCCAAACCTTAATGGTATGTGTGATGGGGATACCCATCACAGTCCTACCACACCCTGTCCCTGAAAAGAGCAGTGGAGGTCGGTCCTCCTGCTGCCTAGAGTGGCTGTGTCCCACGCGGTCAATCAGAAAGAGGCTGCAGGGAAGCAGCCAGCGAGGGCCCAGCAGACTCATATAAAAGGAGCTGCAGGGACAGAGTGAGTTCAGTCTTCTGTCAGGATCTGGGGAGCAAAGAAGGTGCTCCTGGGACTTGAGAAAGAGGGGCTGTGGGGAAGTGGCTCAGGGAAATGTAGTTACTTAAAGGGACATGGCATGTGGCTGCTATTTAGAGGGTCCCTGGGTGGGCCCGGGTACTCTCCCATCAATAGCCACTGGAGAAGTGGCTTAAATATTGAACTGTGTTATCCTACCACCACCAGAAGGGGGCTGAACTGAGGCTGACTCAGCTGGAGAGCTGGGATCCCTGAAGACTAACATGAAAACGAAGAGCCTCCAAGGAGGAAGTCTGGAGATCCTGCTCCACTCCAGAGCAGGAACCTTTGCCAGGACACAAACTCCAGCTGAGGGTATCGTGATGGGCCCTGTTGGACTGTTAAAGGAGTGAGCCTGGGCGGGGTTGCAGGACATTACTGAAGACCTTGAGATAGTCCTGGTTGGACCATATACTTTGGAAGGGGTTTGTTTTGTTTTTGCACACAGACTGTGTGTGACTTGGCCGGAGGACTGAGTCACTGAAGACCCTCCTGATGAGTGCAGTGTCTGACGGGACACTGTGAGTGGAGAAATTGAGAAAAATTGCAGGCACGCACACAGTTGGGCCAGGGTGCTCGCAAGAGGTGGGTGCCACCCCATTACAGTATGGAAATAAGTTGCTATCACACATTCTGTACATTTGAGAAGTTCTTATTCTGCCTTAAAGATGATCATTTCACTGTTAAGGTTTTGCAGTAGAGTCCAAGTTTGATTTAGTTGGGGTACCTATTGCTTGTTGACATCTGTTGAAGATAGAAGTGAGAGCCTTATGAAGCCTTGGAATATGTTATTAACAGTAATGTAGGCAAAATGAAGTTGCAGAGGAATGGCCAAGTCTTTCCCCTTAACTTCTTATGTCTGTGTTTTTAAGATTTTGGGTGGATGGGGTGTGTCCTGCCACAACCTTAACTGTCAGTAAATGTAGTTTTTGTTTGCTAACAAAATCTAATAACTATAAAGCACTGAAGTAATGCCACTTTGGAAGTGAAACATATTGGTGATTATAAGGACCTCATCCAAAGCCCACTGTAATCAATGGAAAGGGTTCTATTGACATCAGTAGGTTTGGTTCAGCTCCTAGCTGTGCAAAGTAATACTGCACAACAGTTTAGGACAGAAAGTGAAGAATACCATAAACTATAAAAAGCTACATTTGAATTCTTTTTGGATCACTAATTTTTCTTTGAAATGACCTTACAAACAAATAATAAACTACACACAAACTTAAATACCCAAGTAATGTACTATAATAATGGAGAAGACTGCTCTTTTAAACAAACAAATGAAATTGAAATGGGCATCTCAACTGAATTGTACTTAATATCACATTCAAATTCTTTGTCCTTTAGATCTTTAAAATTCTAACTTGACTGTTAAGGATGCAAAAGTTTAATTAGACAAAAGCTTGCTCACAGGAGGAAACAAATCATCTAAATTTCTTCAGACAATAACATATGAACATCTAGAGACTTGTTTGAAAGATTTCATGCAATGCCTTGCACATTTAACTCATGTTTGCACACAATAAAAGTTTTATGAGGTTCGTAGTATATTGGCTGTTCATAATTTACAAGCCAGTCAAACAGAATACACAACAGTTTCAAAGTTCTAAGTTTGTGTTTGTGTGTAAGCACAAACTTGCAAAAAGGGTTGGGCACCTTTAAAAATGTTAATTAAGGGAAATCCACATTCCCAATTATCTTTTTTTGTTTTTCAGCTATCAAAGCTGCAACACACCAGCTCTTAATTCATCACATGTATAGTGGAGTAGTAGGTATACAAAGCTGCAACTTCTATAGAAACACATATTAGCAAGTGCCAGAGCTGTGAAGTGAATAGAAGATTTAGTTTATCTAAATAATCTGATGGCTATAGTACACAGTTGTAAATGTCAATGAGCCAGACAGGCTAATTCCTTGCTTGTGAAGTAGTGTTAGTATGCACATTATATGCAGTTTATGTTAAAATATAAATACAGGATTACCTCTTAGGTCGTGAAATGGAATTGTATATGAAATAAACATTACAGCAAGGGTCCTCCATGACTGAAAACTGTTTATGTCAAATACAGTTAGTTTAGTAGGGTTGATGGGCTTTATTCAAGGTTCCTAGAATTTATCTGCCAACCATAAATAATTATTTAACAACTAATAGGGCAAGGCCAGAAATATAATAGCTTTTATGTTGAAATTAACATCAAGTGATCTGTAGACATCTGCTCAGCAAGCCAAACGTGGTCTACGTGTTGTATGTTTTGCATCACTGCCTCAAAATAACAAGCGGCGTTTATATTTGGAGGGGCAGTTTTCCTTGTTAAAATGAAAAAAAAATACACTGATAGAAAATCACTTGCACTATTAGGATCAAATGTGTGGTGAACATTAAATAGCCTTACACATTTAAATAATGCTTGATGTAGAGATTTCAGCTTTGCAGATGCTCTCGTTTCCTGATGTGGGGGCAGTGTTGGTCAAAAATAAAAAGAGGCGGCTCTGGTTGTCAGAAAAAATTGTTACCCCTGGGCTGAGGGAGTTTAGCTATTCGAGCTCAGCTGCGGTCTAGAGAGTGTGGAAGCCTAGACCTCAGCAAACTGGCCCTGTTTTTTTCCAAAATACTCAAAAAGACCTGACTTCCACAAGGGAACTGAAAATGTGATGTGGGAGTGGTCCTTCCTAAAAGAACCAACAAAGCTGCATCTTCTAGAGGGTCTGTGCAACACATGCTCTCTTGTGTAAGTGGAAATTCCACTCCGTTCACCTGGACCGCTGCTTCAATTCCCACTAACTTCCAGCGCCATTGCAGGTACTCGTCACTGTTCAGAACCACGTCCTCATTACTTTGGACCTTCGCTAGGGCCCTGACCTTCTTTCTGCTTTTAACTGAAAAGTATTAAAGAGTTTCCAAGTTGCTGAGTTGCATGTTTTGTTAGGGAAGGTGTGTAAGATGCAGGAACTGCAAAAGCAATCTTATTTGCATTATGCAAGAATTGACATGATTTCCATTGTAGCTGTCAATAGTTCACGTTTTTTTCTGTATTTACTTTTATTAACAAAAAGAATGAACCAATACAACTTTTTTGACTAACCTGAGCAATAATGAATGAATAAATTAGCAAATGGTAGAGACTAACCACTTAAGATAGTACCATTCCAAAACACAATTAACGTAACTAGAAATGGAGCTGACATTAGTAACCAGGCCTGTTTTGGATGGTACAATAGGAGAGTCAAGGCTGTGGTTTGCTATTGAAACAACATACAATGCTCTGACTCGGAACAGGCCAGTCTATGGAATGGGGTTATGTTTACACCGCAATGTAAGCCTGTCTGTGGGCCTTGGCTCAAGGCAATTTCCCCCACCCCCTTGCATCTTCGCTGACCCAGGGTCCCAGAACCCTGGCTGGAGAGTCCAAGCTCAAGTCAAGCCAGGACCCACGGTCTGACCCCTATTTCTTTGCAGTGTAGCTACAGCTTGGCTTGACTCAAGTCCTGGGAGTGAGCCAGAAGTATCCACAATTCCATGAGACAACTTCCTTAGTCCTCTCTATCCCAACAATCTGCATCCATTCTATTGAAAATGGAAACTGCCCCACGCCTCTCCCCACAGGCAATCTCTGGCAGCAGCAGTTCAGGCTAGCGTTAACCCATTGTCTTCTGATCGTGGATCTGCAAGAACACTTCAGAGAGTCTCCTGGGTTTGCAAAGGAGAGCGAACTGAGTAAGCCATTTGCAAAACAAGCTGCTTCCTTGTAGCATGAAGGGCAGGCAGTAAAGTTTTCCCACGGTGCACCACATTCCTAGGACTAGAATGGCCACATTTTGAGATGTGTGTGTGGGGGGGTGCTAGGGATTGTGGGATATGGTTACTTTGACGCAGCTCTGCACACTGCATTTTGGACAACATAGCCCTAGATTCAAGCACAGGTCAGAAAAATTCTTAACCTAGTGTTGAAATACAATGTGGACTCTTAAGCCCAGCGTCCCCTAACACGGGTCAGCTGACATGACTCCCACTATCCCTGGGCTTATAGTTCAGTATAGATACCCTGGGAAGCCCACTTCCATTGAACTCTGTAGGAGTTTTGCTATTGACTTCAATGTAAATGGGCTTTTATGAAGGAAAGGAGGGTCAGATTCTCTGCTACCCTCACTTTCTCTGCCTCAACTCCAGAGTACATTAGAGTAATTTAGGGCTGTTGTACCTTACACTAGCTGTCAAGATCTCTAAAGGACTGATGGGGAGGGCGGAGAGGAATGCATAGTGCTCTGGCCAAACCCCACATGCTCCCTGTGACTGGGACTGCAGGAAGGAAGCACAGTAATTGTCTAGGCCAGCTCTACACCCATTGCTGACTCCTCCCACCAAGCAAGTGACAGGTAGTCTCTTTTCTCTTGGCAATGACTGTGTGGTGCAAAGGTAGTGGAATGGGCCAGAAAAGCTGGCCAGGGATGAAAGGAGGCTGGCTTGATTAATCAACATTTCCCCAAAGAGCCAGATTGTGATTTTGATATTCCCTGGAGCACTTCCAAACTACACGTGAATAACCAGAAGAAATTCCCTTGGTGTGAAATTTACCTTAGTGTGAAGGACCCATGCTAGATTTTCTGTAGCACCTTAGCCCACCAGTCGGGGCTTCAGAGGGGCAGGGAGTTGCTGAGAGGAGGAACTGTTTTCTCACTCATCCCACATAATCCTCCACAGAGGGCAATATTGAGGATTGGCTGGGGGAGGAGCTATGAGGTCCATCATTCTTTAGATCTAGTAGCCCTAACACTGGCACAAGTGGTGAGGTGAGGCTGTGGACATTATTCCAGTTCACAAGCTGGAGTAATGCCCTTGGGTCAGCTGCATTGCAGCCCTGCACCTAATTTGGTGGAGTGGGTTGGGTTTTGCCTCCCCACACCATATGATTCTGACAACTCCGGTTTTATGTGGATGAAGTGAACAGTGACTTAAATGAAGTGGTGCATAACTTGCTATTAGAACTCAAGCTTTAGAGCTACACTGAGGATTCATAATAGCCCATTTTGCTGCACCAAAATGATTAAATTACCCTATATAATACAGAATACATGGCAAAGCTGTAATTTTTATATGATTCAGAATGCGACATTATTGTATTTCAGCACTGGCAACAGTGTAATTTCCACACAGTCACTGCTTTGTCTTCCATGAAAAACAAACTCTCTACAAGCAGATGCAAAAAGTCTGCTGAAGATTTAGTATTATTGATGTTTACGGTATTTATTGTGGTGCTGCCTATTAATTACTGCATTTAGAGCACCCCCATCTTCTGTGAGGGGTGGGCGTCTATTTGGAAAGATGCTTTTCGAGAAAGTGTTGACACTAATTCAGCATCGCTGAGATTCTAAAGACTTTTGGGGCTGATTCTGCTCTGATGTGCCAGTGCAAATCAGGACCAACTCCAGTGAAGAAAATGGGGTAAAGTTGGGATGAGAGAAGAATCAGGCCCTTTGATTTCAAGGATTCCTTTCAATTCTGCCCTAGTACAGGCTGGTGGAGAATGGGACACTATTGATCCCCAGCATTCATATCTGAGGGTGAGCAGAAAGCAAGAGGGGTGTTATTCTTATATTCTACCTAGCAAGTGGTCAGGCCAAATACTGCTCAGTATCCACTGCTGTTCTGGAGGCTGGGATTGTCATTTAGAATATGTTTGCATGGTGCCTGAGCCGAGGGGGCTCTGATAGCTAGCCTCTGCCAGAATACAAATAATTTCTGCTTCGTCCCCTTCTCTGGTGGGCCTAATGCTGGTTCTATGTATTTGGACAGTAAGTGTGAAAATCACTTGATGGAAGGGCACCAGTTTCTTCAATCAGTTTCCTCTCAGCACCAGCTGCAGCACAAGGCACCAGCTGATCAGACTCTTCCCTTCACACTCCCCCGACTCTGGCCCCTTAAAAAGGAAAAACTGGTGTTACTCTGCCACGTTCCCAGTCCCAACACTTTGGCCAGCTGTGGGCACCCTTGTGAAGTTTCAATGTGTGCTCATCCTTACAAAAGGGGTGTCGGAGGATCCACTCCCAACTCTTGGCACCAGCCCCTTCCCTCCTCCCCCACCCCCCAACTGACCCCTCCCGGACTGTGCTCGCCTGTGTACGAATTGTGCTCTGGGCTCCTTCTGGCATACATTGAGGCTGTCTGTGCACTGTATTGTAATACAGTTTTATTTCACAGGGGGTTTATGGAGGGGGGGGGACTTATCTGGTGCTAATTTTAGTGTCTTTCAACTCAGTGTCCTGTTTATGAAGTATGACATCAAACAGATGATCTGCCCTGTAGGAAAACTATGGTAGATAAGGGCCTAAGAATTTCTCAGTGTGGCTGGTGTTTCATGCATCTGTCTCTGACTGTGATCTCTTTGGGGCAGGTGCTGTGTTATCTCTGTGATTTATATACACTGTCAGTGATAAACAAATAGCCAAGGCTAGCTCTTACTGTTATCATGGGAAGAGACAAAGAGGAAAATGGACTTGACATTTTGTGTCATTTAAAAGCTGTTGCTGTTTGGATAGCTGTGAGAATGCCCTGTGTTACTCCTGGGTGGCAATAAACAGCAAGGTCACCTGTTGCAGGCATATTAAAATGAGTGTTCTACAGCCAGCCATGACTCATGAGAGTTGTTAGCCGGCCAGCCGTGGAGTGAGAGCGGTTGGAGGATGATATCACAAAGGAATTTCGGCATGGTGATGCTGAGCACTGCCACACCTAACTTTTAGGCACCTTGAAAATCACTGGGATTCACAAAGCTTGAGTTCTGTACCTACTCACCTTATACAATGACTGGATGGGAGAGATTGGCACCCAAGAATGGGATTCACGAAAGCCATCATACTTGGTGGCTCCTTGCCTAAACTAGCCAATGGGAGATGCCAACCAGAGAGATATGTGCTAAGCCCCGCCCCTCTCTTGGAGATACGTGCCAAAGTCCAGACTTTCAGGGAGACTTATGTACTGGGAATGTGGGAGACCCCAGCTCATCCTAACTAATGGGCTAAAGTTTCTGAAGGAGTTCCTCCTGCTCTTCCTCCTCCTCCTCATCCCCTCCTCAGGACATTTTGTGTAAGCTCTGACCCTTTTCTGTGCTTTGGCATCACTTGTATAGCTTGTTGTGCCAGTGAAGTCCTATTGAATTGAATCAAACATCTGGGACAATCCAGATGTTGTTCACTTGTAATCAAGTGAAAATCTCTCACCACTGAAATACTTCTGCTTTACAGTACATCTAGACCCTGTTCCTGCACCCCTTATTTGAATAGTTTCAACAACTTCAATGCCACTTTTCATGTGCAAGACTGATTAAAAATCTTAGCCCAAACATTGAGGTCACAAAGTTTGATTCAATGGTACCTTCCTGGATACCAGTTTTAACGCACTTCCCACAACCTTGTTGATTCTATTAAGAGATATTCTGCACACAGAATTGGGTTTTCTTGTATTCAGAATTAATTGACTTTGCTCTGCAATATCTGGTATGATTTGCCACACTTTATATGTAGGTTGGAGCAATATATTTAAAACCCAAACCTCAGCTGGTTGCATTAAAGCCAATGAAGCTTTGCCAATTTACACCAAGCTGAGGATCTGACCCATATGCGGTATGAAACTAGGGCCAATATTTTAAAACGTGAGTGCCTAAAATAAGTCACCTAAATACTTACTTATCCACTTATATAAAAGTGGATTCATTTCCAGAATTCCCACAAATCAAATTGAGGCCAATGGGAGCTAGAGGTGAACAGTGCTTTTCAAAATCAAGCTGCTATTTTTATTTAAGTGCCTACATATGGATTTAGGAGCCTAACTTTACACATCCAGGTTTGAAAATATTGTCCTGTATCTCTTTCACTTCAGTTTCAAGACTGAAATGACATTATTAATTGCAACTGTCCCTTCTAGTCAAGGCTGACACTGCAGCAGCTCCACCTGCTGGAGGATAAAAAAAAAAGTATGTATTAGTTTAATTCATTCTGGTTTAAAGGATATAATAGCGTACTTCAAATTATTTTACATTTTAGCAGATTATATTATATCACTTCTTCAAACAATCCCCCTTCTCTTCTTTTCCTCATTAATAATCCTCACACCCTCCCTCCTGAACTATTATCGTGTGTGTTGCCTTGTATTTGTCTTATCTTATTTAGATTCTACGCTCTTTGGAGCAGGGAATATGTCTTATCTATGCTTGTAAAGCACTGTGTAAATTTATTCACTATATAAATGTTTGATAATCATAACAATGATCTTTTGTTTTTACTAGCTATGCAGTCACAGTGTTCTGTGTGAATCTAAATGAGGAAAATAAAATAACAATGTTGTCATTGAATAATTAGGGTATTTAAGGTGATTTGTAACTAACCTAAGGCGCGCTGCTTTTTATATATATAAATATATATATATTTTTTTTTCTAAAAAAAAATGAGATCACTGTAAATATCTGCCTGAAAAATGTGAAAGAGAATCTGCTAAGGAGAGACTCCAGTGCTGACCTACAATTCTAAAAAAATCAATGGTTAAACTCTATTTGTGGACCCTTTGTTATATTTAATTATTTATTTTTAACGTGTTTGATAATTATAATAATCAGTAATAGCACTTATTAAGCATACTGTATTCACAAAAGAATAAGACAACTTTGGAGCAGGAAATGACTGTTGTGATTCTTTTCTTTCTCACCTTTGCTATTTTTAGACATCAGTTCATTAAGGAACTTAAGCATGTGCCTAACTTTAAGAATATGAGCAGTCCCATTGAAGTCAACGGGAGTATACATATATTTAAGTATCTTGTTGAATCAGGGCCTAAAACCCTCAATTTTCCTCCTTCAAGAACAAATCTACATTAACTTTGTCAGCATCTCCATAACAACCTTATTTTTAGAACTGTTCCCTAGTCCACAATGTGACAGTCTACATCTCATCTTGGGATTCAAGATGGTTCAAGCTGCAAAATTTGGGTCTGCATCCAGATTCCAAATATACTATATTTCACAGGTGTTTATACCCATCTCTACCTAGGAATGAACAACGTGTGGGCTTATATTCCCGAACAATTTCATTTATTAGTGATGTGAATACAGTTCAATTCTGAGACTATTTTGAGATGAAAAGGAAAGACCTTCTTCTGAGTCATCTAATCAATCTGTCGCAGCAAGACTGGCTTCATACATATAGCTTTAAAAAGAATCATACTATTTTAAGTGTTTGCATGTTATGCAGTGTGGGAGGGGGACTGTCTCTCACAAAGGTTTCAGCTACATGTATGGAATGAGTGCTAATAGATGGGGAAGGAGTTCAAAAGTTAACAAAACCAAAAATATTTAGGGCCAGAGTGCTAGCTGGTGTAAGTAGGCATTCATCATAATCATAGACAAACATCATAGTAGGATTTGCCTCAACAGACAATCTGGCCCTTTAGCTTTTAGGAGAAAGGCTTGGATTTCCTAGACTGGTAAGTTTCTCTGTTTCTGCCTCTGACTGATCCACTGTGTGCCTTTGTGATTAGTGGGTGAAAGTCAGCCATACTTTAAAGACTTAAATGAGTCTCTAGTGGTGCATAGGCCTAGTGCTGGCTCTCTGCATGATGTGAATTAAGGAGGGATTTTTAATTTAGTAAATGTGTCATAGATTGTAGTGATTCCAGAAATGCAATGCATGTACATGCATAACAAAGAAAAGAGAGGAAAATATGGCTACTCTACTTTTTGCTTTTGGAAAGTTCCACCTGAGTGTGTTGAACCTAAATACTTCTCACTGTGACCTCACAAACTGCAATCACCATTTAGAGTCCTGTACTGCACATGATGTAAGAAAATGTCAATTTAAATTATCCTTCTAGGTACTTTAGACACTGATTTCATGTTATTACCACATAGCATATAAACAGTGTAAGTGCTTGTTTTACTTATAGACAACTTTATCCTTCACTTCCCGGGAATATCAATATTCACTTAACCAAGGGTCTAGCAGGACATCTGTGTGGCAGCTAAGTGTTATGACATGTGTCCTAGTGCCCAAAAAATTCATATGCTACGACTGGGATGTAAATAGGGTTTAAGAATAGTATCCATTTAACCTATTAAAATTCTATCGGTTAAACGGTTAACCGTTAAGGAGTTCACATAGGCAGAGAACTAGGGGTGCAGGGGGTGCTGCAGCATCCCCACATTTTATGCAGGGCTCCGCTGCCACCCCAGGCCTGGCATCCCGGCTGCGGGCACAGGGCCAGCAGCTGGGACGCTGGACGCCAGGTGGCAGCGGAGCCCTGCATAAAATGTGGGGATGCTGCAGCACCCCCTGCACCCCTAGTTCTGGCATCCCGGCTGCGGGCACAGGGCCAGCAGCTGGGACGCTGGACGCCAGGTGGCAGCGGAGTTTAATCATGAACCAAAACCAATAAGACAGATGCTTATTGGTTAACTGGTTAGCCAGTTAAACTTTTACATCCCTAGCTACACAAAGTATACTTCTATTTCTGGAAAATGAAGATAGAGGGAATGAGGTAACTGAAGTCTGGTTTTGCTTTAGGGACTTCTGTAGGCAAGTGGGTCATGCTTTATTATTATAAGGTTTATATAGTTTATGGAAGTTTGATAAATGATTTATAGATGTGCTAAGTGTGTTGCAGACATGGGTATATGCATTATAGAAGGTTAAAAACACATCGGTAGAAGGTATTTTAGATAATTAAAAGCCACGGTCTTATGCAAACTTACCAGTCAGCTTATTGGCCTATAACAATTGATCAGCCATTTATTAAAACATCTATTAATAATTTATTAGCCTTTATAAACTATTTATAAGTGGAACCCTATGAGCAAGTGTGACCAGCAGCTTAATAGATGTACATTTATTGTCTTCATGTGGGCTTCTGTCACGTCTGCATACGGTTTAAGAATGTTCTGTAGGGGAAGAGGAGTGATGTAGAGATGGGCTCAAGCCAAACAAGTTGAGCGGTGTGCTGATCTGGGATTTTGGCTGGGGTTGCTATACAGACTGGGTCCTCCAAAAATACTGATCTGAATATTCCCAAAGCTCAGCAGCATTTGGATGTGGCATTTTGGGTTGAGACAGAAAGGAGAACCGGTGGCAGTGTTTGCCAAGTTGAAAGCTTAATGAATATTGAAAAGTTATGTCAGTTTAGCTCTGCCGGTGTGCTCGCAGCAGTGCTGTTTAAATATTGTGACTTTCAGAGAGGTTAGCTTTGCTGGTACACTTACATTTTCTTCAAGTTAAAAAGCAGGCCCTTTGAACAGGAGAGACCATTAAGTAATTTTTAATTGGTGGAAGTATTGCTTTGGGGTGGGATTTCCAAAAGCAACAGTCAATGGGAGTTGGGCACATAACTCTTTTAGATGCTTTTGAAATGGAATGGAAAACCTGTCGTATGAAAGGAGACTAGAGAGCTTGGGTTGTTTAGTCTGACAAAGCGAAGGCTGAGGGGGGATATGATTGCTATCTTTAAATATATTAGAGGGATTAATACAAGGGAGGGAGATGAATTATTCCAGCTTAGTACTAACGTGGATACGAGAACGAATGGATATAAACTGGCCGTGGGGAAGTTCAGGCTTGAAATTAGACGAAGGTTTCTGACCGTTAGAGGGGTGAAATATTGGAACGGCCTTCCGAGGGAAACGGTGGGGGCGAGGGACTTGTCTGGCTTTAAGATTAAGTTAGATAAGTTTATGGAGGGAATGGTTTAATGGTAAAACATAGTTGTCAAGGAAAACCAAGCAATGGTAGGTAAATAGCATAATGGCTAAAAGGGGTCAGGATGGAGACTCTTGCCTATATGCTCGGGGTCTTACTGATCGCCATATTTGGGGTCGGGAAGGAATTTTCCTCCAGGGCAGATTGGCTGAGCCTCTGGAGGTTTTTCGCCTTCCTCCGCAGCATGGGGCAGGGATCTCTAGCAGGAGGGTCTCTGCCGATTGAGGTCACTAATAACAGGATTGGGGACTTCAGCAGCAGAGTCCAGGGAAGGGGCGGGGACGGTTTTATGGCCTGCAGCGTGCAGGGGGTCAGACCAGATGATCATAATGGTCCCTTCTGACCTTAAAGTCTATGAGTCTATGAAAATACCACCCTTAATTGTTTAATACAATTGAAATGGAAACATGAGTGACGGCTTCAGGCCAGCCAAATTAAGGACTAAATTTTGCTCTCTGACACTGTCTTCAATGGGAGTTACATGCATTTCTCTGAGGGTGTTGCATCTGAAAACCCAATCTTGCATAGTGCTGAGCAGCTCCTGGAGGAGCTGATTTCAATGAAAGTCATTGCTTGCAGGATCGAGCCATTAGATCATAAAGTTTGCAGCTTTATTGGGAATAGCAGTACTGCAGTTTCAGGGAACAACATTACAAAGTCAAGTGGAAGTAACATCACAATTCTACTGCCAACCAGTACGCTCTTTATAAATACAGTATCTTGAGATTAACTATTGTTTAAGTAGTAATAAAACTGAAACCTTTCTGATATAATGCCAAATATTTAATAAATGAATCTCCTATATAAATTTACATTTTCTCATATAAAACTACAATGTTATTACTGGTCATTCAAGCCTTTTTGAAATCCAGCTACATTGTAGCATATTTCACAGGATAATTATATACCATTAACTTCTTGCCTTACCTTCCATTAATTTCATCATGTGACCCCTTGTTCCAGATATTGCAAAAAAAGTGGAACCATCAGTTTATCCTATTGCCTTCTTAAGCTCAAAAGGTTTGGAGGTTTGAGTTGAGTAAACTTCCAAAAGTTTAGATGCTTCTCTGAACCTCTTAAATTTGATGCAGGAAATTTTATGGCCCGGTCTTTCGGGAGATCAGACTAGATCGTTATAAAAGTCCCTTCTGGCCTTAAAATCGATGAATCTAGGAGTCAAAATGTGGGCCTCAAACCTCCAAAGACTTACATATGTGCTTAATTTTAAGTATGTAAATACCCTATTGGACTCTGGAAATCTCATGAGAAAATATGCTGCCTCTTGAAATTTTGTTTTCTGGGCAGGTCAGAAATGTCACAAAACCAACATTTCTTCTGGTATATTTCTATTTCTAACTCCTTTGAGAGTGAGCACAATTTGGATGTGACATGAACTGCAGGAAAAAATCAAATATGAACAAGAAGAAACCCTTATTATCCACTGCCCACATGATGAGTATCTGAAACTTGCATATCTATTTGAATAAGCAGAGGAAAATTTGAGATGTGCCACTCTTATGCCATATGGCTTCTGATCACAAATCCGTCTTTAGTATATTGCTGTATGCCTACAATGCCAAAAATGTTCGATTCATCCAAACCTGTTTTGTGTCATAGCACTTTTTAAAAATCAAATTATTTTTGTCTTTGTGATAGTTTGGTTGCTTGAAAAAACGGAGGTGTTTTCTTTTCTTTCTTTCTTTTTCTGTTTCTTTTTTCTTATATTTTATTTTGGAATTTCACCTAGCTTGTTAGGAGAACAATTTATTACATTTCTATTTATACTGGAGTATTTTGACAAAGAATGTGAATGAATTTGGTGATGCATCAAACCAAAGAAATCTAAGAGATGTTTTTGACTTTAAAGAAAAAGATTAGAAGCACTGTAAAGGATCGAAGTATACTATATGCTCTAGGGCCTGATTCAACAAAGCACTTAAGTTTTTTGCAGAATAGGGTTGGGATTTTGCTCAGGTTCATTGCTATATTGGGAACTGAGTAGGTCACAAAACTCTCGTTACTTGTTTCTCTAGAAAAATGTTTATTTTTCTTTCTTCTGAAATATGAGCCTGATTTGCTCCTCGATGGTTTTGTGTGATTCATTAGACTCGTTTATCCACAGCTCCACCAGGGAAATTCTTACTGGAGAATGGTGCATTTTGTGCTTGAACACCTCCTAAAAAGAATTTCAACTACAATAAGCTCTGATAGCAGCCCCTGGAAATAGGTCTGTTCTCTGGCTTTTCTACTGTGATTCTTGCTCCCTTTTTATTTTTTTTTATAAAGGCATCAAAAACATTGTAATCTTTCTCCTTTAACAGCTTCACAATCAAGTCTCAGTATTTCTTACACAATTTGCATTATTCATGAAGCTCTGCATTAATCAGAAGGACTCAAAGTTTTAAAAGTTTGTATATTTGAACATCTGTCTCTCTTGGTGCATGCACTTGGTTAACAATGGAACATTGCTTGCATGCTCTTCCATATCCTAACTCATCCTTTATTCACATGTGCTTTATGCATTAGACATACTCTCTATTCTTCCTCCCTCTTTATCACTTAGAATATGTATGCTGATGCCAAACAAATTCAAGCAGCAGAAGTTTTTTTTAACAGGAGCTAATGGAAAAATGATAAAGTGTGGAAGCACTCTGTTTCTTTTAAATACCACAGCCTCATTTGTTTTTTAAACTAGAACAATATTATAAGAGGGTCTTGAGCAAGTCTAACTAGCTGTGTTGTGATAATGTACTTCCATAGCACCTTTTGTCCAAGGATTGTAAGGGTTTTACAAACATTAATTAACTAGGTCTTGTAACATCCCTTGAGGTAGGTAACTATTACACCCATTTTACAGATGAAGAATATCACAGTGAGCTGCCTTTTTAAAAGCAGGCCTGAGTCCAGTCCATCTCCCAAGTCCTGGCCCTTTAAGAACAGTTGTTCTGGGGTTTGTTGTTTCCCAGAAGGATCCTGTGACAGCAGCATAAAACAAAGTCTGCTGGAGGAAGGGGTCTACACTATAAAAGACCTACCTGCGACTTGGAACAATGAAAGACTTAGGGAGTCTCTGTATTGTGGTGTGGGGAAGATGCCATGAAAAGGAGATGCGGGGGGAAGGGGTGTCGTTAGAAGCTGGGAAAGGCCCAGAGAGAGGTCTGAGAAATCTGAGGAAGGAACTCAAAATGGGCTATTGGAAAGAAGCCTGAGAAAATACTGGGGTGAAAGTCCAGGAGGCTGGTAAGTAAGCAAGTGTAGGAAGTGGCCTGAGGAAAAGTGAAGCAGGGGTGTGGAGTGGAGTGGACAGGCACTGAATGGTTGATGTCCCTGGGCCAGAGCCCTAAGTAGACAGGAGCCTGGTCTCCCTATAATACTCCTAGAGGAGATGTTGAAAACCCTGCAAGGGGAAGGGGTTTAAAGAAGAAGCTGTGACATGATAAAGGGATTGGATGGAAGATTTGGATTTTTGTTTTATTTGGTCTATTTTTTGTAAACTTCCCTTTTCCCTGAAAGGGGAGGTCTTTTGATTTGGCTGGAGAAAGAAAATCATGAATGTACCAACTGCACCAATAAAACCTGTCAGCCAGCAGATAAACCAAAGCTGTAACCTGACACTGGGATGAGGTCAGATGATCCTATAGCAAAGTCATTGAGGAGGTAAGTGACTTGCCTACAGCTGTGCAGTGAATATACAGTGGAACTGTATCTCCTGACATCCTTGTGTCAACCTTTTTCTTTCTGAGGCCACCACAAACATGCTATAAAAACTCCATGGTCCACCTGTGCCACAATAACTGGCTTTCTGCATATAAAAGTCAGAGCCGGCGTTACGGAGTAGCAAGCAGGGCAATTGCCCAGGGCCCCATGCCACAGGGGGCACCATGAAGCTAAGTTGCTCAGGCTTCTGCTTCAGCCCCAGGTGGCGGGGCTCAGGGCCCCAGCAAGTCTAACACTGGTCCTGATTGGCAGCCCCCCTGAAACCTGCTTGCGCCCCCCCCCAGGGGGCCCTGGACCCCTGGTTGAGCATCACTGATGTACAGTATATCTCAGCTTCAATGGAGAATACTTTTAGTTTGCTTCATAAGCTTATATTATGTTATACTATAATAACTGATTTACAGCAATAAACTTTGTAGTAGTGAGGAAAATCTAATTAACGAAAGAGATTGTTTAGCTAAAAATTTAAAATGGAATGCAAAACAGTGGTCTGTTTATGGGAACTCTAGCGTTCCCTGTTCTTGAACTCAGAATATGAATTCTCTGCTTTGTTACCTTTTTCTGATATTTTTCTTGTTCCCATCTAGTACTGGATATAAGGCAAACATCCTAAATTACTGATGTGGAAGTAGTGCATGCTTACACATCAGCATATTGCTCTGCCTTCTGATCAAAAATGTCGTCATATTTAAAAAACAATTCATTGACTTAATCTCTGTTTTTTCTCCGACACTGATCACCCTGAAAGAAAGGAAGGAGAATAAGAGATTGATATATGTAGTTAGGAGGAAGTAGCATAAATTCAACCCTTGCTTATGTCAGTGGTACAATGGAAGTTAGCTTTCAGATACTCTCATGTTCTGTAAAAGCTAATGAAGTTACTCTGGATTTACATCAGAGTCAGTAAAAACAAAAGTTAGTCCACAGACATCAGTGGGGCTACTCATCTGAGCTAGAGCCGTGGGAGGAGTTTCCTTGATAGCTCTAGCATATTTAGCATATTTGACTTATAGGATCATAGAATCCAAGGACTGGAAGGGACCTTGAGAGATCATCTAGTCCAGTCCCCTGCACTCATGGCAGGACTAAGTATTATCTAGACCATCCCTGACAGGTGTTTGTCTAACTTGTTCTTAAAAATCTCCAATGATGGAGATTCCACAACCTTCCTAAGCAATTTATTCCAGTGCTTAACCACCCAAACAGGAAGTTTTTCCAAATATTCAACCTAAACTGCCCTTGCTGCAATTTAAGCCCATTGCTTCTTGTCCTATCCTCAGAGGTTAAGAAGAACATTTTTCTCCTTCCTCTTTGTAGCAACCTTTTATGTACTTGAAAACTGTTATCATGTCCCCTCCCTGTCTTCCCTTCTCCAGACTAAACAAACCCAATTTTTTCGATCTTTCCCCAGAGGTCATGTTTTCTACACTTTTAGTCATTTTTGTTGTTCTCCTCTGGAGTTTCTCCAGTTTGTCCACGTCTTTCCTAAAATGTGGTGCCTAGACCTGGACACAATATTCCAGCTGAGGCCTTATCAGCGTGGAGCAGAAGAATTACTTCTCGTGTCTTGCTCATAACACTCCTGCTAATACATGCCAGAAAGATGTTTGCTTTTTTTGCAACAGTGTTACACTGTTGACTCATATTTAGCTTGTGATCCACCGTGGCCCCCAGATCCCTTTCTGCAGTACTCCTTCCTAGGCAGTCATTTCCCATTTTGTATGTGTGCTACTGATAGTTTCTTCCTAAGTGGAGTACTTTGTATTTGTTCCTCTTGAATTTCATCCTATTTACTTTAGACCAATTCTCCAGTTTGTCCAGATCATTTTGAATTTTAATCCTGTCCTCCAGAGCACTTGCAACCCCTTCCACCTTGGTATTGTCTGCAAACTTGGAGTCTACTCTCTATGCCATTATCTAAATCATTAATGGAGATATTGAACAGAACCAGACCGAGGACAGATCTATGTGGGATCCCACTCGATATGCCCTTCCAGCTTGGCTGTGAATCACTGGTAACTACTCTCTGGGAACAGTTTTCCAACCAGTAATGCACTCACCTTATAATAGTTTTTTTGGTTGTAATCATACTATTTCATATGATTGATTGGCTAAAATGGAAAACCAAAGTAAAAAGAGAATTCAAAGCAATGCTTTGTGAACATGGATAGAGATACTATTAAGTACACAGGATTTGTCCCAGTGGATCAGACCATTGGTCCATTTAGTCTGGCCTGTGGCTTCCAGCAGTAACCAATAGCTGGTGCTTCAGAGGAATGCCCGAGCCTCCCTTGCCACTGCCATATACACCACCCAACTGTGTAACTCTGTAAATGGAGCACCTTCCTGAACCACCTTTTCATCTCCCACTCCCAGCCAGTTGCCATTTAGCAGAGAACAAATGGTCCTTAGCCTCCCGTTCCAGATAACTCAAAAATGTCATATTTAAAAACAATTCATTGACTTACCTTGGGGAAAAATACCAGAGATTAAGCTAATGCCATGTCATTAAACCAGTATTTCATGGCATGCTCCTTGATGAGTAAACTAAAAATCAGTATCCTATAATAATAAAACTCATTATTCTACTCATATGAAACAAGGAAGCGATTCACCAATTTTCCATTCTGAAATATTCATAAGTTTTTATTTTCTTTTCCTACTGACACAAACAGTCAAAAACCCAGCCTGGAGGAAATGTCCTTCGTTTTTGGAAAATGAGTTGGTAATTTATTCAAATAAAGCTGTGTAGTCATTTTGAATTAGCACATTGTGGAATCTACTAATAAAATGAAGTCAGTTTACATTTTAAACAACCTTTTAATATTTGTAAAAGTAAATATCCCTTAATTTCTCAGCAATTTAGATGTAATGAAAATTGTCAGAAATTTTAATTTCTCACCATTTAGCTCACTCACAATGGCTGTCAAACAGTCAAGTGATATGACGTAAAGTACTGCTAATCGTTTCAGCACAAGACAGTACTTCAAAGGTAAGGCAAAGGATGTGCAGACACTAATGAAATTTTTTTATCAGAACATAGAATTAGGATTGTGACAAGAGACAATGGTGGCAGTGACATGCAGTTGGAGTGTTAAGCTTCTGAAGTCTCCAAACTGCATCTTGCAGACAAAAATAGCTGGAGCTTTGACTTCTGAATAATCCTAAATGGAAATTGAATGGTCTCAGTTTATGAAATGAGCAAACTATAGGACATTACAAAAAAGGCTTATCCTTTATTTTCAGGCTATTAACGGGGTGTCCATTATGTCCTGGGATAATGGTGTGGTCAGTAATCCATATGTTGGTTTTGTGATGGGCATGTATTTTTGTAATTCCTGGGGAAACATGGAAAGATCCGAAGGCAGAGCAATATGCTGATCTGTAAGCACGCACTCTTTCACACATCACTGAAAATAGCTCTTGTTTTGCATTATCAAACCAAAGCTGTCTATATAATTGTAAGGAGTCTTTCTGCATAGGTGAGCAGGTGATCTATTCCCAAACTATAAGAAGTTGATTGGGACTGTCAAATATCAAAGGGGGGGGGGGTTAATTGACTTACAGCCTTCTGTTGCTATTTTTGTGTCCGCTTTTATAAAATTAAAAGAAAATCTGTTTTACACAATCACAAGAGTCTGATATAGGACCAAATTTTACCCAGTGGGGTTGCAAAGATATAAATGATGACTGGATTTGGTGTTAGTGGGTTGCCCTGAATGTAGCTTCTTAATAATTGTAGAGCAGTTTTGTCCCCCTCGCTCTCCACTCTCCTAAAATTAAAAAGTTGATTGTCCCTGGGAATCTGTGTTGAGTGTGTCTACTTGTGTATCCCATCCCACTGAGGGGGAAATGACGCCAACTACATGTTCAATAAATTCAGCCTTTTCTTAATTTCAGTTTAACTTAGTAAAGCAGAAGCCAGTGTTTGGAGCATTTTCTTTTTCATTATATGGAACTGCTTCTCACACCAGGTTTTCTCTTAACCCACTGATAACAGACACATTAAGTTAGAGTTTCAGGGTGAGTCATCCCTGCAGGGACATCTGAGCTAAAAGATATCTGGGAAGAGTTTGCCGAAAGAAGGCACCAGTGACCATATTATGGGTTCCACCAGCCGTGATAGGGTTAATGAGGACCTGAGGCCAATGAGATTACCTGGCATCACCTGAGAGAGGGAGGGGCCAGGGTTAACTGAGATTGAAGCAGATGGGTAAGCGCTGGGACACTATTATAAAGCCAGGAAGCTGAAAGTAGAAGGGGGACTATAGGGGAAGGAGTCTGCAGTCTCTGCCTGGTAGGGGAGGAGGGGGGAAGGTGTCAGGGATAAGGAGGAAGTCCAGGATCCAAGAGGTGGGGGGGGGGAAAGGCTAGGAGGGGGTGTAGTAGTTTCAGGGAGTAGTGTAAGCTCCCGTGGTAAACCCAGAAACAGGCAAGAAGATAGAGAGGATGGGTAGGAAGGAGCCCAGGGAAACAGCAACAGGGACTGAGACTAAGCAGACATGGATTGCTGGTTATAGGGTTCCTGGGCTGGAACATGGTTTAATGCGTGGGCCTGGGTTCCCCTGCCAGCCACTGGAGTCGGGAGGCAAGCGTACAGGGCACTTGAAAACCTTGGCCATGGTCTCTACTGAATCCCTTTCACTTCACACAATCCAACAGTTTGCGCTTTGCAGTCACCAGCTCAACTTCTCAGATGCCTCTGCAGAGCTTCTGCTAGATTTGGGGTATTAAATCACCAGAGGTATTTTGCCCATAAAGATTGGACTGGGAGAAGGCTATTTCCAAGCTATACTTTGCCACTGCAGCGTTGTCCATTACAATCTATTTTTTAGTCTAGTTTTAAATATGGGTAAGTTTTCCATTATTTTCTTTAGGAGAGTGCGCTGTCTCACAGTGCGAGAGTTTTCTTCTGATATCAAATAAGTTCACAACATTTTAGAAAGTTTAAACCCGATCATTTTATTAGGAGCACCATAGAATTCAATAACACGGTTTTCTAACTAAGCAGATTAGGTGACAGTTTGCATCACTAAAATATAATCTCAGATTCTCACTCCATTTGGCTGGATGGACCTCCTGAATTTAGATTCCTTGTCAGTTCAGTCTGTGCTTGGTGCTTCCTGTTCAGGCCTGTCTCAGTCCAATTCCAGTGAACATGTCTGTTCCTTCCATAACTTCCTTCAAGTGGCAATCCTTTTTTCTCCATCTGTTGCTTCTGCATTTTCTCTCCCCCACTCTTTTATTCTCCAAACCCTCCCTTTTCTACCCCTCAGCTTCACCCTTTTCTCTCTTTCTGCTTCAAGGCATTCCACAGCACCTCCAAATGACTGTTCTCGCCTATGCCATCTCCAGACAGTCCTAGGGTAATACATGTTCACCTCAAACAAGGTGCCTCTGACCACCACTCCCACAGAGTTGAGCACAAAAATGTAAGCATTCAAACTTTGGTAACACAGATACTTGCAAAAAGCAAACTTTAACCCTGAATGCTTGAATATTGGCTGAAAGTGAATTGCATGTTGTATATCCACGTTTATATATTTACAATTAGCACTATATTGGTTAGTTGTGCAAGTCATCAAATCAGGCGTAAGAACAGTACCATGTGACTTGCATAAGTAACCAACATAGCACAAATTGTCATTACAATTAAGTACATAGTGCTGCAAATTATGTTTGGGGCAGAGGTGGCATTTTATATGGTTTGAAAACACTTAGAACATTGTGGGCAATACTACAATCATAGTGATAAATACAGCACAGATTTTGAATTGTAATATTCACAGCCCTTCCAATCAGGGAACAGAAATGGGCTCATGTTACTTATTTGACCAGCCAACACTACATGAATTGTGACTATTTGCAACAAACCAGTCTAGAGGTCAGGGATTAATTACGGAAAAATAACTAATTTTGAAGGAATACATTTGAGAACTTAACAATTAGTTCATGGACAACTTTTTTTAAAATTAATTTAAAAGTGGTCATAAAAATAGCTCCTTGTGATTATTTGCTCAGGAAGGAAGAATGATCCAGTGGTTAGAGCTCTAGCCTGGGACTTGGGAGAACTGGATTCAATTTCATGCTCCTCTACAGATTTCCTGTCTGACCTGAGGCATGTCGTTTGACATTCTGTACCTCAGTTCCTCCTCTGTAATAGCACTTCCTCTTCTCACAGGGGTGTTGTGAAGATAAATACACTAAAGACTGAGGTACTCAAATACTATAGTATTGGGGTCATATAACTATCTGATAGCTCTATAGTGCTTCTTGCCACAGTCCCCAACACTAGATTGATACTTAGAGTTCATCTCAGGTGATGTCAGGTGGGGTCCCATGTGAATGCAGGGGTCTATCTGCAGGATCCTCATTGCAAGATACATACCTAGGGAAAACTGGAGGGAAGAGAATAAGTGAATTCTCCATAAAAATCCTCATACCGCTCCTCACTGCTTTCCTAAGGCACCTTAACAATGAAGCTTACCCTGATCTGGGAGATCTCTTGCTCACTATTTTCATGGATGTTTTGGAAAGGCTGTTCATCACACCAAATGGGATGTAATTAAAATTCAGACTTATTTTTTTAAAAAGACATTCTTAGTGTGACCAAGTGGGGAATACTAATCTTGACAACAAACATCTATCAAGAGAAAATTTTCATTCTTTTCTTGACCTTTACATTCACATTGGAATGCCTGTCTAGAACTCCATTCTTCAGATTTTATCTAATACTTCTGGCTGTAGTATTGCAAACCAAAGTTTATTCTATGAGGAAGTGACAATGTAGGGACCAGCCTGGTCCTTTGTCTCTGAGTACATACGAACTGCCCATGCTCAACAGTGAACGTTGAAGCGAGAATAGTGAACACTGAAAAAATTGCAATGCAGATGCCAGTATTGGTGGTAGGTGCAATAGTCGCTTTTATTTATCATTTCAAAGGGTTGATTTCTAGACTGGATACTGAAACACAATTATATGTTGTGATTACTTGGAAAAAAGAATTTCCCCCCAACCTGTTTATATGCTGTACCCAAAGAGGGCCAGATCCACCAACACTAGCAGTGCAGATCTGACTGACTTAACTGGCTAATTTAAGTGAGTTTATGGCTGCTTGGCATTGCCAAAGGAGCTCAAGGCAGCTGGCGCATATAGATGAACAGGGCCCAAAGACTTTTAGAATAATTCCACTTATGCCAAATGTAGACCTTTCTCCACCCACGCAAAATGGTTTCTTAATCAACAGTACTTTGTGTTAGTGGCCAGTCTTACCTTTGGAATAAAGATTTCATTCTACACCCAGCACAGAAGGCATCAGCCCCAACTCTCCCCTGAATGGAGTGAAACAGGCTTAAGTGAGAGGTATCAACATTCTGTGGATGAGAAACCTTGTTTTCGATAATGAACTGTCATTAAAATCTCATGTTGAAGAGCATTTATATTTTCAACTTGTGCTTTTCAAGAGATTAGTTATTGGAAGCAGGAGCTCTGTGTGCAGATGGAAATTACACAGGAATTTTTTTCTTTTAATTTAGCAGTTTCTCTGCAGATAATAGAAAATCTGCAGAACTCTTAGATGTCTGATCCAGTGCTGTTTGTTGGACTGGGATAAATAAATAATTATTAATCTATATCTCACTTAATAGAGTTGATAATGCAAGCACAATATTTGGCAAGGAAAAAAAACCCTCGAAATTGTCATAAACCTCTTCTCTTCACCTTTAATACAACCTCTTGGTTTTTAATTACTCCTGTAAAGTGAGAGCAATCACAGGATCCTCCTGTGACATTTTCAAGTTTTCTGTCTGCTCCACTTACGAGAAACAAATGGGTCCGCTCAGCTCCATCTAGATTGAGTTTTTCATGAAGTCATTACTTCTGTCACAGGGACTATTTTCAAATTGAAAAATCTGAAACAATAAATGATGGTGAAGCAGTTAATAACTGTTAAGAAATCACATTTGGAAAATTGCATTTAAGCAATAACCTTTCTCCCTGTAATTAAATGACAGAAAGGTCCCGGTTTTAATTAAGTCAGCAATTTATAGTTATGAAGCTATACTTCACTATGCAGATTAGAAGATGATAGGTCACAGAACACCCTGAGTGCATTTTTAGCGGAGCTGATCTGGTAATTACTCCACTGTTCAGTGGTGACCACATTGAACCATATCTCTAGATTAAACAATTTTCTTTTCCCTGCTCCATGATGTATAACTAGGATGAGTAAATGTACCACTAGGAGTGCATCGAGCATCTTTAAATTAAAATGGATTTTAAATGAGGGGGCATGAGCGAAGGAAGTAATGTTTGAAGAACAGCGGTAGAAATGAATGGGCCACTAGTCAAGGCTTGCAAGCAGAGAATATATCATTGTTTTACAGGGCTTTCTATCTTGTGCTTGAATGTTTGGTGCAGATTTATGAGGAAGTAAAATGCTAATGTTAGTGTATTTATAAACATATGATGGGGGTTTCATCTATAATTTATTCCGAGGCTCTGCATTATGCAGCCTATGAAAGAAAATGAAATGCTGTGTTGGACAGCAAAAGGGTTCATTAATACAGCTTTCACATTTTATTTAACTAACCCCCAGCTCATATTACACATTGATTATTACATTGTGAGATGTTTTTGAACACTTATTGTGTTCTTCTCCCCAGGCCTTTTGCTAGATACTTCAGTAGAATTTCAGCAGTGTTCAACTGTCTTATTTCGACTAGCACTAAGTTATATTCAGTTGGCCTGCAGGCATATAAACAATGTATGTATATTTATGTTCTTTCTCTGCAAGAGTTAGGGGCGTAGAGGTATGGCTTGGTTATTAATGTTTTCATTAAAATGTGGTGTTTTAGGGTTAGCCACTAATTAAACAGCCTGTATCAAATTGGATCACTGCAGCACTTGTGATAGAATATTCATATTGTACAAGGATTATTGAATTAGTTTTGTAGAATATAAGCACTTAAATAGAACTTTGTCACCTCTGCTACCTCTTTTACTGAACAATAAAGTCATTTTGTAGTGACTGATATTCATTAATGGACCAAGTTCCCTGGTGTAAATCAGCAGCACTCCGTTAAAATCAAGGGAGCTTTGCCAGTTTACACCTGCATTACGCTTGGCTCACAAAATACCATCTAACTGTATACTGCAATACTGGGGGTGGATGGTGGGAGACAGGAAAAGCCAGTTACAAGATGATAGTAATCAGACTGGACATGAGCACCTACTGATATTAAGTGACTAGAGCAGATGATGTTTTTCCATTTTACTGGTACAAGACACTTGTTTATAATTTTCTGGGAGTAACTTTCATTTTATTCTGTTCACTCTTCTGTTTTATCTTCAAAAACATTTTTGCATACCTTCTCATGTGTTCATTAAGTTTTAGAAGTGCCGTACAAATAACTCTATCTAACTTCATAGATTGAAAAACAATCTCTATTAGATTAGAGAATATGCATGGAAATAAAATAGGATTGTTAACAGATGTTCTTATTGAACACTATCTAACCAGAGAATCTTGACGCTATAGATAATAAATTGGTCACAGATACACAGGACTCTTAACTGCACTTAGTGATGCAATAGTCATTGTGACCTTCTGAATTTCACCCATGTGACTGAAAGTGGAACTCCAGGATCTGTTCTGCTTTCACTTACACTTTATGTGTCTCAGATTTTTCAGAATTCCAAAGAAAGTGACATTACACCGCTCTCTCATTTCAGGCCAGATCCAGCTCCCACTGGAGTCAGTGGAAGGTTCCCATTGATTTCAATGGGAGATGGATTAAACTCCAAGTTAGGCAAAGTCAGTATTCTTCCATTAAAGTGTGTATGTTTTTTAGGATTGAATCTGTCTGAACAGGGCAAGGAAAAGAGAAAAGGAAAAACTTGCCCAAATAAGAAAATTACTCTGAAAGTTCTAGTCTGTTTTGGCTATCGACACTTACGTGGAGCCATGCCCTCTTACAGCTGTTGATGTTGGCCTTCTGCATGGATCAAACACTTACTACTCTAAACGGTGTTCTACTGTGGGTTGTTTAAATATGTTATGAATTATATGAATATGGGAAGGAATTTGATAATTTCGAGACCAGATATTTTGAAAGGGTCCTAGGTGTCTTTTTAAAAAACCTGAGATTTCTAATAAACCTAATTCTGGTACATGGGAAGAAAATATGACAGGAATGGAACAACTTCTTATTGCACTCGCTCTGTTTCTTTGCTCTCATGTTGAACAGTTTGACATTTAAATGTAAAGCAGTGTCTGTGACTACATATCCACCACTATATTTAATCTGAGTAAACAGATACAAACGATCCCATCTACTCCTCCATGTAAATATATTATCTGTGAGGCACATTGCAGTTAATGGGCGGTCAGCCCGAAGTGAGTGACAGTCCAGTATAATCCATATACTTTATCCATTTGTCAAAGTCTTTAAAAAGTTGATAAATACAGAATTAAAGATCAGCACGGTGATTAACAGTTATCCAGCAGAGAGACCTTTAGGTTCAATGATGCTGACATATTTTCACATGAGTGAATTGTCTTCAGAAAAAGTCCCTAATGTGGTAGGTTAAAGACATCATTCCTTTAGGCATGTGGGTCTTCATCTCTTTATCAACAAATACAACGAGGAGTCCTTGTGGCACTTTAGAGACTAACAAATTTATTTGCGCATAAGCTTTCGTGGGCTATAACCCACTTCATCAGATGCATGGAGTGAAAAATACTGTAGGCAGGTATAAATACACAGCACATGAAAAGATGGGAGTTGCCTTACCAAGTGGGGGGTCAGTGCTAATGAGGCCAATTCAATTAAGGTGGTTGTGGCCCATTTTCAACAGTTGACAAGAAGGGGTGAATATCAACTGAGGGAAAATTACTTTTTGTAGTGCTAACGAGGCCAATTCAATCAATCTTTATCAACAAATGTTTTTATGATTGTAGCTATTGAAGAAAATCCCTTTTTCCACTCATGGTTGAGATCCTCTATGGACACCGGGGGGGGAGGGATAGCTCAGTGGTTTGAGCATTGGGCTGCTAAATCCAGCATTGTGAGTTCAATCCTTGAGGGGGCCACTTAGGGATCTGGGGCAAAATCAGTACTTGGTCCTGCTAGTGAAGGCAGGGGGCTGGACTTGATGACCTTTCAGGGTCCCTTCCAGTTCTAGGAGATGGGATATCTCCATTAATTTATAATCCTGACACAAGGAAGAAAGGAGAGCAGCAGAATACAGACCCTGGACTTCAGAAAAGCAGACTTTGACTCCCTCAGGGAACAGATGGGCAGGATCCCCTGGGAGAATAACATGAAGGGCAAAGGGGTCCAGGAGAGCTGGCTGTATTTTAAAGAATCCTTATTGCGGTTGCAGGAACAAACCATCCCGATGTGTAGAAAGAATAGTAAATATGGCAGGCGACCAGCTTGGCTAAACAGTGGAATCCTTGCTGATCTTAAACGCAAAAAAGAAGCTTACAAGAAGTGGAAGATTGGACAAATGACCAGGGAGGAGTATAAAAATATTGCTCAGGCATGCAGGAGTGAAATCAGGAAGGCCAAATCACACTTGGAGTTGCAGCTAGCAAGAGATGTTAAGAGTAACAAGAAGGGTTTCTACAGGTATGTTAGCAAGAAGAAGAAAATCAAGGAAAGTGTGGGCCCCTTACTGAATGAGGGAGGCAACCTAGTGACCGAGGATGTGGAAAAAGCTAATGTACTCAATGATTTTTTTGCCTCTGTCTTCACGCACAAGGTCAGCTCCCAGATTGCTGCACTGGGCAGTACAGCATGGGGAGAAGGTGACCAGCCCTCTGTGGAGAAAGAAGTGGTTCGGGACTATTTAGAAAAACTGGACGTGCACAAGTCCATGGGGCCGGATGCGCTGCATCCGAGGGTGCTAAAGGAGTTGGCGGGTGAGATTGCAGAGCCATTAGCCATTATTTTTGAAAACTCATGGCGATCGGGGGAGGTCCCAGATGACCGGAAAAAGGCTAATGTAGTGCCCATCTTTAAAAAAGGGAAGAAGGAGGATCCGGGGAACTACAGGCCAGTCAGCCTCACCTCAGTCCCTGGAAAAATCATGGAGCAGGTCCTCAAGGAATCAATTATGAAACATTTAGAGGAGAGGAAAGTGATCAGGAACAGTCAGCATGGATTCACGAAGGGGAAGTCGTGCCTGACTAACCTAATTGCCTTCTATGATGAGATAACTGGCTCTGTGGATGAGGGGAAAGCAGTGGATGTGTTATTCCTTGACTTTAGCAAAGCTTTTGATATGGTCTCCCACAGTATTCTTGCCGCCAAGTTAAAGAAGTATGGGCTGGACGAATGGACTGTAAGGTGGATAGAAAGCTGGCTAGATCGTCGGGCTCAACGGGTAGTGATCAATGGCTCCATGTCTAGTTGGCAGCCGGTTTCAAGCGGAGTGCCCCAAGGGTCGGTCCTGGGGCCAGTTTTGTTTAATATCTTTATTAATGATCTGGAGGATGGTGTGGACTGCACTCTCAGCAAGTTTGCAGATGACACTAAACTAGGAGGCGTGGTAGATACACTAGAGGGTAGGGATAGGATATAAGAGGGACCTAGACAAATTAGAGGATTGGGCCGAAAAAAACCTGATGAGGTTCAACAAGGACAAGTGCAGAGTCCTGCACTTAGGACGGAAGAATCCCATGCACTGCTACAGACTAGGGACCGAATGGCTAGGTAGCAGTTCTGCAGAAAAGGACCTAGGGGTCACAGTGGACGAGAAGCTGGATCTGAGTCAACAGTGTGCTCTTGTTGCCAAGAAGGCTAATGGCATTTTGGGCTGTATAAGTAGGGGCATTGCCAGCAGATTGAGGAACGTGATCGTTCCCCTTTATTCGACATTGGTGAGGCCTCATCTGGAATACTGTGTGTGGTGACGACACAGGAAAGGAAACAGAACGCCAGGTTTGTTGGTAGCCAGAGAGCTTCAAAAGCCTCTTGCAAAAAGCCTCCCAGGAAAACTTTCCTGGGGTTTTTATTTCTCTCCTTACTTTGTTTACAACACTTCTTAGTGGTTACATTCTTGCGCATAGAAAAGCCAGGCAGTATACATGCACATAAGATAACGAACCCATCTCTTGAGCGCGTGAACACCAGCTGCGAGGGTACAATCAAATCAGCCAAATAAGTTTCCCAAACACAAACGCTGGATTGAAGGTCACTCCTGCCTCGTAGCCATGGGAGCAGTTTGCCGCGCCTGTGGGCTAGCGATTCGGGAGCTATGCGTCCCTACAACTGTGTCCAGTTTTGGTCCCCACACTACAAGAAGGATGTGGAAAAATTGGAGAGTCCAGCGGAGGGCAACAAAAATGATTAGGGGTCTGGAGCACATGACTTATGAGGAGAGGCTGAGGGAACTGGGATTGTTTAGTCTCCAGAAGAGAAGAATGAGGGGGGATTTGATAGCAGCCTTCAACTACCTGAAGGGGGGTTCCAAAGAGGATGGAGCTCGGCTGTTCTCAGTGGTGGCAGATGACAGAACAAGGAGCAATGGTCTCAAGTTGCAGTGGGGGAGGTCCAGGTTGGATATCAGGAAAAACTATTTCACTAGGAGGGTGGTGAAACACTGGAATGCATTACCTAGGGAGGTGGTGGAGTCTCCTTCCTTGGAAGTTTTTAAGGCCCGGCTTGACAAAGCCCTGGCTGGGATGATTTAGCTGGGAATTGGTCCTGCTTTGAGCAGGGGGTTGGACTAGATGACCTCCTGAGGTCCCTTCCAACTCTGATATTCTATGATTCTATGATTCTATGACACTACATTATCTCGTGGGGAAGAAGCTCAATACATGTCTTGTGCTGAAGGAGTAAAGTGCTGCAGATCAAATGGTAGTGTTTGTTGCTCACTCTTGCAGTAGTTGCCTGGTTTTCAGAGGGTGGTAAAATGTAATTGTCACCTTGGCATCCAAATCTTCAATGTACCTTTTGCCATAGCACCTGAAAGAGTGTTGTAAAGGAAGTAGACAGGGTCGCCCGGGGGGGAGAGGGCAAGTGGGGCAATTTGCCCCGGGCCCCACAGGGGCCTCCACAAGAATATAGTATTCTATAGCATGGCAACTTTCTTTTATGGAAGGGGCCCTCAAAATTGCTTTGCCCAGACCCCCTGAATCCTCTGGGTGGCCCTGGAAGTAGAGGCCACAATGTTTTTAAACAGCAAAAATGGCAGATGTTAGGAGTGCTAGAAATTGTAGGCTAAAGGCCCAAACTTGCACTTCTTGTGCATCCAAGTTCACATGGGGGAAGTGATAATTTCAGAAGTGGGTCCACTGTACGTTAGAGCATGGATCTTAATGTTTCAGTTTACCTTTAAACTAAGATCACAAACGGAATTTCTGTAAATGTAAGAATATCCTTAGATTGCATTTTAAGACAAAAACAGATCATTTCTTGATTTATTTGCCTCCCATTACATTAATTTATGATTCTACATTCTCCTATAATAGCTGGAATCACTAGGACTTAAAGCAGAAAATTCCTTTGCTTTCCTTGCACTGTCTAAGTAAGTCCATGGGAACATTCCTTGAAAACAAGCCGATCATAGTGCCTTTAAAGGAGTCTTGGGGCATAGCATACACTGACAGTCCGAGGGCTCTGTATGGGATGTATCCTGCAATTAATGTGTACTTGCCATGCAAGGACACCTAAACTACTAAGTGGAAATGTCACTGTAAAACAGGACATTCTTGCTATGTTATCTGGTAGAGATACCTACAATTAAGGTGGACAGAAAGAAAGAATTTGAATTAAGGAGAGAGACATTCTTGGTGACAGTGGAAATCATAAAGGGGGAAGTGGATAAATTCTTATACAACTCAGAGGGGAAAATGAATTTGAAGCAATGTAACAAAAACTGTCAAGCGATGCTGGCATGGTGCTGGTTCAGGAGTAAAGGTGGTTTTGGGTTTTAATTTTTGATGAGCACTGTCTTTCGCAACCATCTTAGTCATGGTAGCTTGGCAAGAACATCATGGAAACTGTAGAAAAATAGAAACTATCAAAGTGTTATCTCCAGTCATACTTGCTTTATTAAGCTACAGGCATTGACTGCAATATCTGTTGGCTTACAGGAATAAAACTGGTTAAAATCTCTACTACTATTCAGGTTTTGATTTAATCCTCAACATCTTATATTGAAACAATGATGAATATATTTTATTAATTTAACTGTTAAGTTACTGTGCTCACAGGAAGGTAGCAATATCTAGAGGTTCGAGCAAAGGAATGGGAGTCAGGATATTTTTTTATTATTATTCCTGGTTTTGCCACTGATTGTATATGTGAGATACCTTATTACCATCGATCTTACAAAAGGATATTGGCAGATTTCCTTATCCCCCTCCTCGTAATAGAAGACTGTTTTTTTTGACCCCTCTTGGATATTTTCAATTCAAGACTACGCCACATGGGGCCATGACAACCTTTCAATGGGATCATGAATAAAGTTCTCAGCTCATATTATCAATATGGCTGTGCCTACCTTAATATCATTATCTGTAGCTCCACATGGGAAGATCACCTACAACGTATGAGGGCAATATGAGGATCCCTACAAGAAGCCGGTCTCACAGCTAACCCCACAAAAATGTAAATTAGCAACCACATAGGTGACCCATCCAAGATACCAGCAGGAGGCAGACTCTTGAAGACAATAATCAGTAAAGTGCAGGCTCTAACCATGTGCCTTGTCCCCACAGACAAAGACAAGTGAGGCGATTCCTGGACCTGGCTGGATACTACCTGAAGCTTATCCCTAGCTTTGCGTTGATCACTGCTCCCGAATGGACCATGTAAAAGGCAGTAACCCTAGGAAGATCCACTGGGATACGAACTGTGAAAAGGCTTTAAGCACCTTGAAGGCACTCCTTTGTCAGCCACTCCTGTCCATTTTAATCCCATCTTTTCCCATTAATGTTAAAATCTCCCAGGAATTTTATTTTATAGATGGATGCCTCAGATGTCAGCCTTGGTGCTTTGCTTTCACAGGATTTGCAGGTGAGAAGCACCCAGGCCTGAATTGAAATAGAAAATATTCCCCAGGGAGAGAGCCTAATTCTTATGGAGGAAAGAGGCCTGGGCTTTTAAGTGGGCAATAGATTCTATCAGGTACTACCCACTGGTCAGTCTATTCTCATTGATCACCAATTGTGCCTTCTTATGTTGGTTGAATACCACAAAAGACTCAAACCCACATATAAGGCCCTCTCCCAATCAGGAGAAGACTAACAACCTCCCTCTGGGTTCAACCAATACTAAATAGGCACAATACTAAATAGGCTTGTCACAAGCAGGGGCAGCAACAAGGAGGAAAGCTGCCGTGTCCTAGAAGTAGCCGACTCTTGCTACAGAGCAGCTGAGAGAGAAATAGTTGACCAGCATCCACCACACACAAGGACTTAACAGACTCACCACAAGCTGATCACCACATGACAGAAGCTGAAGATAAACCCTGAACGAGGGTCTGGACGCGCTGGATTGCCACAAACAAACCAGACCTTTATAGGAAACTCAGACTGAAAACTCCAACTCTGAGAACCTAGAAAGGCTGGAGTAAGGTTCCCAAGTGGAGAAAGGACTTCTGAAGGGGAAGAGGCTCTGAAACTGGCCAAGCATGATCCCAGAGAAAGGCCTAGCCTATCACAGGATTGGGGGGGAGGGGATGAGAGACACCAGGAGATGGGATGGGATCAGTGGGTTAGAAGACGAGAGCATATGAGAAACTGCTGTATTTGTGACAGAAGAGATGGAGGGGGACAGAGCTGGGGAAGGAATGCAAGCAGAGGATACAAAGAAGGTCATGTCACTTTTTTGTCAATTTTCTCTTGGAAGAAATTGACAGTTGCTAGTCAGCTGCTAGGTGGTATTCCACATGAAACACACTGGGCCCAGTAATCCATTCCACTTTGGCTCCTTTGCATCTGCAAAGGGGACAAAAGCAATCCATCCAGCTGGGGGAATCCTCCATGACCCAGCAGCTTCTACCCACCATTTCTTTCCAGCCCCCAGCATAGTGGGTGTGGCAGGAACACCTCTATATTCCTTATCACAGCTGCTGGAATGGAACCTTGGGATGATGGGCTTCAGGAGTAGATTAGACCAGTCCTTAGGCTGCTTTAAGTCACACGGGGGACACAAATGGGGAGCTACAAAGGGCTAACTCTACCGCCCTCCCCCTCAGGCCCAATACTGAGTACAGCTTAGTTGGATCCAAAATTGGGGCCATTAATGTTAAAATTAGGCATGTTCTGATGCCTACCTGATTATTACTGTTCATGGAAAAGGCACATAGGTCCAATAGTATCCCCTTCACTCTGCAGACTAGGTCCCTAATTCACCACTGGCATCAGCTCAAGGGTTATGCAAGGTATCCACAATAACATCTGAAAACTGAAATTGCTGAGTCACCTCACTGTGATTTAGTGAATTTCCTCCAGGTTTGTGACAGCGCAATGAGGTTTTGAAATTTTCACTCAAATATTTTTTTCAAACAAAACCTAAAATTTTTCCGTAGTATTTTCTTGATTGTTAATGATCTCTACTTCAGGACATTTGTCATATGTTGGGTCTAAGATTTTTGTCCTTTGCTCGTAAATCTGAGAACTGATTTGTGGGGTTTATTCTGATGTGCTAACAATGCTAATCTGGGTCCCTGGACTGCACTAAGGATTTTCTATCTGTTTTTTGGTATTTTACTGCCTTTTCTGGTAACACACTTGGCTGTGTTTGAACTGACGTTTCTGAATATTACCAAAACGAGTCTCTTATGAATTGTGTGCCCTTTTAAAAACTTTTCTAGAGTGCCACACTGAGCAAACTGCAATTTGCAATATTTTACTTAGTATTGTAACATACTCAAAGTGTTGTGCGACAGGTCAATTTCATAATAATTTGAGTGGCAGTCCACTAATAAGAGGTCATATTTCCCACTTAATTCAAATAGATTTCAGCCACCCTTGCATCCAGGGCACTCTCATGTCGTATCAGTGGTCTCTATTGCATTCTGTTCCGTATGTCTACTGCAGTTGTCACAGTGGGATAGTTTATCTCCAGTGGCAGCATTCATGCCTAGCAAGAGTAGGACATCTCAGGCACTGTTTTTACACTTCTCAACACCCAAATAGGAACTGTGTGGATGGTGTCTAGAATTTCTGACCCCATGCTGTGTGAAATTAGGACTCAATGCACGTTGCCACACAGGATGTGATTCTGTGCAATTTTACCCTTTTAGTTCCAACAGAGTTTATGCTTGGAGTTGTCTGGGTGTTTTCTAATGGCTGTCCATCTAGAATTATTCCTCCTAGCTCTGTAAGATAGGTCTGTGTTCCTCCAAATTTTGTTTTAGAAATGAGTACTAGCACATGTTTAATTGGAACTACTCTTCCAACACCTCGGCTTCACTATTTATAGATGCTCTTTAAAGCATGGCTGCTAGAAGACACTCCTTATGAGACCTGTACTAGGAGAAGGATGATCTGGTGATTCGGATGCTAGCCTAGAATGTGGGATTCATAGATTCCAAGGCCAGAAGGGACCCTTGTGCTTCTCTGGCCTGCCCTCCTGTATGACACGGGCCATAGATCTTCCAGGAATTGATTCCTAGAGCGGATCTTTTAGAAAATATGTTCAGTCTTGATTTAAAAATTATCAGCAATGAGAATGCACCACAACCCTTGGTAAGTTGTTAAAATGACTAAATGGAGATCCAGGTTTAGTTCCTTGCTCTGCCATAGGCTTCCTCTATGACTTTCAGCAAACCATTTAGGCCCTTCCCAATGACTTGTAGTGCAGGATCAGGGCCTTAATGTCTCTGTGGCTCAGTCCCTGTCTGTAAAGTGGGGATTAAGAGTACTTCCTTAGCTCAGGCGTTGCAAGGATAATGCATTAAAGTTTGAGAGGTGCTTAAATATTATGGTAATGGGGGGGACATATAAGTACTGAAGATACTGACATTTAATGAGTATTACTGTATGATAATTTCATGACCATTTTCTTGAAATCCAGGATGTGATTTGCACAGAGTTCTGTAATGTGGTTTGCAACTGTTTATGGTCATCTTTGGTGTAAATGGCCATAACTCTATATATGTTGTTCTTATAATGGACTCATCACTGAGGTATCTCCACTGACTTCATTGAAGCTGCTTCTGCTCACACTAATGGTGAATATGGCCCACATACTCTGCCAATCACCCATCACGTTTGGGACACCAAAGCAAGCCTGAAAGCTATCAATAAGTATATAATTCTGTTTGAAGGTTATGTTATCTTGGGGCAAGACCAGTGAGGGAAAGGAGATTTTTTTTTTTTTTTTGCATACTCAGGCCAAAACCAGAATATTTAAGTACTTAATTTTTTTCTGGAAGATTTGTCCATTAACTTTAATGAAGCTTTCTCTAAGCTCAAAAGTATGAAGAGCGCTATTAAACAAGAGAGAGAGTTTGCTTGTCGGGCATTTTCTCTGCACTCACAGTTCTGTTTCTTTATGGTCAGAGAAACACTTTCAGCCATATGTCTTTAGAGCAATGCTAACACTTAGTGACCAGTTAAGCAAATCCCACTTGTGAAATTCTTGTGGCTGCATTGTGCTGGGAGCCTTCGTCTCAGGGCTCTATTCTGTCACTGCTTGTTTTTTCACATTAAATGAAGTGACTTAGATGGGATACGTGGATTGGTGATGTCTTGTATGGGGAATTCTCTGCCATTGAAAGGTTGTGCAGTGTGAAACTGTAAATCATATGAGAAGAGACAGGAATTTGCATATATTCCTCTCCTCCAAAAAGCAAGTTATCAAACCCGTTTGATTTGCTGGACCCCAAACTGCGAGGGGAGGACCTACGTAAATCAGGCTGTGGGTTGCCTCCCTTACTGTTCCTGCTATCCCAGTGGGCGATCTGATCAGCCACTGAGTTGTAGAACTTGTGTGGGACTTGGACTCAAAGCTGTTTGCTTTCCTTAGTCCCTATCCAACTTCCTCTGGAGTCAATGGGAGTTATTCCATTGACTTCAGTGGGCATTGGTTTGACCACATCTAATGCTTCAGTTTGGATGAAATACTGCACCACCATAACGCCTGATACTTTTCCCCACTTACCGAAACTGAACTAACACTTCCCCAGATCCTGAAGTGTTCAGATAAGGGTTTGAAACTTCAGCATTCCTACTTTTTGACATGCTGAAACCCAGAAGTACCCTGTCCTTTGGTATGTGGGGAGTTCCAGCCATTCAGCTTCCCTGTCTTAGGCTCCATGTCTCCCACATAGTACCTAGACTCCCCCCTCTCACTTACCTTGTGCTAGGGTGACCAGATGTCCCGATTTTATAGGGACCATCCCAATATTTGGGGCTTTTTCTTATATAGGTCCCAACTACCCCCCATCCCCTGTCCCGATTTTTCATACGTGCTATCTGGTCACCCTACCTTGTGCTGTGTTCTGGGGTTGAGACCTAACCCTCCACCTGGGGATACTCCTGGATGAGTTACCACCTAATCTGTACCAACATAACCTCTATTTGAATGATATCAGAATCAGTTCTGGATTTCATTGCTTATCACACCTCTTTCATACTGCCTATTACCATCCAGTAGTAATAGCTCAGAGTACTTGGCCTGGCTTCTCTTGTAATATGCCTGTATAGTTATGCTTGGCTTTCTTTTGCTCAAGAACTAAATGACCATACAATAAATTGTATTGTCTTGAGCAGGACTGTTCTGTTTCCTATGATGTTACAATGAGGTCACCTTTCAAAGATATTAGATATCTAAAGATGCAGATAGGTGCTTCACTCCCATTGAAATGAGTAGGAGTGAAGCACCTAGGACCTGTGAAAATCCCACTGGGTGCCTATCTATATATTTAGGCACCTAAATACCTTAACAAATCTGATCCTTCCTTCCCTCACCTTGGACAGAATTTTCTTTAACCTAGACAGAATGGTTCATTACACTTCCACAGTTATTACTGCCACCTTTAACTTACTTTTTTTTAATTATGATGTCAAATCTACTCAGTGATTACATTTAAATTATTCCGGGCATAGCATAGGCACATAGCATCTCTCCTTTGTGAACTTGGCATAGTATCGGATATTAGTGAATCAGGGTTGAGATATTTATGAGCAAACAAAATATCATGAATTTACTGCAATTTTTGCTGTATAGAAAGTGAATTTGTAGGGGGTTCTTTGTTTTTAGCCTTCTTTGAGACCCAATACTGTTTCTTGTTACTGTCTGTCTTTGATCCAGTGAAAATATCTGTCCAGTGTGCTCATATTTCATTTGACTGTAGGTCCATGTAATTTACAGTGACACAAAGTCAATATGCCTCTGCTGGTGCAGCCCAGCAAGATTTGTATGTGTAACCTCATGAAGTTGTAGATAAATTCTTATCAGATCCATATTATTAAAAAAATCTTATTTGGTTAACAAAAAAAAGTGTGACCATCAGTCCACGTAGGCAAAACATTGGCTTTGGGAAAATAAAAATTTCCTTTTGTATCAATTCAAATTTCCAATTGAATGCATAAAACAACAATGTGCAAACATGTGAACTTTACAGAGTCATAGAAATGACACTAGATTAGCTAAGCTGGTAAGTAATGTAAAAATCAATCTATTCAAGTGCTCTCTATGGCTGCAAGTTTTAAAAATGCAGGCAACTCTCCCCCATCCTCACCTTCCATCCTCGTCCTCCCTCTGGATGCCCAGTGTTGGAATTGCCAAATCTTCTCTGAAAGATAACAGATTTAAAGAAGTAAAATAAATCTTCTTGGTTCATGTACATTTTTCTGGTTTTAAAATCATCAAACCCACATTTTGGCCTTAAGCTACTTTAAATTCAAGTATCCAAAATAATTATGCTTTCAATTGTTAAACCGGCTCTAATTGATATTCCATTTTGCTGAATCAGACGCTTAAGAGCATGCTTCAGGTATCATTGAGAGTAGAACACATTTTAAGCACAAGCTTAAGTGCTTTGCTAAATTGGTGTCTTGGTTTCCTGGCCACAATTCTGGTAGTCTTTATTAATCAATGTGATTGATGTATGCTTCTCCTGTATTTATTTGTGGGTTGTAAAATCTGCCAGAGTAATTGTAGACGGAGCTTAAAATACTCACTCTTAACTTGTGGATGTCTCTGATTTGGATACTTTGAACGGAAATATGAAAACTTGTGTTCACAGTTATTGCTTTGCTGAAAGAGGCATTATTGCATCATCCTTGTGACAGACCATATGATACCACAGTCTCAAAAGACAACAAAACTTTCAATAAGTTTTCAGTGAGCAAAAGCAGGGCATCTGCCTTGCCTTTCTTGTATTTCTAGCTACTCATTGCCAGCATCCTGCCATTCCAGGAACATCTTGGACATATGGTAAGTAGTAGAGCTCCAATGCACTGTAACCTCCTACTTCAGTTGATATGTTAGCAAGTTGCTGACCCATTGCAGCTCATTCATGAAATTTCAGCTGTGACAGAATGAATGCCCAGAGTGGTCACTGATTAGACTGCCACTCCTAATATATTCTCATCCCTGCAGTTATCAAGCAGGAAAACAGTGACAAGTAAATCTAGGCAGCGTGGGAAATACAGAATGTGAAACACCCACTGACCTGGAGCATAATATGGCATTTACTGTGACTGCTACTGTGTACAACACCACAACACAGTGGTTTGAATCTCCAAAAGATACCCCGACACCTTGGGGAAAAAAGGCAAACTTCACACCACATTTAAAACTTGTAGTCCCATATTTTCCCATAAAAGTAGAACTGGAAATACATTCAAATATTCCAAGGCCAGAAGGGACCATTGTGATCATCTAGTCTGACCTCCTGTATAACACAGGCCATAGAACTTCCCCAAAATAATTCCTAAAGCATATTCTTTAGAAAAAAAATCCAATCTTGATTTAAAAATCAACAGTGATGGAGAATCGACCATGACCCTTAGTAAATTGTTCCAATGGTTAATTACACTCACCATTTAAAAACTTACCCCTTATTTCCAGTCTGAAATGATGGAGAGATCTGACTTTGAAATTTCAGGGCCATCTCCTGAATCCCTTAGTCACTGTTTATCAAGGCAAAACTCTTATTAATGTCACTGGGAATTTTGCTTGAATGTAGGAGTACCGACAGCAGGATTTGATGCAGATGGTTTTGTCTGGGGAAATGGTCTAGTGGTTAGAGCATCAGAGTTGACATATTTATACTCTCTGAAAACAAGCATTTGAATTTTCACAGGGCTAACTCAGCTCTTCACATATTTGAGGTAGATAAAGTAGATTCCTTACAGCTTATTGTGTGGGGGCCCTCTGAGTCAGACCTTTAAAAATGAGTTTTTTTCCATTCTGTTTTGTCAAATTTCTTTATACTTTAGTCCCCTTTTTCTTTTAGGTTAGAATCCAATCATTTTCTCTCATCTACCCATATTTTAAACATTGTAGAAATAATTTCCAGTAAACTTTTCATCTGCTTGACCAACAAATAGTAGCTTTTCTGTATCTCATTCTTCTCAATATTCAGCCATTTAATAGCATTTTTTTATTCAGTTCATCATGCATATTACCTGGATTGCCAAGTAGAATAACAATACATTTAGCAAAGTTAGCTCTTTTTTTGAGAGAGAGAGAGAGAGGAGAGAGAGAGAGAGAATGAAAATATACAAGTATATGTATATATATCATCCTTGCTCGCTCTCTGTGAGAAATACTGACTCGGGTCCCAGGTAATTGTGCATGCAGATGGGGAGCTGGACATGCAGTTACCTGATGTGTGCACATGCGGAGACTATTATGGATGTACCCATACACTGTATGAATGTATATTACACGCCCATTGATATAAGCACAGCCTTTAAAATAGTATTCTTACATTTAGCTATAAATATCTCCACAAATACAGCAATTGGTGCAAGGCATTATGTGGGGTATTAGATTATTGGATATAAGCAAAAAGCTCCTGTGACTGGTATTTAGGCAATATCTCAGCATCCCCATCAAGTTCATTCCTGTCTCAATACTGATGACAGGTTTCAGAGTGGTAGCCGTGTTAGTCTGTATCAGCAAAAACAATGAGGAGTCCTTGTGGCACCTTAGAGACTAACAAATTTATTTGGGCATAAGCTTTTGTGGGCTAGAACCCACTTCATCAGATGCATGAAGTGAAAAATACAGGAGCAGGTATAAATACATGAAAGGATGGGGGTTGCTTTACCAAGCGTGAGGTCAGTCTAACGAGATAATCAATTAACAGCAGGATACCAAGGGAGGAAAAATAACTACACCAACATTCCACACAAAGATGGACTACCAGCCATCAGGAATAGCATCCCTGATACCATCACGCCAAACCTGGTGGCTGAACTTTGTGACTTTGTCCTCACCCACAACTATTTCAGATTTGGGGACAATTTCAAGTCAGCGGGACTGCTATGGGTACCCGCATGGCCCCTCAGTATGCCAACATTTTTATGGCTGACTGGAGAAGAGCGGACTCCTGCTGGTTACTTCTGGGAATTAGCTCTTCCAGCATCCAGAGCGCCCCCTGCAGATTAGTGATCTGCCTTACCTGTGGCCCCGTGTCCCTCCCAGGACCCCGGTGCCCTTGTACCTGGGGTGCTGCCCCCTGGCAGTAACCCCTCAGTCTTAGGGTCTCCCCTCCCTGGGGAACCCCCACCCACTACCCCCACTTCGCCTCAGTCTTGGCTACTGCCCAGTCTCCATCTAGCCCCATTTACTAGGGCAGACTGCAGTATCAGCCACTCATCACAGGCAAAGGGGTTCGGACCTGCTGCCTCTGCCTACCCATGGGCTGCCCCCTGCAACCCTACACCTACTAGGCTTTGCCAGGCCTGCAGCCTGAGGCTTTCCTAGGCCGGAGCTCCCAGCTCCTCTGGCCCTTCCCCAGCCCTGCTCCTAATCTAGATGTCTGGTAAAGCTCCCTGCAGTCAGGCCCTTCTCTCTCTGAACACAGAGAGAGACTGTCTGCTTGAGCTCCTGGCTCAAGCCTTTATAGGGCCAGCTGGGCCCTGATTGGGGCCACGCCCCAATCAGCCCAGGCATCTTGCCCTTCCACAGCCCTCCTCCAGGGCTGTTTTAAACCCCTCAGGGCAGGAGCGGGATAACCACCCTGCTACACTGACTTAGAACAACACTTCCTCAGCTCTCGTCCCCTTATGCCCCTACTCTACTTGCGCTACATTGATGACATCTTCATCATCTGGACCCATGGGAAGGAGGTCCTTGAGGAATTCCACCAAGATTTCAACGATTTCCACCCTATCATCAACCTCAGCCTGGACCAGTCCACACAGAGGTCCACTTCCTAGACACTACAGTGCTAATAATCGATGGTCATATAAATGCCACCCTATACTGGAAACCTACTGACCGCTATACTTACCTACATGCCTCCAGCTTTCATCCAGACCACATCACATGATCCATTGCTACAGCCAAGCTCTAAGATACAACCGCATTTGCTCCAATCCCTCAGACAGAGACAAACACCTACAGAATCTCTATCAAGTGTTCTTAAAACTGCAATACCCACCTGGTGAGGTGAAGAAACAGATTGACAGAGACAGAAGGGTACCGAGAAGTCACCTACTACAATACAGGCCCAACAAAGAAAGTAACAGAACGCCACTAGCCGTCACCTACAGCCCGCAACTAAAACCTCTCCAGCGCATCATCAAGGATCTACAACCTATCCTGAAGGATGATCCCTCACTCTCACAGACCTTGGGAGACAGGTCAGTCCTCTCCTACAGACAGCCCCCCAACCTGAAGCAAATACTCACCAGCAACTACACACCACACAACAGAAACACCAACCCAGGAACCAAACCCTGCTACAAACCCTGGTGCCAACTCTGTCCACATATCTATTCAAGGGACACCATCATAGGACCTAACCACATCAGCCACACCATCCGGGGCTCGTTCACCTGCACATCTACCAATGTTATATGTACCATCATGTGCCAGCAATGCCCCTCTGCCATGTACATTGGCCAAACCGGACAGTCTCTATGCAAAAGAATAAAGGGACACAAATCTGACATCAGGAATCATAATATTCAAAAACCAGTAGGAGAACACTTCAATCTCTCTGGTCACTCAATAACAGACCTAGAAGTGGCAATTCTTCAACAAAAAAACTTCAAAAACAGACTCCAACGTGAAGCTGCAGAACTGGAATTAATTTGCAAACTGGATACCATCAGATTAGGCCTGAATAAAGACTGGGAGTGGTTGGGTCATTACAAAACCTAAACTTAATTTCCCCAATACTAATTTCTCCCTACTGTTACTCACACCTTCTTGTTAACTGTCTGTAATGGGCCGCTCTCTTACCACTTCAAAAGTTATTTTTCCTCCCTTGGTATCCTGCTGTTAATTGATTTATCTTGTTAGACTGACCTAACATTTGGTAAAGCAACCCCATCCTTTCATGTATTTATACCTACTCCTGTATATTTCACTTCATGCATCTGATGAAGTGGGTTCTAGCCAACGAAGGCTTATGCCCAAATAAATTTGTTAGTCTCTAAGGTGCCACAAGGACTCCTCGTTGTTTTTGTCAATACTGATGGGAATTCTCTGAGGGAATTCTCTAGGACTCTTTTGTAGACTCAAGATTACTGCAGTGCATCACAGTCTGGCTTTTCCCCTTTCTGGCCCCTGACATGTCTGCTCCCTGCCCAGATAATCCCCTATGCCCAGTGGAGTATGTGACATAAAGAAGAATCCTCAGGAATGGTGCAAAAGGGACTTAACCAGAGCCGTAATGTAGTGCTTTGTTACTTCCAAAACACTACAGGTTGTGAACATGCCACATCTGAACACTATCTTCCTTTCAAAATTATCTGGAGGATAGAGATTGTTTTTTGCGACAACTCATTTATGGATGGGGTATAATTCATAAGTGTATATAAAATGTTTTTGCAATCCTCAGAAAGAAGACCTTGTATACAAAAAGTTGCTAATATAAAGGAGGAGATTGCAGTTTGTAGGTGAGAGAGCTTGCATGACAGTCATTTTGTCTTGTACTTCCAGTCATTGTATGGTGGATGGAGGGAGTCTCATTTGCCAAAGGTGATATGAACAGGGGGAAACTTGTATCTAGGTGCCTGGAGTCTACCACAAAAGCTCTATAATGCACAGAGTACATTTCAGGTCACTATTGCATGCTTGAGTGCATTTTTAATTCCTTTTTTAAACACCAATCACTTCAAGTAGAGTGCATAGAGTTCATGACACAAACACATCTGGATTTCAGTTGTTGATCTGAAATATTCACCGTCCAATATGGTGAAAGCAGATGTTGGATTGGCAATCATAGTAGATGTGAATGATCATATGGGAAGTCCCATATGTAGCTTAGCTGAGAGCAACAAAGCATACCAGACTGTCTTAAATTGTGTTCTGGATTTATGAATGTTTGCTTATCCACCTTATTCATCATTCCTCCTCCACTATGGGAGTGGAAGATTATTATAAATTTTGAAATGGTTCCTTAAATTCCAGAATTAAATGTTAGAGCAAACTGGTGTGGACAGAACTCAGGATCTTAATCAGACAGACTTAAGTTGAGATGAAAACTTTAAAATCACTCCCTTTTTTTGTATTAGCATAACTCTCATATTTGTGCAAAATTTGCTAAGGGCCAAAAACTTCAAACTTGAGGGACTGATAATTAAAATATGCTGAGAATCTGCACTTTTTCCACTGAAGTAGTTAGAAGCCGTGGAGGCTCATTATTTGTGCAAACCAGGTGCAGAATTGCCTAAATCTAGGGGCCTACATCCATAGTTTATCTATGTCAAAGTGGCCTAATTTTTCAGAGGTGCTTAGCATCCCCAGCACCCATTCACTTCAATGGGAGCTTTGCTGGAGTGAGGATGACAGGTTTTGGCCTCTCACAGATGTGGTTACTAGAAAGCCCACAACGTGACATGGAGGGTGGAAGGGAGGAGGATGTGGACTAAGAAAAACATTGTCGATTTTTAGAGTAACAAAACTGAATTAATGTAATCTGAATGTGCTCCTCTGCATTGAATAGAGTCATAGATTCTAGGACTGGAAGGGATCTCGGGAGGTCATCGAGTCCAGTCCCCTGCCCGCATGGCAGGACCAAATACTGTCTAGACCATCCCTGATAGACATTTATCTAACCTACTCTTAAATATCTCCAGAGATGGAGATTCCACAACCTCCCTAGGCAATTTATTCCAGTGTTTAACCACCCTGACAGTTAGGAACTTTTTCTTAATGTCCAACCTAGACCTCCCTTGCTGCAGTTTAAGCCCATTGCTTCTTGTTCTATCCTTAGAGGCTAAGGTGAACAAGTTTTCTCCCTCCTCCTTATGACACCCTTTTAGATACCTGAAAACTGCTATCATGTCCCCTCTCAGTCTTCTCTTTTCCAAACTAAACAAACCCAATTCTTTCAGCCTTCCTTCATAGGTCATGTTCTCAAGACCTTTAATCATGCTTGTTGCTCTTCTCTGGACCCTCTCCAATTTCTCCACATCTTTCTTGAAATGCGGTGCCCAGAACTGGACACAATACTCCAGCTGAGGCCTAACCAGAGTAGAGCGGAAGAATGACTTTTCGTGTCTTGCTCACAACATACCTGTTAATACATCCCAGAATGTTTCAGGCCATCATAGTTATTGGTGAGGTGATAAATTATGGGCCCAGTGCTAATCCTTGGACCAGAACTTCTGCACCTGATGCAGCATAGGAGGAAATGGGGTAGCATGAAGTAATTTTTTAGGCCACCTTTAAACCCTTCTGATCCAGAGTGGTAAATGACCATGTCCAATAATACAGAGCCAGATTCTGTCCCCTTCTGCTGCCCCTCTATGCTTCTCTGCTGGTGTAAAAGGGTTACAGAATCTCCTTGCAGAATGCATCATGTGCAGGAGCAATGCAGAGTCAACACAGGAAGCCCTACACAGTACCAGGCAGCATACAATGGGTGGGAAAAGGAATGGCTGGAGTCTCCTGCATTGTGACTACAGTTGGCTGTAGCTCATAGGCACTGTGATAGGGTGTCTGCCCCACACAAGAATAGAAAGGGTTAACCTCAGCAGTGAGCAAGGGAGGCGAGTCTTCCAAGTGGCCCAGGGAGGCTGAGTGAGTCACAGCCAATCAGGGAGGAGTTGCAAGGAGCAACCAATCTGGGCCTGGTAGGGTAGGGCAGGGCCAGTCACTGCCTGGAGCCCAAGGAGGGAGGTCTGGGTTCCTAGCAGAAGGATGGAAGCTAGCACCATGGACAGAGCAGTTGCTGGCAGGGACCAGGGCAGTGAGAGGGAGCTCCTGGCTGGCTGCTAGGACTGATATGCTGAGGCCCTGAGGTAAGGGTGAAGAAGGTGCTAGGTCCACAGGGAAGTGGCCCAGAGAAATATACTGAGAAGTTGGAGGGGATGCAGTATGTGGCTGCCATCTACAGGGTCCCAGGGTCGGGACCTGGAATAGTGGGTGGGTCCATGTCACCCCCACTCACCACTGGGAAAGTGGCTGGACAGTTGGACAGCCATACTAAACTCCCAAAAGGCGGGAGCACAGATGGTGACATGGCCACAGGGTTGTGTCATGAAGAGAATGCGGCAGTCCCTGGAGTGATATGGGTCAGAGAGCAGATGTGACAGCGGGCAAGGCACCATCAGGGGAGGTCGTACTGACCTGCAGAGCTAATGCCCAAGACAGCCAGCAGGAGGCACCAGTTTGGTGAGTGGAGGCCCATCATAGACACCCTTTCAAGTCTTAAAATTAGGAAGGCACAAAGGCGGCCATAAAGCCACCCCCTGAGACTCTCAGTACAGAATATGGACATTGTAATTACACAATTAATTTTAATGTAAAATATATAGATTATCCCCAAGTACTCACCACAGCTGACTGTCTTGTTCTTTGTGAGCATCACAAAATTTAGTTTTTGGAGGGATTTGAATTCGGAGAGGGTACACTTGGGACAGGCGTGACTAAACAGATCTTTGGGGCTGGCATCACTGGCTGAACAGAGACAAGAGGAGGGCAATGTACAAAAGGATAAGCCTGCAAGGGCAGAATTATGCAGGGACTTGAAGATAAAGGTATAAAACCTGAAGTTGAAGCAGTAGAGGAGAGAAAGCTGCGGAGAGATTCAAAGGAGAACAGGTGACGGGTAAATCATGAGAATATCCTGGTCTTTTGGTCAAACAAAGCTGGCATCCTTATGTACTGGGGTTAGTAAAATCCATAATGTTGCTATATAACATTGGTAGCAGATTCATAGATTCTAGGACTGGAAGGGACCTTGAGAGGTCATCGAGTCCAGTCCCCTGCCCGCATGGCAGGACCAAATACTGTCTAGACCATCCCTGATAGACATTTATCTAACCTACTCTTAAATATCTCCAGAGATGGAGATTCCACAACCTCCCTAGGCAATTTATTCCAGTGTTTAACCACCCTGACAGTTAGGAACTTTTTCCTAATGTCCAACCTAGACCTCCCTTGCTGCAGTTTAAACCCATTGCTTCTTGTTCTATCCTTAGAGGCTAAGGTGAACAAGTTTTCTCCCTCCTCCTTATGACACCCTTTTAAATACCTGAAAACTGCTATCATGTCCCCTCTCAGTCTTCTCTTTTCCAAACTAAACAAACCCAATTCTTTCAGCCTTCCTTCATAGGTCATGTTCTCAAGACCTTTAATCATTCTTGTTGCTCTTTTCTGGACCCTTTCCAATTTCTCCACATCTTTTTTAAAATGCGGTGCCCAGAACTGGACACAATACTCCAGCTGAGGCCTAACCAGAGCAGAGTAGAGCAGAAGAATGACTTCTCGTGTCTTGCTCACAACACACCTGTTAATACATCCCAGAATCATGTTTGCTTTTTTTGCAACAGCATCACACTGTTGACTCATATTTAGCTTGTGGTCCACTATAACCCCTAGATCCCTTTCTGCCGTACTCCTTCCTAGACAGTCTCTTCCCATTCTGTATGTGTGAAACTGATTTTTCCTTCCTAAGTGGAGCACTTTGCATTTGTCTTTGTTAAACTTCATCCTGTTTAACTCAGACCATTTCTCCAATTTGTCCAGATCATTTTGAATTATGACCCTGTCCTCCAAAGCAGTTGCAATCCCTCTCAGTTTGGTATCATCCGCAAACTTAATAAGCGTACTTTCTATGCCAATATCTAAGATAAACACCTTGCATCTCAAAGTAATAGCCACATATTCCTCTGGGGTCAAATTCTGTTCTTGGTTGCCCTTCTGAAAGCAGAATTTTATTTCTGAATTATTATTTTTTTGGGGGAGGGACAGGAGAATAAAAAACTAAAATAAATGGGAGTGCAAATGGCCAGGAATTCCGTTCTTATTAATGGATAAGAAATAAATTAATAGATATCGAACAATAAGAAACAATGTGAAGTAAAATCCCTGTAGGCAGGGTGTATCCTTAGAAAATCAAATATTGAAGAAGCAAAATCTCATGCTGCATCTGGATTATTAGAGAGCATCAAGAGATGGTGAGTGACAAGTAAGGGGATGATGTTATATCCTGGGAAGATCGTGGCTGTGAAGATACTAGGAGAACTTGGGAGGTCTTTATTTACTACCAGACTGACAGCAGATGATGATGGTGTGTCTGTGACAACCATATCTTGCCAGGGAAAAGGCCAGTTTCACAAATTATGCACTGTAAGGGTCATTGCATATTTTTGAGAGAAACATTATACTTCACAGCCTGTTGTATGTGTTTTTTGGTTGTCACATACAAAATCTTTATTTCCTCAGTGTGTACCTTTTTGTTACATGTTCCCACAGAATACTGTGCCTGTACTTCAAGTGCATTTATTCCAAAAAGAAGTATAGTATCTGGATACAACATAATTATGGTCATGTTCAAAACTTATACATTTCTGGGCTTACTTCATGAAAGATCAACATTCTGCTTGCTTGGATTTAGTTTGAGATCAGCTGGAAAAAGTCCAGGGTGCCCATCTTACAAGTGAAATAGCTGTTGTTCATTGAAGTCCCTTTTCCCACAGTGCTAGAGTGGTAGCTTTTTTTTCATTTCATACCTAATGAAAACAGATACTGAAAACTGGGAGGTGGGGAACTCTATGAAAATAAGTGTTCCTGGCTGTCATTCAAAACACATTTATTTGTTTAAAAAAATTAAAAAGATGATTTTTTTCCAAAAGCTTCTCTGTAGGTTAAGCCTGCTTACAATAGTATTGAATAAAAAGCAAATTCTGTATCTACCATGGCACAAATCCCCCTATACAATCAGGGGGCTGTTCTCACACTATTTCTGACAGTCTTTTCTGAAAGAAGACACCTCAAGATCAAGTACTGGAGACGCTTCCCCCACCCCTAGTCTCTTACAGGACAAACATTACAACAGTAGAAATGTCCAATCATCATTGGTTGTTTTAATTTTATTTAATTCCTAACTACCTTTCCCCTCTTTAATTTCTACCCCCTGCCTCAAAAAAATATTTACGAATGGCAGTGTTCTATAAAGGCTGCTTGGGTTTTAAGAGACAACTGCAGTCTAATGTATCTGGTGTGTCAGTTTCTGTTCCACGCTACTGTTTTATTCTGCAGTGGGAAAGGAGCAAAAATAGCAGCGACTGCAATTCTGTTGGATAAACATCACTGTGAATTCTAGCTGGTATGAGCAGTCCCTCACTGGTCAAAAAACACCCGTATCTGTGCCACTGCCTTGTCCTGATCTGCACGTTCTAATAGTAACTTGTTAAGGTTACAGTAGGATGAGATGATCAGACACTTAGCTGGTGTTTATATATACAAGAGGGGTTATTTGGGCAAGATTACATAAAAGCTACATATTTGTTTAAAAGTCATTAAATATATTGCATTCAAATTCGGTAAAACTACAGAAACCGAAGTTGGGATATAACCAAAATTCAACTGTTTGTTAAATAAAGAGAAGAAAGTTCTTAGAGCCTGCAAATACTTGACACAGGTTCTACGAACCAAAATTATTGGCAAACACTTCCCAACTTTGTCCCCCAGTACAGATTAAATTTTCTCTTCCTCACCCACAATTGTTGTCTCCATTTTACCACTGTAAAGTCTTGACATCAAAAATGCTGAGTCATGAAACTGAGGTTATGGAGAACTAGATTTATACCAAAGATATGCCAGATAGGCTTACTGCGCTATTGCTTATCCTGTGTTTCTCATTCTAAGACAGTACTCCACATTTGGTCCCTGGTAGTCTGCTAGTAAAGAACTCAAAGGCTTAAAAGTATAAAATAGTTTACCTTGTAGCCTGTCAAGATAATTTTGCATCTCCTTCCTATGCAACAGCAAAGTTTTATGTTGTATCTAAACAAGGTAATCACATGCTGAGTCGAAACTGACTTTTGTTCTACCTGATGCAAAGCAGAAATATAATCCTGCACAGTTTCCTGAATTTGCTATCTTTCTCCAACAGATGGCAGTGCATTTCTCCTGTAGTTAGCTAAAAGTTTAAAAACATTTTGTTAAAAATAGATGCCCCACATTCTTAATTGTCAAATCTTTTTCTATTTATTGTTAGACACAAATCAAAAGCTGTTTAGATCTTGGGTAAGCTCACTGTACAATAGATAAAAACATGTTTAAAAAAAACCAAACACTTCTGTAGTTTATAAAACAAACTTGTAATACCAGAAAATGCTGAACAACTTGTGTTTAGACCTATTATACCTCTACCTCAATATAACGTGACCCAATATAACACGAATTGTGATATAAGGCGGTAAAGCAGTGCTCTGGGCGGGCGGGGCTGCGTGCTCCGGCAGATCAAAGCAAGTTCGATATAACGCGGTTTTACCTATAACGCGGTACGATTTTTTGGCTCCTGAGGACAGCGTTATATTGAGGTAGAGGTGTATTTATTAAGTGTGAAAATTTAGTTGCAAAAAGTTGAGTGCCTAATGTTAGGCACCTAAATCCATGTGTCGGTTTCTTAAAGAAATGTGGCCTAATTCTTGGAGCTGAGCGCCCACAATTCCAGAATCTATGGAAATCCGGCCACTTTGGGTGACTTAGGTACCAACATTTGAAAATGTTGGTCTTTATCATGAAGAAGTCATGTTGTGAGCTTCTAGGGCAGGAATTTTTTATTATGTGATTGTACAGTAGCTAATGCAGTGGGGGCACTGATCATGATTGGAGCCTCTTGGTGGTCCTGAATATGGAAACTGAAGCATTTCAGAGAAAGTGACAGTGAAGGCTCTTCACTTAATCCATTTTTTCCTAGTCCTCTAAATTTAGTTTCCAGGACCTTTCTCTCTTACTTCTCTGCATTTTTGGTACCAATATGTACCACAACCATGGGCTTGCTCTAGCACTCACTGGATGTTTGTCTAAATGCCTTGTGAGATCCATCATCTTCACACCCAGGAGACAAGTCACTTGAATGGTCTCAAGGTCACTAACACCACGATATTGATTGGCCTGATTCTCTACCGCTTTGCACCTTGTGTAGTCATTTACACTTGTGCAAAGAAGGTGTAAATATTACCACTCTGACCTAGCAACCAACTTGTATTCTCCTTTTGCACAGGTGTAAATGACTGCACAAGGTGAAAGACAGTGGTCAGCCTGGATAGTTCTATTGTTCACACTCGATCACCAGGGCCTATCTCTCTGAACTCTATTCACAACTTTTGGAGTCACCTACAAACACATTTAAATATTCTTCAGCATTATTGCCCAATTAAACCAATAAGGAAGTACGGTTAAGTACTAGTAAGATTCTCAAAAGTGCTCAGGATTAGCCTAACTCTGCCCCCATTGAAGTCAATGGGAGTTTTACTTTTAATTACCAGCATGAAGTGTTATAATCGTTTTTTGGTAACCTTATTGGAAAAAAATCCCTAGCCACGATATCTTTGGGATAAGTTCTTATCCTGGTGGGTATTAGCCACTCCTTATCCTGTCAAGAAACTGGCCTGCTGTTCTGCAATCACATTGCTTCCTGTCAATTGGTATAATGATTTGTGGACACAAGGAGCTGACTTCAGTATCAGTTACTGTCTTCCTGCTGGTTTGAGGATACTTCCCTCTTTAATTCCAACAGCATTTGTAACACAGTAAACAATTCTGCTAAATTTTTAAAGGTGAAAAGGGGAGCAATATGTCAGCATCAAAAGCCTCTGGCTGGGGTCCTTGTCTTAGGCACAGAGGCTCAGCCCCCAACTATCTACCATCAAGTGAGCCTAAGGTACCCATGACATAGGAGAAGGCCTCAAGTCCAGCTGGAGGATTGGCAGCTGTGGCAAAGGAGAAGATGCCCTTAGCGGATGGTTAGTAGTTGTTTAATTCTCAGCCTGCTGCTTGTAGCTTATATGAACAGTTTGGCTGTTCACTGGAATTTGAGCTGAATTCCTCAGTGTTTGATGGGGTGGTATAATTTTAAAACAGTTATCCAGCAACAGTAACTGATGGGCTCTGTTCTTCCATGGATCTCAGTTAAGATTTTGAATACTGAAAAGGGGGAGCCCCATTCACTTTCACCCGTTCTGTGGATACTCTTTTGTACAGCTTTGCTGTAGCATACAATGGTCTTAAATCTGGAAATCCAGTGGAAAAAAGCCCACTTAAAGCCATTTAATATTTTGCAGACCATAACAAAGGGAGGGCTGGGGATTTCACTGTTTCCAAGAGAGGAGATACCTGTGCATGACCAACTTTCCTCACATTCCAAGGAAACTTAAAAGACCAAACGATCCCAAGGAAACAGCAATGTTTTCATTTATATTGAATGTGACAAATGTGGGAAAGCTATTTAATAACTATTAATAAGTTATCTGGATCTGTCACTACCATGCTGTTTCTGTACCATCTATAAGGGGCGGATATTTAACCATCGGGGGTCTGCCTGGGTAGCAGAGCCTGCCTATCTAAGGCACCTGATAGCAAACACATAAAGGTTGATAAGAGGCAACATAAGAATGAGTAGTCTTACTTGCTCTACTCCTGGGCAGCAATCAAGGCTAATTTGAACAAGGGGGGTGGGATCTGGCTGAGGCCTTGTCTTCACTAGGGAGAAAGGAGTGTTCTTATCTTGAGTCCGCTAACTTGAATTAACCAACATGAGGTACAGGGTGACCAGACGTCCCGATAAAAAATTGGGACTGTCCCAATATTTAGTTGTTTGTCCCACGTCCTGACCGCTGTATGGTCGGGATGCCATTTGTCCCGATATTTTTGCTTCAGCGGCGGCCCCCCACCCCCATGTGTCCTGATATTTTGTTCTTGTCATCTGGTCACCCTAATGAGGTAATTTGAAGTGCTATCCTAGTAAAGACAAGGCAGTTTGTAGTATTTCACACAAGTTAGCAGGCTGAGGTAATAGGCTCTTTCATAGTCTCTAAGGGCACATCTTCACTACCCGCCGGATCGGCGGGTAGCAATCGATCTATTGGGGATCGACTTATCACGTCTAGTGAAGACGCGATAAAATCGATCCCCGATGGCTCTGCCATCGACTCCAGAAATCCACCGCAGCAAGAGGCGGAAGCGGAGTTGACGGCGGCGCGGCAGCGGTCAACTCGCCGCTCTCCTCACAGCCAGGTAAGTCGACCTAAAATATGCAACTTCAGCTACGCTATTCACGTAGCTGAAGTTGTGTATCTTAGGTCGACCCCCCACCCCCCGTAGTGTAGACCTAGCCTCAGTCTACTTGCTAACTTGTGTGAAAAATGCAAACTGCCTTGTCTTAACTTACTAGAGGTAAAATCCTAGTAAACTTGAATTAGGAACACACCTCTATTCCTAGCTAAGATGTACCTGAAAAAGATCCAAAGAAACAGAAGAGAAAGTTAGGTTTTCCTCTTAAGTTACTGGAACCGAACTGAATCAACTATCTAATTTAGCTTTTAGTGAAGCATAAGTTTAGATGAGACTGACTATGCATGTAGGCTGTTTGTTGCTTAAAATCTTTTTTTCTCTAATGCTTTGTTCCAACTGCTAAATAAAAACACTTTGTTTTAAGAAAGCTGGTGGTAAATGTCACTAGTCAGAGTTCCCAGAGAGAGGAAATGCAGATGCCTGAAACCCAGTCAGACCAAGATGGTGGTCAGCACTTGGTACATACAGGGTGGTGTTCCCTGGTCCTGGTCCAAGAGTGGAAGAATTGCAAGAATCCACCTCAAGAGAGGTGAGGTCAAGAGGCCTAGCACCTGAAGTGGGTGCTCTCAGAGAGACCAGAAAGTGGACAGAAGTTAAGCAAGGCCAATAACCATGACACTGCAATTTTGCACTCTGTGGTGTCAGGAACGTACTTTAGATTGTGCATGTTCTCCTTTCAAAGGAGGATGTGTGCTCTGTTGACCATGCATAAGGAAACCATTTTGATAACGAGTATATGAAAACATGAAACACAGATGAAGGGGTTTCTATTCCACTGTGTCACTTGTAGTCAAAGGAAAGTGACAGTTCTGGAAATTAATAAGCTGTCATGTAGTGTTCTTTAAATTGCACAGATTCTGTGAAACCTTGTGCCAGGGGTCAGCAAGAGATCAGATGCAATCACCAGTTGTATCATAGTACCTGGATAGCCAACTCTGTGTTTTTCCTTCATTTCTCTTTCTCTTGAAAGATGAGATTCTTTAGGGCTCTCCTTCCAGAGCAAAGAAAAATTAACAAGAAGTGAATGAAAAGATGAATTTCACATGGGAAAGAATTGTGTGATTTCCCCCACCCCACCCCACCCCATCCATTTAATTTTAGCTTTTTTCCATTCTCCCTAATTTCAGCTATCTATGAATGTCATTGGACCTGGCAATCAGTTCATTGTGAACCTAATTTCATTTATATTATTGAACAGCTATTTAACTACTACTACTGTACTAGTTGCTTTGGTATTGCTCAGTATGTGCTAAGTGCTCAACAGTCACAAAAAAAGGCACAATCCCTTCCTCACAGAGCCTGCATTTAGCAAGACAAACCTGACAAAGAGTGTGGGTAGGAAAAAGGGATTCACAATAAACAAATCAAGAGGCCAGCTGGTAATTGTCCATGGCCTGATAACATGGGATCTTCCTGCTGATATAAATCAGTACAGCTCCATTGACTTCAATGAAGCTGTGCCAATTTACACCAGGTGAGCATCTGACCCTCACAATGTTTTCATGTGTTCTTATAGGATATGTAGCATATTCTGTCATCCCACATACTTACCAAAGCCAGCTGGTTAGTTTCTTGTAGGTGTCATGGTAGAAATGGGTCTTCAGGAGGAATTTGAACATGGAGAAGGAAGTGATCTTATAAAGCAGCACAGGAAAGACATTCCCACACAGGCGTGTGATGGAGGAAAGAATGGAGATGATTGGGGAAGAACTGGACAAATGAGACATTGAGTCTGGTATCATCGGGGGATTGGAGTGGCTGGGAGGGTGCATATGTCACAAGATAAAAGGGGAATAAGGACAACCTGGGGAATTACATACCAGTTAGCTTAACTACAGTACTCAGAAAGACAATGGAGCAAATAATCAAGCAATCAATAATCAGCAAACGCCTAGAAGATAATGTGATACGTAACAGTCAACATGGATTTGTCAAGAACAATTCATGTCAAACAAACTACTAGCTTACTTTGACAGGATAACAATCCTTGTGGATGTGCAGCAAGCGGTAGATGTGGTATATCTTGACTTTAGTAAGGCTTTTGATATTGTTTCACATGACCTTCTCATAAACAAACTAGGGAAACACAGCCTAAATGGAGCTACTATAAGGTAGATGCATAACTGGTTGGAAAACAGTTCCCAGAGAGTAATTATCAGTGGTTCACAGTTGAGCTGGAAGGGCATATTGAGTGTAATCCCTACGAGATCGGTTCTGGTTCTGTTCAGTATCTAAATGATTTAGATAATAGCATAGAGACTACACTTATAAAGTTTGTGGATGATACCAAGCTGGGAAGGGTTGCAAGTACTTTGGAAGATAGGATTAAAATTCAAAATTATCTGGACAAACTGGAGAAATGGTCTGAAGTAAATAGGATGAAGCTCAAGAGGGGCAAATGCAAAGTACTCCACTTAGGAAGGAACAATCAATTGCACACATACAAAATGGGAAATGACTGCTTAGGAAGGAGTACTTCAGAAAGGGATCTGGGGGCCATACTGGATCACAAGCTAAATATGAGTCAACAGTGTAACACTGTTGCAAAAAAAGCAAACATCATTCTGGCATGTATTATCAGGAGTGTTGTAAGCAAGATACGAGAAGTAATTCTTCCGCTCTACTCTATGCTGATAAGGTCTTAACTGGAGTATTGTGTCCAGTTCTAGGCACCATCTTTTAGGAAAGATGTGGACAAACTGGAGAAAGTCCTGAGGAGAGCAACAAAAATGATTAAAGGTCTTAAAAACATGACCTATGAGGAAAGATTGAAAACATTGGGTTTGTTTAGTCTGGAAAAGAGAAGTCTGAGAGGGGACATAACAGTTTTCCAGTACATAAAATGTTGCTACAAGGAGGAGGGAGAAAAATTGTTTTCCTTAACCTCTGAGGATAGGACATGAAGCAATGAGCTTAAATTGCAGCAAGAGAGGTTTAGGCTGGACATTAGGAAAAACTTCTTAACTGTCTGGGTGGTTGGACACTGGAATAAATTGCTGAAGGAGGTTGTGGAATCTCCATCATTGGGGATTTTTAAGAGCAGGCTAGACAAACACCTCTCAGGGATGCTCTAGATAATACTTAGACCTGCTTTGAGTGCTGGGGACTGGACTAGAAGACCTTTCAAGCAAGTGTGTTGGAACAATTTATATAGTGGGGGTGCTGAGAGCCATTGAACAATCTGTAAACCCTGTATATGATGGAAACCACTGCAAGCCAGGGCATGCTGCAGCATCCCTACTTCCTCACCTATGCAAACTTTTTGGCCTGAGGGTCACATCGGAGTTCTGAAACTATATGGAGGGCCGGGTAGGGAAGGCTGTGCCTCTCCAAACAGCCTTGCCCCTGCCCCCTGTCCGCCCCCCTCAGAACTCCTGACCCAACCAACTCCCCCTCCCCCCGCTCCTTGTCTCCTGCCCTGGGACCCCCTGTCCCTAACTGCCCCCCTGGGACTCCATCCCCTATCCAACTGCTCCCTGTCCCGACTGCCCCATGGGAGCCCCTGCCCTTTATCCAACCCCCCCACTCCCCTCCCCCTTACCATGCCACTCAGAGCACCAGGACTGGCAACTGCGCTGCCTGGCCGGAGCCAGCCACACCGCTGCGCTGCCTGGCAGGAGCTCGCAGCCCCACTGCCCCGCACCCCAGAGCGCTGGCAGCGCGACGAGCTGAGGAAAGGGGACAGCAGGGGAGAGGCGGGGCTAGCCTCCCTGTCCGGGAGCTCAAGGGCCGGGCAGGACAGTCCCGCAGGCCGGATGTGGCCCACAGGCCGTAGTTTGCCCACCTCTGTTCTAAGATAAGGGTGGAAAGGAGGTGGGGGCAGAGTTATAGAGGACCTTGAAGACAAAAACAAAAACTTGAACTTGATGTGGTGGAGGATGGGAAGATAGTGAAGGGATTCAAAAGCAGGTAACACGATCAGATCAGGCAAGGAAGCAGCAACGTGGCTGTCAGGGAGGCCAGAAAAGAAGAGGCGATGCGAGTCGGGACAAGAGTGTTAGCGCTGAATTGGAGAAAAATGGATGTTGGGAATGTTTTAGAGGGAAAAGTGGCAGGTTTGGGGGACAGCCTGCTAGATGTGAGGGTGAAGGAGATTAAATATCAAAGAGGACTTCAGGTTGTGAGCCTACATGACAGGAAAAATGATGTGCTATCAGTGGTGACAATGAATGAGGGTGTCAAGCTGTCCTGGAGTGGCTCAAGAGCATGGATATCAATCTCAGGGCAGACTGTTAGGAAACAGTGCACAAACCCCAAATTTTATTGCGAGTTCTGTATTTAGATTTCAGCAACCAGTTATCAAGTGTAAAACTCCTCAGGCACTATAACATTCTCAACATGGAGTCAGAGACCCTTTGGGTACCCCGACCCAGGGCCGCCCAGAAGGGGAGGGCAAGTGGGGCAATTTGGCCCGGGCCCCACAGGGGCCCCCACGAGAATGTTGGCGGCTCCCCAGTGCCTCAGCGTGCCGCATCCAGGAGCGGCCCTGGACAGCGCTGCAGCCACATGGCCTGAGCTTCTCCCGCTCAGAGCCGCGTGGTAAGGGGGCGGGGCTCCAAGCTCTGGGCCGAGCGGCGGGAGCTCAGGTCCCGTTGAGCCACACCGCTGCAGCGCTGTCCAGGGCCGCTCCTGGACATGGCGCGCTGAGGCTCCGGGAGAGGGGGGAGGCGGGAGTAAGCAGCATGGTAACCCCCCAGCTCCGAGCCCAGCCTCTCTGAACCGGACACCCCCCCCGACCCCTCCCCCAGCTGTGACTCCCAGCTCCAAGCCCAGCCCCTCTGAGCCGGACACCCCCCGACCCCATCCCCCCACAACTCTGACCCCTAGCTCCGATCCCAGCCCCTCTGAGCCGGGCACCCCCTAACCCCATCCCTCCACAGCCCTGACCCCCAGCTCTGAGCTCAGCCCCTGTGAGCCGGGCACCCCCCGATCCAGAGCCCAGCTCCCCACCCAGCCCTGGGCAACAGCAGCGCCACCCCCAGGCAGCGACAACCCATTGGCACCAACCATCACCCAGCGACAGCCCATTATGTAATTGCAAATGTATACATACCATTAAAGCATTTAATGTTTTTAAATAATGTATTTCATGTATTTTCAAATTATTAAAAATTAATTTTTGAATGTATTTCACTGGTTATTTTTTACATTTCCAAATACATGTTAATATAGTATTGCAACTTTTTTTTATGGAAGGGACCCCTGAAATTGCTTTGCCCCGGGCCCTCTGAATTCTCTGGGCGGCCCTGCCCTGACCTGTCTCACTACCCATGTAACCCTACCTTTGTGATCAATGATCCCTTACATCAAAGATCACAGCAATATTCAGGTTACTCCCAGTTCCAAAGGACCGGTCACTTACCCCAGGTCAATTGCACTTTAGATTTCACACCAAAGACAATGCTTGTAGACAGTTCTATATTAAACTATCTGAAGATTTATTGTATAGGAAAAGGAAATGAGAATTATTTACAAGGTTAGAGCAGGTAAACCTATACACGCACACATGAGTTCCAATCTTAAATTTCAAATAATAATAGAAGCTTCTATAGTAAGCAAGCTCTCTAGGTCCTTTAGGGCTAACCTAGGGTAAGCACTGTGGCTCTTTTGCTTATGCTTAGTAAAGCCTGGCTCCTCAGAGTCAAGCAGAATAAAGCTACAGTTGTTCCTTGTTAGGGCTTTTTAATCCCTTTCCCACTTGCACTTTGAGCTACAAACTCAGCTGATGGAAGGAATTCACTTGCACAACTCCTCTGCATGCAGGGAGGGAGCAATTGGCAATGTCTTTTGATGCAATACTCTTTGATGTTTCACAATAGTTTGTCTAGTGTTGATGAGCCTTCCTTGTCAAGCAGGATGTATCACCTTCTGTTAGAGACTAGCATGGCACACTAGTTAGTGCAGCAGTTCCCAAACTGTGAGCTGTGACCCTAAATGGGATTGTGCCATCAGCCGTGTTGGGATCATGGCAATCCCTGAGGTCCAGAGAACACCATCTTGCGCTGCACAGCATGACCTCACATGTACAGTGTGTGTGAGGTCACAATGCACAGAGGACACCATTTTGCACTACAAAATGGCATCCACACCACAGCGTGACCTCACATGCACCATACATACAAGGTCATGCTGTGTGGAAGACAGCCTCCATGCGGTGTGATATCACACTTGTGGTGCTTGTGAGGTCACACTGGGTGGAGGGACCCTATTTTGCTCTTCAGAATGGAATTCACTATGCTGTCTGGGGTCCTGGGAGGAAATTATTAAAATGGGGTCTTGCTGGCAAAAAGTTTGGGAGCCCCTGGGTTAATGGTTCTCTCCTGTCTGTTCACACAGTTACAGAGGCTTACAATGGAAATGCTCAAATATTACCTTATAACATGGGATACAGATGTTATAAGTGAGATTAAAGCACGCAGAAACTTACAAGCATTCAATGAAGTCTAAATACTAATGCCTATTTTAATAATACTAACACACAGGTGAACCAGATGGATTCTGGCTATGCGTTAATCAGTATTCAAGTGAGGCAGGGGACATTGGCATGGGCTGGCACCTGGTTTGCCAGTGTCATGGAGGAAGTTACTCAATGAATTTGTTCAGACAAAAGCAGTGTAGTAGCCACCTTAGAGATTCATTGGTAGGGTTGGGAGGTGAAGGGGAAGGTTTGAGTAGGGTGACCAGATGTCCCGATTTTATAGGGACAGTCCCGATTTTGGGGTCTTTTTCTTATATAGGCTCCTATTACCCCCCACCCCCTGTCCCGATTTTTCACACTTGCTGTCTGGTCACCCTAGGTTTGAGTTAAGAGGGGAGGAGGAAAAGCACCAGCAAAAGAGGAAGATGACAGGTGAGAGAGAAGCCTGGGAGAATTCAACCTTGGTGTGGCTTATTTCATAGTGGCAAACTAAAACCTTGGTGGGACACAGGTGAGCAGAGATATCTAGGATAGGTGGGCACCTTGGCATTCTGCATTCTCTGCCACCTAGTAGGCCAATCACAGAGAGGAGCTGTGTGCCCTGAGGGGGGGAAACTGCTCCTTCTTAATGACAGTGATTTTGTGGGGTAAATAGAAATGTTCATAATAAGCACACAAATATAATAGAAACATCAAGAGACAGGGAGCTTGGGTCTGGGTGTCAGGGAGATTAGAACAGTGTTCCCTTTGGATTACTCACAAATGAAGAAAAATAACTCTTTGCAGTAGCTCCTGGGAATCCACAAAAGATACAGTCTTTCCTCTGAACATGAGAGTGACAGCGGCATCTGCTGAGCTACTTGAGAACATGGCATAGATTCAGATGAAGCAAGCATGCGCCATGTGACTCCAATCAGCTGATGTGGCTCAAACAGCCAGGCATCAAGTACAGCAATGAAATTCTGTAAAGCACCATGAACATTTGGTTTTGTGAATAGTTACTGGCAAAACTTATTTGGAGAGGTCTTGATATTCTGTTAACCTAGAAATTTTTACCAAATTCACTGCCATTGCACAAATGGTCAAACAATTAGTAGATTGGCAAATTTCCTCTTATGACTATCACAAGAAGTTTGGCTCAGCTGTATATTTAATAAAACTCACACACATATGAGATATATATATTTGATTAGCTGAAATCACGTTTTCAAGTTCTGATAGAAAAACTAAGCAATACTAAGTTTCAAACGTGCTCCCACCAGAAATGTGAGCGAAAATCGGAGTACAACAATTTTATTTTTACGTATATATGCTAATCAAGATAATAACCTCTTTGCAATCAGTTCTCCTCGCCACAAAAACAAATCCTTACCCCTGTTTTGTGAAATTTAGAGAGCAATGTGTGTAATTAAATCTAGGTTATCTCAGTTATAAGAACCCTGTTGTGCATCAGCATAATAATACATATGATATTTCTACCCAGACAGAACTGTTTCTCTCAAACCTTCTCTTTGTTCGTTTAAGAGGTGTCAATGTGTAAATGCAATAACTTTAGCCACCAAATATGCATTTCTCATTCTAAATTAGCACTTAATATTATTCCAATGAATTTAATTTTGGAAGGACTTTTATGATAACAGATCAGATACTTAGAGAATGTTTGAATGTGCAGTAGGACTGGTAATGATATATATAGGTGATTTATTTATTTAACTGTTAAAAGCGCCAAAGCCTATTTTAGCTCCCTGTATCAATTTCTGTATACATGAATTATGAGATCCTGAATAATGAACATGTTATTTAAATTGTGCTGTGACACTACATAGTGCTGAGAAGTCATTTTCTACAGTTCACTATTCTCATAGTCAATGGTGCTTGACTTGATTACCAGTTCCTCACAGCCAGAGTAGATCTGGGCAGTGTTTTAGATTTGTTAAAAATTAGTTAGATAAAATTGTCCTAAATGAAATAGAGTAGGTTAGGGATTTCATTCCAGTTGGTTGTTTCTTAGGTAGATGTTAATTTCAAAGTGTAAAATACACATACTACATTATATTTTCATAGCAAATTAAAACAAGAGTAAAAGAACAGCTGCTCGCAAAGACTAGATTCTTACCTGGACTATGCAAGGACTGATGGACAATAAGAATCCTTTTTACATCCTAATGTGGGCTATGTGGATCTTGGGTCCAGGTGAATAGATGTCAGAGGGCACTGCACTGCCATGTACTCCTGTCCTGAAGTGAGTGGGTGGAGAAGGAGTGGGCAATGGACAGAATCTTAGCACTAGCCAACAACTTGCTGGCTAGCTCTTTGAGCAGCCATAGGGATGTCCTAGTTTGCTGATGGTATAGGCCAGTGACAAGTGATTACCTTCACCCCCACCCCACCTGGAGAAAAGAGAAAGCCGAGGTATCATGACTCAAGGGATGTGTCTGAGTCATAGTGCCTCCCATGGTTACTCCTGGGGTTGTGCTGTTTACGCAAAACATCTTGCCCAGGGCTATGCCTGAAGTAAAAATCCAGCCCTGAACTGATTAGCCCTGTATGCCCCATGTGACTGAGACTGGCCCAATATATGTGTTCCCAAACTTCATGCCCATTCATCAAATACCTTGTCACAAAAATTAGTATGTAGGTGCTCTTAAGAGCACATCTGCTGTAAGAATCCCATTGCTTGACATGTATTGTACATTTAACAAGTACTTTTACAATCCTTGTGATCTTTCTGAAATCTAGGCAGTGTTTTGCACATTGGTTTCTGTAATGTGGCAGTTTATGGTCTGTTTCCATCTGAACTGATTTCTGCCCATAAACACACTCATAAAACTGCTCACGACCAAAAACAATTGCCAGCATTTCTTTCTCTACCTGAGCACAGTTCTGTTGTATTTCAGTCAGTGCTTTTCAAGCATATCCAGTCGGAGATCATCTTGCAGAATGACAGCCACCAACTGATGTGAGTTTAAATTGACTGAGATCTTATGCTCTTTATTAACCTCAAAGTACTTCAGTACTGGTGCTTCTGTGGCAAGTTTTTCTAATTGTCAAAAGGTTTTGTTGTTACTTTTATCCATGTGTTATTCTGTACTGTACTCAAGCAACATTATGAGTGGAGCATTTAATTTGTGATAAACTAAGGATGAGTCACAAGCCCATGAATCTCTTCGAGGCCTCCTGGTTTGAGGATCTTTCTGTTCGTACAATAGTCTCCAAGTTTCTTGGTTTTGGTCAAATACATTTGTCACTGAATATGTCTCCTAATCTCATTCAATCCCATCTGACATTTGTGCCTGTTCAATTTAAGGTTCTTTTCTTTGACACATTGCAGAAAATCATTCTCTCATAAGTCTCATTGTAGGGTTTATTATTTCTTCCACCCCACTCAAATCATCAAAGATGTGGGACAACTTTGGTATACCTGAGGAGGTCCTGAAGGGAAGGAAGATGCTTAAATGTAGATGTACCAAGCAGGAAGTTGAAGGTGTGGAGTTTTGCTCTTTTTCTATCCAGTCGGCGCTGCCAAAACCAATGATTTAATTCCAAAACTGAAAATACTCTTGCATTTTGAAATGTAGACCTGACTTCTTCAATACTTTTATTCAAATCTTTTTAGATCTATACAAATCCATAATTTGTTTGGTTTATTATGGTAACCTTTTTATTAACTCAGTCAGTTGGTGTGTGAATTCGCTCAGTAGCATCTAATTTTCCATGCTTCAGGATTAGCTTTTACTTTATCTTTCAGTGCTAATGAGATGTTGCATGGTGTACTTTTTGGTTGCATATATGGACATATTTCAGTATGATGCATTGTATTACTAACAGTTTCCAGTTCATTAAATACTGCATCAAATTTCTTTAGGAATATCCTTTTTCATCCTGTTCAGTGGACAAGTTATACATCCATTTGGTCTTCTGTATTTCCAGACTGCCATTCAACCCAAGCACATGTAGGCCTTCCTGTCCCATTATTTCAAATTCAACTGAGTGGTATCTGTTCTTATACACAAGCCATAGTGTGACATTGCCACCATGCTCATTTTGTGCTTTCCATTTGACGCAAGCTTAGTTTTCCATTTTGTCATTGGGCAGTCATTATTTTTGTATGCACTTGCTGTGATTCTGCTGCACCCAGTTCCAGTATCTGTTGAAATTTACTTTTTTGTTCAATGATTTACAGTCTCAAAAGCAATCGTTCAGAAGCTCGTTTGTCAATGTATGAAGAGAAGCAATGGGAAATGTTGCAGGCTCCTTCTACAGTTTTCTGATAGGTTCCTTTCTAGGTTGGGGGTTCTGGAAGCTTAAGTAGCTCCATTTTTGCCAAAGATCTAGTTTATTTCTGAGACTATGGGTTTGTCTACATAGCACACAAGGACTACGTTAATAGGAACTAGGTTACCATTTCATTCGCAACAGCAGAGTCTACACAGGGCAATTAGAGCACAATACTTTAGAGTGCTCTGCAAATCACCTCCCTGTAGTTTGAACTGTGGGGCTGGGCAGGCAAGCCTTGTGCAATATAGTGCATGTGCAGGAGTGCTGGCAAGAGAGAGCTATTTATTTCCTGGACTATTTCATGCTGCCTGCTTCCCAATGTCCTTTTACCACCAACAGGTTCAAGAGAGGCCCTCCAACTGGAGCCCACTTGATATAAAAGAGAAGAGGCTGCATCTGGGAGGGCCTCCTGGGTTTGGAATTCATGCCCCCTCCTTTGTCAGAAACAGCTAGACTCTAACCACCTTCAGGGTGCACTGCAAAACTTCTCTCTTTGCTCAGGCATTTGAAAATGGGGGAGGGGTGGGGCTCACTGGAAGGCTGGAGTTGCTGGAGGAAGAGGGAGATCTGAGATTTCAGATGGCTGGCTTGGTGGCAGTGGGTTATATTGAACAGTACTGCTGCACTTTAGTGGGGGTGTAGGTGAGGTGCCACTAAAGTCATGTCAGGGATGGATAGGTGCGTTTTTAAAAAGAATTTGTGCAAATTAAAAAAAAAAAAAAAAAAAAAGATGACATGGGTCATTGTTACCAAATGCTATACTCCTGTCACTGACCCCCACTGGCTACTCTTACACTCCCTCCCCTGTTGGCTGTGTACAGAGGGAGCAGTCTCTGGGCTCCCTGAGGGTAGGGACTGCAAGTGATTCTGGCCCTTGTATAGCGGTTAAAACCGGGATGCAAGTCATCTTGCACCTCCCTCACCTGTACTAAGGCCAGGGACAATCCAGCCCTTACTATAATCTGCCCCCATCCCAAACTTTTGCAATCAGCTCAGTTGCCTAATGGGATACTCTCCTTTTAAAACATCTATATTCTGAAATACAGGAATTCTCGTGACACACATTTGAAGCAGTTAATGATCAAACAGCATTTTTTAATTTGTCTTGATTCATGTGAAAGTAATTTGAATCCACATTAGTATTCTGTTAACTGATCATTAACATTTTTCAACTGATTTTGTAAACACATATTGCTGCTAAAATAAATAGAAACAGGAGAGGAGTAGAGTTGGTGTAGCTGAGGCATGAAAGCATACACATTTACATGCCAGACAAAATACGAGCATCGAAATGAGGAAGCATCTCAAAGTTAATTTCTAGCAATGTTCTCACAATTCTCATAAAACCTAAAAACAGTGGCTTGCAATTCTAATATAAAATTGTTAATACTACTACTTTATCCTTCCAGCGCACTTTCCAAGTGAGGAGTTCAAAGTGCTTTATGAGCTCTCACAGCAGCTCCAAAAGGTGGTAAGTATCTTTATCCCCAGTGTACACGTCAGGAAAACGGGCCTGGAGAGGCCAAGGGCCAGATCCACAAAGGGATTTAGGCATTGCAACGCTCAGCATTGGGTTTCCCACCTCTCAAGCAAGTGCTCTAACCAGTGCACTATGGGTTATTGCAGTGTAGGTCTCTCTGTCTCTCCTGTTGAAGCTGTTCTGCTGGGTAGAACTAATTAAATATGCAGTGGGCCAGAGAGAGAGAATGACCCTATGGCCTAGTGGTTAGTGTATTCACCTCAGAGATAGGGAACCCAAATTCAAATCCCTTTGCCACATTGGGCACAGGGAGGAATTGAACCTGGCTCTCCACATCAGTGGGGGACTGTGGGGAGCGGCACGGGCCGAGGGATGTGCTGGCCGCCCTTCCCGCAGCCCCCATTGGCCTGGAGCGGCGAACCGCGGCCAGTGGGAGCCGTGATCGGCTGAAACTGCAGACGCGGCAGGTAAACAAACCAGCCCAGCCCGCCAGGGGCTTTCCCTGAACAAGCAGTGGTCCGGCTTTGAGAAGCACTGCTTTACACGTTCACTTGTCTCCACGCATAAACTAGGGATTGTATTAGAGATGATGTTAAAATGATGCTTCTGAGCATTCTTTTAGTGGTAGCTGTGCTGCTCCAAGATGACATTATTTGGGGCACTTCCAATGTGAGGACTTAGGACCAGATCTTGGGCAGCAGCTGGAGACCACTTGGCACAGCTAAGGAGAGGGAGTGCAAAGGTGGCTTTACGTCATTCCCCTGATCCTAGGGCCATCTGGGGACCAGTGTCGTCTGTAATTTATACCAGCTGCCAACAGGCCAAACTGCACCTGGAGAACAGGACCCTGCTGGTCTTGGAACTAATCAAGATCCAAAAACATAGTGGTGGGTTTTGATTCTGAGATTTGAATTCAACATTCGGTAACCACAAAATTTAGGAGCTGTGTTAGCTCAGATTTGAGGGTCCACTTCTATCTAAAACCTTTTTCTGTAACAAATTATCAAAGATCTTGTAGAAATATAGGTACATTACTGCAGCTACCACAACTTTGCCTATTTTCTTATTCATCTTTTATAGAAATCAATCGGATTTCTTGGGTCTGATCTAGTTGTGCTGAAATAGGTATCACCATGTTCTGAACTTCCCTTTTTCTTCTAACCTAACTTCTTCTTTTGTCATGTTCTGGGTGCTTTGAAACATTTCTTCCCCTAAAAATCACCCACCTTATTTTGAAATTTTAAATTCTGGTTTAACATAAAGAAGATTTTTGCAAATACTGCAAACACTATTGCTGATTGGCAGGGGTGTCCCAGCTGCGAAGAGGCATAAAGTGCATCTTGAAGCAGAGATGTGAATTCATGTCAAATGAAATCTGTGCAGGGGTCCCCTATATTATAGAGCACAATTCAACATGCATTATAGATAGTAATGATTTGACCACACACTTGTGTATTACCTTCTAATTAGAGATGCACTGAAGTACCAAATATAATGTACCAAAACTAGCTTCCTTAGGATTGCAGTTATCTTCTACATAAATGCACTTTCAACCAACAGCATATAAAAAGAGCAATGATGACATCCAGAGGACAGATAGTTTAATCATAGGTACTGTAGGTATTCTCAGCAAATATCCTGGGGATAGATCCCTCACCTACTTTTCCTATTTAAAGTCTGTTCCTATTAAATCAGTTATTGATGGCCTGCTGAGTTCCTCTAATTCTTATATCTTATGAAACTGACCTTGCAAAGTTGAGCATTTCACCTCCACTGGAAAAAGTACATGCACAAGATAAACTTTTATTAGCTACATTATTTTTGTATGTGTTATCAGTTAATCAAATTGAAAAGTAAAGTACTCTTTTACTTACCAGTAAGTGACAGATTAATAATTGTCTGGTTTATTTTACCTTTAAGTCTGCCTAATTTGGTATCTCACAGGGTATGCAATTTCTTGGCTACTCGGTTTTAGTAACCTACCATAGACTTTTAGGTGTGTTTTGGTTAGGGTTGGTTTTTCTTTGCAACTGGAAGTATATTGGACAAGTTTACCATATGTGAAGCTTCTGTGTGGAAAAGACTATAAATGCTACAGAAATATCTATGGACTGGTGTCTATTTTATTGACAGATTTGAAAGAGATACATTACCAATGTTTCTCTGTTAAGCACAGCTCCACAATCAGAATTTAATTGAAGCATATTACCTATAATAGGTTCAGATATTTGTGTTCTTCAGCATTTTATGAATTCAGAAACAGATGGGTTATGACCAGGAAGCAGTGGAGAACAGACTGGCGAAAAGCAGGCTGGCTCTCTGACAAGTGCAGGTACAGCTGTGATACGTATTTTATTCAGCATGCCCACCTACTGTATCAGCAGCCTGCTTTACCAGCAATTCAACTACAACTGACTTAATGAAGAGTAGAAGTAAGCATGAATCCAGACTTTCCGTGGATCATAACGTTTGAGAACCCAAAAGGATCAACATGATAGAAATCATGCCAAGTTATTTTTTTCTTTGTTTTTAAACACCAAAAAAACCTGTATTGGCGTTTTGAGAAAATGTCCATTGAGCTATCTGGTGATATTAAAAATTCTTCTTTTTAACTTCCAATTATCTTCTCTTTTTACATTGAGAAAATAAACCTCAGCAGGTACTGTCCCGTTGCTTAAATGACCATAGATGTGCCAGCGTGTATGATATAATGTAAGCTGAGGGGAAATAACTTATGATAACAAAATAAATTACACATGAATGATACAGGGATGAGTTATTGAAGGTTTAATGCAAAAAGCATGCAAAGGATATGGTAATTGCTTGTGACCTTTGTATTGTGCCTACATAATCCTTGCACCTTTGCTAGTACCAGTATCAGGAAAGAGACCTAACAGTGCACTGGAGAATAGGCTTTACAGAATTTAAAAACTGATCTGGGCATTCTTTAACAGGAAAATGTGGATTCTGATATTTCACATATTTGTACTAAGGTGAAAAGAGGTGCCTATCCAAGGCTCTAGGCACAACCTGCCATAAATGAATAGCATGTCATATAGAATAATCTTGCATTAAGATACATTATACTTCTCCATCTTGTGTAACATCTCACAGCATAACCTACTGTAACCTACAATAACCATGCAAAGTGAATTTGGAAAAACAACAACCCATAATTATTTTATATAGCGATTATCTGACTTGAAATATTGAGGTAATTATCAAGTTTAAATTTCTATGATCCCTGCAATTTCTATGAAATCTAAAGATGTTGGTAGTTGAGTCCTGGCATATTTCTTAAAGTAAAATTATACCACTTATTCATTTAGAACCAAAAGGTCATAATTAAAGATGTAACAAAGCTAAGTGAGTAATGGGTACATGATTCAAATGAGAAGCAGGATAAATTCCAACACATAACCATAGAGAATACAAAACTGAACAAACTGGCTCCTGAATATCACTAACCAGGGGCCCTATTCTGCAATGCTGAGCCAGACAAAACCCCCACTGACTTCAGTTACATAAATGCAAGGATTGTGGTTTTGTGCCAATATTTCTCCAGAAAATAGCATTGCTGGAAACCCTGTTTTTTGGTAGTGAAATGACTTCTTCACAAATACAGTTAAGAGATGGGCAAACCCCAGTATGTTAGGTTTTGTAAAATCTCAGTTGGATTTTTGTTTTGCAAACCAAGAAGCAGGGAGGTTCAGATCTAGATTCCATTTGACCCAAAGCCTGTAGTATTTCAAAGTTCAGAGAGATTTGCATAAATGGTTCCAATTTGTGTCTAACTCTAGTGAAAAGCTTTATTCGCCACTTCTCCAAATTAAAACAACTTTTTAAGATCCCAGATCAACAGCCGTGCGTTTGTGTGTGTGTGTGTATATATATATATATATATATACACATTGATTACATTTTAAAACAAAATACTTGGAAAATTGGTATATTTTTAAAAAATGATCCTGCCAAGGCCTGATTTTAAGACTTCTTGCTTGTTCTGCAACAGCTGAAAATATCACAGTTGTCTCAAACAGCACTGGGTCAGGGGACAGGCACAGAATCACAAACACAGTCATTGGCAGATAAACTTAGGAGCTGCTTTTCAAATGCTTGGCGTCACAATGTAATTGTGTTATTGAAGTCTGGGCATACCTTACATTTTGGTTGTGATTGGGGTCCATAAAGATTCCCCCACACACACACCCCGTTTCTCTTGCCCAAGCATCACAGTTTACCTTTAAGGCAGTTTTATATGTTTCGCTTTATAATTTGTAGTCCAGTAGCACTAACCTCAGGCAGCTATTTAGTATTTTTGACTCCCTTCTCACGCTGTTCCTCCTCAGGCTTCTGCTGGTCATTCTCATTTCTCTCCTGATGATTTTGTCACTTCTCTTCAATGTAAAACTCAGGGGATCTTATGAGACTCTATAGTGCTACTGTATGTCTGATGTTGGGGCCTCTGCCTGCTGCAATACTCCGCTTCATTTACCTTTCTCATTTCATTCCTTTCCCCACATTCCAGTGGTGCAGATTGCCACCCTTATTACTTCTATAGGGCTGACAACCCGTCCATCAGACCCTGTCCCCTCCAGCCCACACCAAAATATGTTACCTTTCATGTTAGAGATTCCCTCAAACACCACAAAATCTTCTATGTCCTCTGGAATTTTTCCATCGTGTTTTAAATGTCCCCTAGCTGTTCCCATGCTGAAAAACACCTCTGGACCTACAAAATCCTTGGCAACTTTTAAAAACTGTTCTCTGGTATCTCTTCTGTCAGCATGTTTGCAGCATTTCAAGTCTAGTTGGTGTCACAAAAGGGAAGATTATTTCAAAGTAAGGATAAAATCCTCCAGTCAGTTCCATACATGCTGAGCTCTGAAAAGTCACTTAGGTGAAGTGTGATTCTGAATGAAGGGCTTAAGTGATGCTCTTTGAGATTTGTCCAGACTCTGAAATGTGCTTAGGTCTAGATCGGCTTGTCTTCAGATGACAGAGCTCAAAAAAGGGGGCATGGTTTGGTCAAAATCGGGCAAGTTCAGGATAATGCCTAAGTTGTGCAAATTCTTCCATCCAAAACCTGATGAAATAAGAGCTATTTCAGGAGTGCAAGTTCATTCCCCGTTGGAGTCAAATAGCTCATGCTCAGCCCCGCCTCTGATGTACAGTCTATAGGGAGCTGACTGCCAACTTGTGTTTGTAAATATATATTTGCTACCTAAATATCGTAATACAGTCTCTTGCATCCAACAACCTCCTGTGGCTTTTGGCTGATCCCTGGAGGCGCTTGAGCCCTGACTTTTGTGCAGAGCGAGTGGGGATCTGCAAGCCATTCCCACAGCCATAGCTGAGAAAACGTTTGTGGTAGAAAAGAATTTGGTAAAAGTGGAGCAAGTCTTAAAATTCTTCATGCTCCAGAGAAAAATGGGATCTAAGCACAAGGATCAATGTCATAGAAACATTGTGCCCTAGAAAATTGCATCAGAGGACAAAATAGGTGGGAATGCTTATGTCTGGAAAGAGACTTGTGAGCTGAGATGCTTAACTGATGAAGGTACTGAGGTACTATGACAATGTGCTCAGTAAAAGATCCTGAAGAAAAGAGAAGGTATGTTCTTTGTCCTCCATGTAAAATAGATTGGTGGTAACTGTTAGAGTTGCAATAAGATCTGCTGGGCTGGATATCCATGAAATACACTTATCATCACACTGAGGATGAAAGGTGGCTTTCTGTATAGGCCAAATACGGGATGGTTTTTGCAACTACAGAATATGCATATGCTAGAGAAGCTTTGGTCAGTTCAGGGAAAGAAATGTACCATATTCTGACTCCCCCAAAACCTTCATAGTGCACTTTGCAAGAGCTCTGTGCTGTGGAGCCTTAGAAGGTTGACATGCATTGAGGCCTGAAGGTCAGGTCACTGATCCACTCATTTTAGCATGTATGTGCCCAGCCACAGCTCTGAACACTTTCAAACCATACTGATTATTCGTATTCCTGACAGGGATTACGAGAGGTCACTCAGTGAACAAGGAAGTGGAGGATGTCTTAGTATAGGGGTGGCCAGTTGAAGAAGCTCTGAAGACAAGAGTAGGACAAGGATATTAATTGGGTGTTCAGGAAGGAGGTCTCAAATCCGCATAAGCAGCCGGAGGAAATTAGGAGGAAATGAGAGAAGAGCTGTAGTGACAGATGGTGTTTGCCGGTGCTTTGAAAGTAAGGATGAGAAGTTTGAATACATGGAGAAAGTGTGGGGAAGCCAGTGAAGGCACTCGAGAGGTGATGTATTCATAATGGCAGTAGCTACTTAGTTGAGCTGAAGGGGAGGGAGGTCAGAAACCGGGAGATGAGAAGATTGGAACAGCAGCATAATCTCTCACTGTCCTTTCTTCCAGTTCTGCATCTTCCACTAAATGAACCGAGAACAGACCAAAAAGCAAGAGCTATAGCTGTAAGCCAACAAGTGCTATAGAATTTAGAAAAAGTCACACCATCTCTGTCCATCTAGCCCAGGCGATATAGATCCTATCTAAAAATAAGGTTTCAGAAATAGCATCCTTTTTGATAATGACTCAGAGTAGAAAGTGCGAGTAATAGTTTTGACTCAGTCAGAGTCTGTTGTGGAGGAAGATTAATGCCAGCAGATGTGGACAATTCTCTCTCTCCATGTTGATCCATCTGTAGAATAGAGTACATGCCAGTGACTTGAGTTGGAGGAGAGAGAGAAAATGTCAGACAGAGAGCTGAAGTCCACACATAATTAAATAGCCATTCTTCACATCTTTATCATTCCCCTCTTTCTTCCTTTCCCTCTCATGTTTTTGTGTGGTGTTCTTTATAAGACTCTTGCAAATAGTGTGGATGCTGAGAAAATAGTTGATTCAGTTTGGATGCTAAACAATTATTCCACATTTATTTGATACAAGGCAGGTTACCTGCAGGCATTTTAGTGGTGCATCTGGTTATGTAGGACACTTCATTACCCATCCGTCTTTAATTCTTTATCATGCCATATAATAAAGAAATTGTCGTTTCTTAACATCACCTTTAAACTCAATCTCTGCATTTTCCTTACATCTCCAAGATTAAATATTTCAGGAAATTGCAATTAACCAAAGTGAGACCCTGAATTTTAGCTTTGCATTGACTTGATGTTACATTGCATTCCCTTGCTTTGAGACTTGATGTTGTGGGTGACTGGAAGGCTTGAGGGAATATTAGTGGGATTATCAAGATTTTTGCTTCTCTGTCAGTATTTCAAGTCTATTTTCAATCCATAGCAACTCAAAATGTGTAGTATCTGCTGGCTATCTGGTGACCTCTGTAAGGTGAACTGATGATTTCATTCACCCTTCAAGTGGACAGAAATAGACTTGAACACTCCATTGGGAATGACTTGCGTTGGCTGCAGTACTCATATCTGGTCAAGGGGTGCTCGGTGGAATTCAGAAAAAGGGAGTAAAAGAGGCTTTAAGCCACGTTTTATGTTCCTTGCTCCCACTATGCTGCGGCCATTCTGCATCATTGGAATGGTCACATGGCACAAGTTATACTTGCCTTTAGGTATCGCTAACTTGTAGTTGATGTCACCCCACCTTCCCCGCAAGGGGAAGCCAGAGAATTCCAGCATATAGGAAGGCTCCACCATGCTCCTTTTCCTGGCTACATCTCCAAAGTAACTCCTCTTCTATCAAAGATCCCAGGTGTGGCTGGCAATTTTAGTTTTAAGGACCTCCCCTAATGCAGAGATGAATCTGACCTGGAATGTGTTAGAGTAATAATTTCATGTTGTTTCCATATGCCATCATCTCATTTTTATAGAAGACAGACAGCAATTCCAGGCTGGATTACAGTGGCACTAATTGTGGAATATTCAAGCTGCCATATAAGCAGCTTCAGAGTTTATTAGTATAGGCAGCATATGCAGCTGTGAGGTAAAAGTTATCCATTTTGCATAGAAACTGTTCAACACAAGATTTCAAGCAGATATTTACCCAACTGTCCCCTCTGCTCCTCTAGTTGTGATGCTGAACTACAGATTACTTCAGCTCCATTCCATCCCACACTTCCTTTGAAAAATGACACCCTATTGCCACCGCAGTAGCAATAGAAATTTAATCGACATAAAGGACTTGAGCGAGTGACTGGAGCATGGAGTATGTAAAATGGTGCTGAGACTCTATTGTGATGGAAAGCCTGCTTCTGGAAAGGAGGTTATTGATTGCTTTAAAGGATTATTACTTTTCAAGATCACAAGGATATTTTCAATGAATCTCAGGGGATTGTTTCCAAACTATTGTAATGCTGCTGCCTTCCATACTCGTACTGTTCTTTTTAGCTATCATCTTAGTATGCCTGTCATAAAATGGTAGAGCCAGACTGGCTCATTTGGGAAGAGAGGAGAGGAAAGCCTTTCAGTCACTTTTCAATTCTACTGATTTGGGGCTGAAAAGGACCCCAGTATAACTTGGAGCAGCTACAGGGCTCCCTAAGCAAGGAGCAGGTAGTGTAAAACTGGTTAAGCTGGGTTTATGCCTGGTGAGGTTTTCCCAGGGAATCCCACCATTATCAGCCCTTTTAAGACTGGCTTAACCTTTGTGCCACTATGAAGGCACACAGGGATCTCAGCAGGGCCTGGGGATCTGGCCCATAATGTTATATGACTAGTGCAGTGGTTTTCAACCTTTTTTTTCTGGCGAGCCAGTTGAAGAAAATTGTTGATGCCCACGACCCAATGGAGCCGGGAATGAGGGGTTTGGGTTGTGGGAGAGGCTCAGAGCTGGGGCAGAGGGCTGGGGTGCGGGAGGGGGTCAGGGCTCTGGACTGGGGGTGCAGGCTCTGGGCTGGAGCCGGGGATGAGGGGGTTGGGGTGTAAGAAGGGGATCTGGGTTGGGGGGGCTCAGGGAAGGGGGTTGGTGTGAGAGGGGTTCTGGGCTGGGGGTGCAGGCTCTGGGGTGGGGCTGGGGATGAGCGGTTTGGGGTGCAGGAAGGGGTTCTGGGTTTGGGGGGGGCTCAGGGCTGGGGCAGGGGATTGGGGCGTGGGGTTGGGGCATGGGCTTACCTCAGGCGGCTCCCAGTCAGTGGTGCAGCAGGGGTGCTAAGGCAGGCTTCCTGCCTGTCCTGGCACTGCAGACCGTGCTGTGGCCTGGAAGTGGCCAGCAGCAGGTCTGGCTCCTAGGTGGAGGCGTGCAAGCAGCTCCGTGTGGCTCTGGCCCGCAAGCACTGCCCTCCCAGCTCCCATTGGCCAGCCAATGGGAGTGCAGAGCCAGTGCTCAGGGCGGAGCCCCATGGTCCCCCTGCCTAGGACCCAGACCTTTGCTGGCCACTTCTGGGGCACAGCGCGGTGTCAGAACAGGTAGGAACTAGCCTGCGTTAGCCAGGCAGCATCACTGACAGGACTTTTAACAGCCCGGTCGGCGGTGCTGACCAGAGCCACCGCAACCCAGTGCCTTACATTCCACGACCCAGTACTGGGTCATGACCCGCAGTTTGAAAACCACTGGACTAGTGTGTCTTACTGGCTGATGGAACTTCTCTGCACTTTGTGCATATTTCCAGACACTCTTCAGGGGTGTGTGTGTGTGTGTGTGTGTGTAACAATGTTGAGGCCAGGAGTATCCTCCCACCTATAGTGCTGCATTGTGCACCCATACATTGGACAGGCACATCCATGTGCACAGTCCCCCATGCAGCTATTTTTGGAAGAGGTAGAAAACATCTGTGTGGGACAGGATTGTGTGGGGTCATAGCCAGCAAGTAAATCATTGGACCACATCCCCCCACATGCCCATCCTCAGAACATCTTTACCTGCCTCCATTTCTAGAGCACCTGCAGAAAGCCTATAGATCAACCCTTCAACCAGAATTGGATTAAATGCTTGGATTGTGCATTTGCTCGTCTGGCTTTAGCCTTTTTGGTAGGTATGTAGGTACAACTGCCAGCCACCCTGAATTTGGTCCTACCCAAACATATAAACCTGTAAAAATAGGGTCTGATTTTAAAAAAGCCAGGAATGCAATTGCATATGCAAAAACGCTTGTGTAATAAGTGTTTAACTTTTGCATTCAATAGCATGATTGTATGCATGGATTAGGTTCTTACATGTACAGTCATGGGAATTACATGCTCACATCAGCTGTGCAATTGTATGCATATTTGTGCCCCAAATTTTTTTGAAAATAGGCCCATCATGTCTGAAAGATGACTGTTCAAATCCAGGATTAGATTATGAGATGCCCAGAGAGAACCACGTTTACACACATGATTCATTGTTCAGTGTGTGCATGGGAAGGAACAAATTCTCAAACATGCCATGCAGTGGAGTAAATACAAACATATTATTAAGCAACTTATTAAGTTAATATTTTGGAAGAATAACTAGAGTAAGCTCAGAAAGAAAAATCAATTTAAAAGGACATATAGATAATTATCAAGTACAACAAATGACTAGTCTGAAAAATAGGCCATGTCTAGAATAATCTCTGTCAAATGCAGCTAAACCCTGTCCCTCTTAATACATTTAAGAATGGAAAGGGTATTAAAACCTATAACATGTAAATCTGTTATGAAAGTTTACAATTCACTGAGCCTCATGTATCTCAAAGTTGGTATGTGTGAAGGGAATTCCAAGGTGTCACTTAAGAAAATTTAATATAGCTTTGAGTAGCTGGTATGAAAGCAAAACTACATCAGATAGTCTTGATTGCTAGCAACCTTCTGTAAAAATGTTACTTTATTTCACAATAGAGTCCTCTAAATATGTGGACTCTGATGTGATCTTTTAGAATGGTGCAGAAGGTTAGATAAGCATCTGTCTCAATTCTGTACAAAGCCCCTGGGTTTGACAGCAGCAAAACATATGCTGCCTGGCAGGTGAGCCTCCATTTGATCTACATAGCACTTTCTTTTATTTAATGCATATGGTACTGGCAAGTGCTGCACATAGGATGCCTTTAGTTAGTTGGTTCCCAAACTGAGTTTGTTACAGAGTAGTCAGTGTTTTTATTGTCTCCAAGTATTACTTTTACATCAGTAAATTACACGAGAGCACTTTGGAAAATGAAGACTTAGAGGGCCAGATTTTCAAAAGTATTCAGCACCGATTGCTTTGAAAATCTGGCCCTCATTGCGAGACCTGAGCACTGGCCCACAGTCCCTCTGTACATCAGAGTGCTGCTCTTTTCTATGTATGAAGCTGCTTGGGAACTGGAAGTAATACCGTAGTTTGAAATTATGTTGTTTTATCACTTGGCTCAACAATCCTAGTAGAAAATTCTGCTGATGACATTACATCTGTGCAGTTATTTCTCAACACTGCACTGTTTTATATGATCACTTTCATAATCAAAATCACGTATTAACACACATCCTAATGAATCATCAGGAAAAGAGATTATGCTATTAATACTTTACATTGAAATATGATTTTTTTAAATAAATAAAGGGGTAAAATAAAATCTATCTAATATAAAGGGCCAGATTCATCATCATGAGCACAGAGGGAGTGAAATTTACAGCCCTTGTGTGTCTGTAGGGGCAGTTTTATGATCGGAGGCATTCACCCCACCCCAGAAGATAGCAGGTAATGGTACTGCCACCCATCTTCCCTTAGGTCTCTGCTCAGAGAAGGTTTATTTTATGGCCATAGGAGATTCCATGGCCGAGACTTCCAATGAGATGCACTGAATCAGTACATCTCTTAGCTAGCCTAGCCCCACCTGCTTCTGGGAGACCTCACCCCCTTAGTGGGTTGCACTGGCTGGCTCTCGCACCCCTGGTAGAGTGGGTTTGCAGCAAGCTTGCCAAGCGGTACGTATTGCTACTGTGCACATGCAGCTTGTGCTGGACAGGAAGTTCAGCTGGCCAAAATGAACTCATAATATACAGTTAAATACCATGGTCAAAAATGGCACATCATATTTAAGTCAATAACATCACTCAGACATTTTCAGAAGAGTCATGGAAAATTAAGATTAACTTTCTGTTCTATTCCTTCTTAATGCAAACTCAGTGTCTGCACCACTGACAGTGCATGTACACCATGTTTGTGCATGCAGTGCACATTTAAAATCAACATCACTGCCAGGATAGCACCAAACAGCCTGGCATTTGGTAGATATCACCATATATCCTCCTGCAAAGTGTTCTGGTTCCTTTTCCCATCTGTTTTGCTAGCTGCCTTTGATGCACCCTTGGTCTATTGATCTCCCTGCTGTTGTTCTATCTCCTTTCTATGCAAAATGGTCAGCATGTTCTCATCTACTCTTTTTTACTATGCCCAGGAAATGATTGATAATTTTTTTTACTTGCTTCCTTACCCATTTGTATGTTTGCTTGTCTTTTACTTGGCGAGCAAATATCTCCATGCTTCACTGTCAACCACTTAGCATCTGATTTATTTTTGTGGTGAATCTTTTCTCCATTCACACTGAACATGAATATTGGCTGCTTCATGATCATTGTGAATCCTCAGCTCAATCTCTGTTCTATATGTTCAGTTCTTTGAGTTCTATAGGTCTTTAGGGATTTTAGCAAAAATAAAAATGTCATTGATAAGGTTTAGGTCCTTTGGGAACAAGATTAACATAGTTTATTGTGGAATCGTAAAGGAATTTGCACTAGCAATTGTTTGGCTTAACACAGTTGTTAGCATTTGAGGCCCCAATCCTGCAACTGGATCTATGCAGACACATCCTTGCAGCTGTACAAATCCTGATGGACATCAGTACTAATCAACAATGGGTATAAGGGTCAATCTGTGTGGGTCTGACTGGAGGATTATGCCTGATAAATATAGGTTACCAATGAATCATAAAAATTGGCAATGAAAACGACTCAAATCACACTGCAAAGGTGGGATTATTCTCTACAATATATTTTCTAGTGCCCATTTAAACCTAGTTCTGGGAAAGAAAATTTATGTTATGAATAATACAGTATGCATGATATGCTATAGTAGGGGATTAATCTTACTAAATTGGGAGGTTCTTAAATTGTGTGATGTGAAGGAAGTACTGCAACAATTTGTTTGTGGAAGTATTGCTTCACTTCTGTATGTGCAAGACCAATATATATGTCCCAATTAAGTTGTAATTAATAGGCAAGAAAGTGAAAATAAATCAAAATTAATAGAGCTTCTAGATGCAAGTAACTATAATATGATTATGCATGAAATTAACCTAGATATCAAAACTAAAAAATCCAAACTAACAATTGCCAGGACAATAATTTATTGTTTCAGATGAGCTATCTTTGAAGGGATATGAAAGGAATGGATAAAAATTAACTCAGGTACAATTACAGAAGATACAACTTATCATAAAATAATAAGATGGTGGACAACCGAGATTGTAACATGTAAAATATATGTGTACATGTAAATCTGCAAATAGAAAATTTGCTCATCTGTAATACTGACGAATATATAAAACAAGAATGGAGGAAGAAAACAGAAATGTAATTCAGTAAAACTGAAAACATAGATCATGCTGAGGAGAGTCTAGAAATAGGAATGCAGTGAAACCATGATAAACTGATGAATGGCAGGGATGCAATGTGTCAGAAAACACTTCTAAAATAATAAAAGCAAGACAACAGTCCCGCATAAAATTAGAAAGATGTTGGACAAAATGATAGACGATGGCAAGTCTTAATGTATTTTCCCCCTTGGTTTTTGCTGATACAGACTAACATGGCTACCCCTCTGAAACCAGTCAGCCCTCAGAATGGGCTAGTTCCTCTAATGCTGCCAGGCAGATCTGACTTGGAAAGCAGAGAACAGGAGAAATGGTAAAACAGAAAAGAGTACTGAAGAGCTCCTATGTAATGAGAAGCTGAAATTAGTCAGGCGGGAGAGGGGGAAGGAGGGACATCTATTTGTAAGCCAAGCTCCCCCTTGATAACATGGCTGTGGGTTTGCAATTTCTTTTTTCAGATATAATTTCCTTACATTTTTAGTTCCAGTCTCACCATCTTTAATGTTTGAGTGGAGCAGCGGGCAGTCTTCTTTTCTAATTCAGAAGTGCTGGTACTCAGCTCCTGCCGCAAAGGAGCTCAGCTCCTGGGAACTCCTGCTCATTTTGGGTACTGCTTACATTAAAGAGCAAAAATCTAACCTGAGGCTGCCAGAATGGGTTTAGAAAAGGCAATAATGCTAATCGACCTCTTTAATGAGCTTCAGTGTTATAAAGTAGATTATTACAGTGCACATGACATATTTTGTCTAGGTTTTCAGAAAATCTCTGATAAGGATCTATATGACAGGCTGCTTCTGAAGATTAATCTAACTGGGACTGAGGAGAGGACATAGAAATGGTTTAAAGAAAACAAACCTCCCTCTGCTCTGGGATCTTTGCACAGTCAAAGGGAAGTGTTTCATAGGAGTTAATACTTGGACTCGGACTGTTTCTACTTTTTTTTTTTTTAACAAATGACCTAAACAGAACGACCAACTGTAAACTCACTGTATTTGCTGATGATAATAAATTATGAGGCATACTAGGCACAGAATGGGCAGCAAGAAATACTCATCATGATTTAGATCAGCTCAGTAATTGGGCTGACATATGGCAAATTAAATTTATTATGGAAAAATGTGAAATAATGCATATTGTACTCGATATAGAGGTGACAAGTCCAAAAAAAGTGGGACTGAATGAGATCTAGAAAGCTTTGACACATGAGCCTTGACTAGGTTAAATCTGTTCTCTAAAATGTATGCAAATGGAGAAGTAATTGAGAAACTGAACACAGAAGAGACTGATCTGTAGATTTTATACTTTGATTTCTCTCTCTCCACCCCCAAGCCCCCCAAGGATCGGTACTTTGGTTGGCTAAAGGGCATCCTAGCATTTGTGTCCATACTCTACCTTTATTTCCTATTCACAACTAAAACCTGTCTCTGGTCAGCTCAGTTTTTCTGAAATCGGCTGTCCATGCCTCGTGGTTTCATACCTATCAAAACCAAAGGAGTGAGCTGGACACAAACAGAAATAACCTCGTGTCTTTAGGCTGAGTTATTCCCTTCAGCAGAAAAAACTGTAAAAGTTGAAAAAATAGAGCTTCAAATTGCTCAGGAATGACTCATATGGAAATCACTCTGCAATGGCCGAGGGAGAGTGATTAGAGGAACCAGGAGAGAGGACAGGGGGTAGAAGGCAGTGGCTAGGGCACTTCACTGGGACTTGGGAGAAATGGGTTCCATTTCCAACTGTGCCACAGAGCTGCTGTGTTTTAGCTTTCAGTATTATGCTGATGGCAGAGCTTATGTGACTTTTTCTTGACTACTCAAAGCTACTTAGTCTCTTTGAATATGATTTGAATGTCAACATTTTGAAATGAGCTGATTTATGAAAATCTGTCACTATTCCTTTAACTTATGACTTGATTTCTTTCACCATCCTTGTCCAGCATCTTGAAGACAAGGGATTATCTCTGTTAAATGTTTGAGGCTCATGGTATATATTTTATTTAAAAAGGCATCTTTTTGTGATCTTAGAAGTCTCTCACAATCCACGAGTGTGTGTGTGTGTGTGTGTGTGTGTGTGTGTGTGTATAGAGAGAGAGAGAGAGAGAATTTATCTGTGCCTTTGTGTCTTTCAGAACTAACTCTTGTCATCTCCTTTTCCTTTGTTGTATGTAGTGTAGCCATGTCAGTCCCAGGGTATTAGAGAGACAAGGTGAGTTAGGTAATATCTTTTATTGGGCCAACTTCTGTTGGTGAGAGAGACAAACTTTTGTGCTTACACAGAGCTCTGTTGGTCCAATAAAAGATATTACCTCATCCACCTTGTCTCTCTAGTCTCCTTTTCCCTGAATTTCAGAGCAGTTGATTTTGGTTGTATCCTCAACATTTAATTGAGCTTGCACTGGTTACTAGTGGGCTTTTGGTTTGACTGTATGAACCAGATCCATCCCTGGTATTCCACGTAAGTCAATGTAATTAAATCAAGGAAGAACTTGGCCTTATGTTTTAATTTTAAATTGGACTTCACGTGGACTTAGCTGATCGTTTTAAAATAAGGGCCTACATTTTCAAACATGATAGAGATGTGAATGCCTCAATTTTGGGGTGCCCAACTTGAGACACCTTAAAGGGGCTTGTCTTTCAGAGGGCAGGTACTCAGCTCTTTTAAAAGTTTGAGCCAAGTATTCCTGTCTTGCTTCCAGGAAACTGCAGGGGTGAATGTAAAGACCCTGAAAGGACTCAGGTTCTTCACCTCAGACCAAAGTCAGAGGGTGATTTGGGGCAAATGTTCTTTCACAGCCCTCCTTGCAGGTTTTCACAATGTTCATTCCTCTTCTCCCCCTTATTATTCAATATCGATATGAAACCATTGGATAGATAGTGTCCAAATCTTGCTGCCTTTTCTGACAAAATATTTCTAAGATCCAACCTTTTCTCACTGACAGTACTGTTAGAAAAATCTCATCCAAGCCCTCATCATCTCCCTTTGGGTTAGTATAAATTCCTCCACTCCAGTATCTCTGACACCTATAATGACCCTTCAAGTCCATAAAAATACTTCTGCTAAGCCCATCTTAATGGCTCATCAATCTAATCACCTCTCCTCCTTTGTTAAATTTCTCCATTTGCTCTCTTTTGTCCAATATACCAAGTTCAGGCTTCTTCCCATAGCCATCAATGGCCTCTGCTCCTTCCTATTTATCCTTCCTGACCTGATCTTTTTATCACCATCATCCTGCCACTCCAATCCACTAGTGATATCAGCCTGGACATCCTGTTTGCCTGCTTCTCCCACAATTCTTTGCTATCTGTGATGCCATGCCATGCCCTTGCTATACTGGTACACCAGACCACTACCCTTCCTCATCCAAATCCCTCTTGAAGACCCACTTCTTTTGCAATCCCTACAGGAAATTTGCTAATTAAAGGCCTAATTAAAGTCAGTGCATAAGCCCCCTGGAAGTCACTGGGAGTTGAAAGACTCCAAACCTACTTATTCAGTATGTGTAGGATTTATCCCTTCACTCCTTCTCTTTGCCTCCTGAATAACTTATAGTCTGTGTGGTATGTCACATCTCAAGTTAGTGTATAAGTGCCTTAGAGCAGTGATCATGCCTTTTTCTGTGTCAGGAAGTACCTAGCACACATCTGGGCACAGTTAAATTAAAATAATAATAATTTGATTTTTCTAAGATTAGGAGACTCTTATTGTTCTAAATGTCTAAATCTCTTTAAGGAGACCAACCAATTGAGATGTATGACTGGAAATGACAAAGGAGACTCTTAGTAAGTCTACATTTGGTAATGTAAAAATAATTATTTGGAACTACATTTTGAAAACATTTTCGAATTTTGGAGGTGCACTTTTGCCTCTGCAAATAGTTGCCAACATGAATGATAGATGTTAGCTGTTTAGCTACCTAAATTCACCCACAAATCAGTTAGGTGGCTAAATCTATCATCTAGATAGATATCTGGGTGCGCAATTCTATTCTTTGCACCTGCAAAATTGAGCCTACAAAATCAGAGGCCTCGTTAAAGTTTAAAATACTTAGGCCAAAACCTTGGCCCCTAAAGTTAGGCTCCTACATTCATATTTAGAGATGTAAATAAGTGGCCTGATTTTCATCTGATCTCCCAGCCACTCAGCAACTTGCCCCTTATTGTTTGTTTTAGATTATTACTTCACACATGAACTTTAGGAGTGGAAAGCCAAGTGTAATAAATACCTACGCATCCTGGGCCTGATCCTGCATTCATTAGTCAGGCAAAATTCCTTATTGGTTTCAGTGTGAGTTTTCACAGAGTACAGAATCAGGATCAGAGCCAATATTATTGTATTTATTACATTTTACTATAACAGTTATTTAATGTCACCATTATCTTCTGGCACATGCATAACTCCAGTGTATTCATAAGCCACTTACCATAACCAATGTGCTTTAACCCAGTTTAGTTAAATGGGTAATCAATCATTTTTCCATTCTGGCAGTGATGTATTTGGGTCTAAAACTAGTAAAGAATATCCCTTTAAAATCTCTAATAAGTTCCCCCTCCAAAAATTACATTGCTGCCTAATCAAATGTTACCTCCAGGATTTTTATCTCCTATTGTAAAACCCTGAACCTTCTGTTAGCACAATGGTCTTCTTGCAAACTGATTGTTTGCAAGCATTAGGTGAACTGAAATGTCACATAAGAAACCCAGAAATAGGTAGAAGGCACATTAAAAGAAACTTCATCTTCACTTCACGTCAACACCACTAAATACATTGTTACAACAATGACTAAAACTGTCTAATAATATCATCAGTGGCAACTGGTCAGTTAAAATGTTTTTTAATTGTGACTTGAATGTGTTTATCAACCTCTTTTTGTAACATCAAAAAGACAGCAAGAGAAACACATGGAGACATTGTCCTCAAGGGAAAGGATTAATCATCAGTGAGTGAGCAGGCCTAAGCAGATGGTCAGCTATGCTTTCCTGAAGTCATTTCTTCTACCCACCACTCAGTGTCACTGCCAGAAACAAGAAGTGTTATCTTGACATTGAACATCTTTATAATAAAATTACTAATTGGCGACTAATACTAAAGGCTTATAGCTGTAAAACCTCACCAGAGGTAGTTAAGTGGTTGACTGGGTTTCATTTTAATAAATACTTCTTGTAAAGATCCCTTCTTAGAATTGTTAACATTGTATTATAATTTAGGGTCCCTCTGCGCATGATGCTGTATCTCATGCCTCTTGATTTTAAATATAGCAATATAGAGCCATTTTTAAACATGAAACCCAATGATGGTATCACAATGATTATGCTTTTACGTATTTCTAATTACAATATTTTACATGAGACATTCCTTAGGATTTCGTTCTCGGTTTTCTGGCAACTATAGAGCATCTGTCAAAACAAATTAGCACTTTTGGTGATAGAAATATATTTTCTATGAAAGCTGCAAATGTGTCAGCATTGGACACTCATGAAATTCCCATCGTTTATTAGGGATTTTCTTCTTTTTTTTTCTCTTTCGCCAGGGGCATTTTTAGAAAATATTTTCCATTACCATCAGCAGTGCGCATCTTCCTCTCCCCTCCCCAAGATATATTCAAATTCAGGTTTGAAAGAATGACTGATTATGGTAGTTATTTGAATATGTTTACTCTCATAAGAATTATTTTATTTTTATTCTATTTTAATTCTACACACTCCTGTTTTCCCCTATCACCTATTCAGAAAATATTTTCAAGAAATGCATTATGAGGACCAGATTCTGATTCCATTTCCACCAGTGGAAGTCTTGAATAACTCCAATACTCTGAATTCACACAGGAGTAGCTGATATCAGAGTCTTGCCCTGCAGTCCCTTAATATCAAACACATGACTTGACCAAGCTACAGCAAATATGATGCTACTGTGCTGCTAATGGGACCTGATCCAAAGTCCATTGAAGTCAATAGAAAGAATCCCAAGGACTTTAACAGACATTAGAATAGGGCCTTAGTTTCCAGATTATCCTTTCAAATGAAATTTGAAATTTACAGGGTTTTTTTTTAATGCATGGAAAATTATATGAATATATTATGTCATAATATTATAAGTCCCAAAATATTGGTAAAGGGTTTCCCCCCCAGAGATTAAAGCATTAGTGAAAAATAATGATTAACCTTTAAAATCAGATTGGCATTTCTTTTTTCTCCAAATGTAGAATTAATACGCATTTTTTAATCATTAGTGTAATTTTCAGGATGATACTTTTGTTCTTTTGGCTGTTGAACTGTTACGGCTGCTAGTAACCCTTCAAATTGTTTGCTTCATTCAAGCATTCGTTTTTGAATAATTCATTAGGCATTATTATCCAAGCGTGGAACACCTCATTTAGCACTGGTGATCTTTTCCTTATGTGTAGCTGACAGGCAATCAAAGTTTTTATCAGTGCAGAAAATTTGCAATTCAGAAATGTAGTTGCAGCAATTAGTAGCTATCAGGTAGCATAGGAAGGACAGCTTCATAAAAAGAGAGAGTTGAATGAGCTCAACTGATGTTAGCACAAAAGTAATGGATAAAACTAACCAGCTGTTTCTAAATTTACCAAATGGAACATTCCTTTTTCTCAGAGTAGCAGCTTTAATTAACTTTGTGTTATGTGTGGCTTCACAAAAGGAGAAGTGACTAGGTGACAGACTGTCCCTCTTTCATTGCCCTTCATTTAATTTTGTAACTGTATTAAGACTTCCTGTCAATATACAACTATCTTTCACTCCGGTTGCAGGACAAATGTCTGTGCTTACCTTTTTCTCTCCTTTGGTCCCCATTATAGCAGCCAGCTTGTTACAATATATACACAGAGGAGAGAGCAGCCACAGACTCACCTTTTTTTTTTTTTTTTTTTTTTTTCTGGCTGCAAATACCATATGTTTTGTGCCATTGCAAAAGAGAGCCAAGTTTTGAAACTGTTCTACTGATTATTCTGAGTGGAAAACCTGGCCTCATTAAAGTCAATGGCAAAACTCCCATTGACTTCAATGGAACCAGAATTTTATCTTGAGTGCAAATAAATCTTTCTAGGATATAAATGACTTTTTAAAATACTATAATAATTTCATGGTGAAATAATTATTGTAATTCATCAGCATATTGTAAACCATGATATGATTATGAAGCTTGAAAGGTTCTGGATCAGAAAAATGTCATTAACTGCATTAGTGGTGTTCAGATGGCGAAAGTGGAGTAGTTGGCATCACAAGTAACTAAAGATACGTATTTTATTGTTTATGAAGTTTTACACCAGGGCATATTTTGAGACCTTAAGACAATGGATCTGTATTTTTGTTCTTTTTTTTTTTGTTTGTTTTGTGTCAGGTGCAGCGATCTTGGCATTACTGAATGTGGAGTGCTTCTATAAACCATTATTTCAGGCAGTAAGGAAGAGCTGAGCTAGCTTTACCAAGTAGATGACCTTTGCAATAATGTTATAATACTAGTGATAAAATGCTTTCCCTTTACAGTTGGCACTAATCACTTTTTATTTTAACATGTTAGGATAGATACTCTTTTAATATGTGTCCAGTTTTACAACAAGCACACAGTCAGATTGGTGAATGTGCACACACAGGTGGATGGTTGATACACTTCTATACACACCTACTTGATATTGTACAAGCACTTTCTGTGCATGTGCACAGAAAAAAAGATGTACATGTGTGCACACAAAATGTGTTTAGACTTCCAGTCTCTCTCTCTCTCTCTCTCTCTCCTTTTTTTTTTAAACCAGGTCCTAGAAAAACATGAACCAGATCTGCAGCTGCTGTAAACTAGCACAGTTTCATTGATTTCAGTGGAACAACTCTGATTTACACTAGAGGAGAATCTGACCCTATAATTTTATTTTGGAGTAGAAGAGAAATGGTTGTGGTTGTGCACAAGTCTTGATATTTTAAACATGATCACAGCCTTTGGTTTTCTTTATGGCCATCTGAAGCAAGAATGTATCTTACTACCTGAAGAATGCATGTCAGACCCTATACTTTCCAAAAAAATCTATATTGGGAACAAGAAACATCATTTTCATCTTGTTCAAGTGACTTTTCTCTCTAGTTAGTTACAAAGACTGGAACGATTGGTATCAAGGTCAATGTGCAGACCCTAATGTAGTCCTGAATACAGAGGATGGGTGGCTGCAGAAGAAATTGTGGTCCATCATCTTAGGCTCCCCTCAGCACCACTCTGGCCATCTCTCATCTTTCTATGGTGCCTATCACCATGCTATCTATATACACATTTCACCCTCTCCATGGATCGAAAAGAAACAGCTGGGGGCATATTCCTTTTCCACAATATGATGTCTAAGCCTATATGAGGGGCAGATTCTGTTACTCTTACTCTGGTGTAATTGCACCTTGTTCCAGGAGTCATTGCATTGACTACCACAGGATAACTTGTGGAGTAGGATATCATTGAATGTGAGTAAGGCTGTCAGAATCTGACCCATTGTGCCATTTTTCTATTAAAGTTATACTAAAATATATATTTGATATTGATAACTGTTGTCTGTTTACTACAAATATTTCTGTTCTGTGCATTTTATAATCTTTAGTTTTAGCAGGATAACACTATTCCTCTTGGATTCCTCACTTAGGTAGGCATGTGGAAAACCTCTGTGGCAAATATCTTACTCAAAGTACAAATAAAACAATAACACTGGAGAATATTCTATACGTATGTGCCACAGTCACATCCATGCATGTGCATCCTGCAAGAGGTGCAGACAGTTTAAGTGATTTAATAAGTACAGTTATGACATTATATTTTTTAATATCAGTCCCCTAATGTCCAAACGGAAATAAAATATTCAAATTACATACCAGTAAAATTGCTTCAGGTATCACAAGAAGATGCGTGGATTGTAGTACTGCATAAATTGCTTGGATACCCTGGTGATGGCCACTGTATCAAAACCTGGGGATATGATAGAAAAGTTGTTGCAATGCACAGTAAGAAAGCATATAGTAAGGAAATTCCATGCTGTATGTTCCCTGATGATCTGTTTTATTCAAACAATGCTTCTAAGCATATCTATTCAGACAGGCACTGTGTTTATTTTCATTATATTCTCCATTGTATATCTGCTTCCTTTTTGTAAAATCAGAAATTAAATGATTATGTATTGTTCCTCCCCACGGTAACAGCCACAGGGCTCAGGAAACTTCATAATGTACAGTCTGCCTTTTCCAACAAATGCTCCCATCTGGAGGAAGGATTTGGGATGCTGCACAGGAGGCAGCCTCCTAACCCCATGGATTCCCAAGGAAAAACTGGATTTCCCAGCAAAAAGAAGCTGCTACTACTGCCTCCTATCTTTCTGGATGTCTGCCTGTCCTTTCCCTGGCAGCATGACTCCCTTAGGAGTCTTGCAGACACTGACTTCTCTGTCCATAACCCCTTTTCCTAAGCAACATTAGCATCTGCTGCAGGTATCTGCCTAGATATCTGTCAAGTACAGTGGCTGTTCTTTGGCTCAGCACCCGCGTACATGCCAACATCCCCAGGGTCTGATTCTGTACAGTGGCAATGAATAAATAGGATTCAACATGCTTCTTCAGGGTGCTCCTGGAAAGAGCATGTTGCTCTCCTCACCTATAGATACTCCTCAGTGCAGGTCTACCAGTGTTTGTTTCACTCCACCTGCTCTTGCTGGGTGCAAGTATATGGTAGTGCGGTGGTGAAAGGATGCAGCTTTTGGTTGCAGATTACTAGAGCTGACATCAGTGACTTAGTGGACTTGGACTTAGCAATAAAAATTTGCACTTCTGATCATTTATCTGGGGACAGTGCTTATTAAAATGCATTGGTCTGGAGAGAATTTGTGCTGGTTTACCATGGCAAGTCATCTAATTAATCAACCAGCCGAGATACAAATATTGTATCATATCATTATATTAATACATATTATGGTAATATAACAACATTTATATTTCAACTGGTTCCCTCACCAAGGAAACCCTGAGAAGCTGTTTGAGTCCCATGTTACAGAAATAGTTTCTACTTGAACATTCAGGAGATGCCACAATGGATCAATGAAGGTAAATTGAGAAAATAATCTTTTTCTTTACTACTTACTATATTCTTACTACTTTTATTTCAGTGGGCTATTGTAGCTCTTCTCCAACATGGGAATAGGAAATGCTTATGATGTCAGGAGTATCATAGGAATCAAATGGCCTCTCAGACTTAACTGGGAAAAGGATTCACAGCCAAACCACAACTACTGACATTTCTTTAAGTTTTGTAAAATTGCTGAGAAGTTTTATATTGTTAAGATTCAATAATAAAATGTAATAGAGAAAAAAAATTGAATAAATTAGATCACACTCAGGTCATACTGATTATGGTCTTGTTTTCTTGTCCTATTTCAATTGCTACCTGAGTTTGGAACCATTATAGTCCCAACCTCCTAGAGTTAGAGATTAATGCTTCATTCCATATCAAAGTTGGGCTTACAAACTTTCAGAAGGTACATAGCATCAATTCTAATAAATCTCTAGATGGAAGATTGGGAAATGATGAAATGGTAAACAGAATGGTCAGATTTAAGGTCTTGTATCTGGTAAATAAACAGGACTAGAAGAAATTATTGTTCACCATTGGAAAGGTGGGATTCCCAACTTACAATGGGGTGTATTATCAGTTTCTGTACCAGAACCTAAATTGGTAACTGCACTCTCACACCAGACAGAAGTAGAGGCCATTTACCAGAAAAGCCAAGATGTTTTCAGTGTCATAAAAATCCTGGGAGAGGAAAGCAGGAAGACCCATTTCAAGGCAGAATTTCTTAGCAGAAGCTTAGCAAATTCTAGATGGAAATGATCCTTTTGTCTTGGCATCAGACAGGCTTCAGGCACATAGAATCACAGTCCATGCTTCTTGCCAAATGTGACAAATTGATTAACATTGATCAACAGTATATGCCAGATCCTCACCTGCTGTAAACTGATGTAGCTGCATTGACTTATACCAGCTGAGGATCTGGCCCACTAGGGTCTTGAAAGTTTGCAGAAACTGGTGTTCTCATAAGATTTCTAATACTACCTGGTTTGGGCAGTCAGAAATTTCCTATGAAAAGTCCTTTCTGCTTTCAGAGGTAAAAACTTTTTTCAAACTTTTCAGGTTCACTTTGCACACTGAGTGAAGGTTCAGGTTAGTTCTTATTTTATAAAGCAAGTTCAAAATCCAGCTCTTTGAATAAGGAGATATATGTAACAACCTCCTGGCAGAAAACTCACTATGTGCAGCATCCTTAAATCCTCATTCTTGCTCACCCAGTACATAGTCAAAACTCTTATAGAAGTCAATCTGTGTTTTGCCTGAGTAAAATCAGAATGTGTGTGGGTGAGAAAGACAGAGACATTTGTTTTCCAGTGGAATAAAGCCCCTTGCCTTTAGCCATTCACTTCGAAGAATAATAGATGTCCTGCATATCTATGGTCAAAGAGGAGCACTACAGCTACTTGTTTAGTTGCCTTTAAAAGTAGCTGTAAACTGTGCCGGTAGGTGGCACTGTGTTACTTTTGGTCCCTTAAACTCTCTTCACTTTGCCTGCTTCTTAGGTGGTGGGAGCAGTTGAGCACAAACGGTAGTCAGCACATACCATGTTTTCGGTGGAAGTTGGTATGTTTCTCACTCCCAGTTGGGTGTGGAGGTGCCTCAGAGATTATTTGTCTTCTGGAACCGAGCCAAACAGTTCCATAACCCTTTCACGTATTCGGTAGATCTGAAGAGGGATTTCCCAGACAGGTGAAAAACTTTAAAACAGCCACTCTCAAACTGACCTCTGGGTTACTAAACAAAAAGTTGCCAGCTTAATTTGTCTCTGTACTTATGCCCTCAGATATACAGCAGATGGATTAAGAACAGTAGATTGGTAGTTGATAATCTCAGGGCACACAGGAGAGGCAACAAAGTCATCAAACAGTAATTTCCCCAAACCCTATCATTTGGCAGTTCCCACACCCAATAAATACCTTTACATCTGAGCTGAAAATTTTCTAAGGGCGGTTTCTTTCTTTTCCAATTAATTTTTTAGCAAAGAAAACAAAGTCATATTGCATAGTTAGAAGGTATTAGTTTATATAACGTGATAGCAACTAAAGGTAAAAGCAACACACACACAAATAGAATAAATATTAAAGCAAGTAATAAGTGGCACAAATATGTAGAAAGAAATCCAAGAATAGATTGCCATGGATTTGGGCTTACTTCCTGAGGTACTACATTGAAGTGTAGTTGAAGAAATTTCCTCTCAATGTGGTTTGAAAAACCTGGGAAGTTGATCATCTAAACTGAGGGGTTAAGAGAAAACATTTAACTGTAACTATGAAGTAGTTACATTGTAGGTGTTGATTTGCCATGTGGTTGAAGCATCAAAGACTAGTAAATAACCAGGTACCACACTCATCGTTTAAAAAGTAAGACAACTAGGCACATGCCTCATGGCCTAATCCTCCTGAAGTCAATAGGAGTTTTGTTATTGACTTCACTGGAAACAGGATTGGTCTCCAGATTTGTCAAAATGAAATTACAAGGCTTTGCATCTGTTTTACTTTTGGGAAATAATCGGAGCCACAAGGAAACTATCTCCAGAATTCCCACTGTGGACAGATGTCTGCAAACAGTCTCTGATGTTTTCTGAGGCCTGGTCTACACTACGACTTTAATTCAGATTTAGCAGCGTTAATTCGAATTAACCCTGCACCCGTCCACACAACGACGCTATTTAATTCGAAATAAAGGGCTCATTAAATCGATTTCTGTACTCCACCCCGACGAGCGGAGTAGCGCCAAAATCGATTTTAGTATTTCGAATTAGGGTTAGTGTGGCCGCAATGCGATGGTATTGGCCTCCGGGATCTATCCCACAGTACACCATTGTGACCGCTCTGGACAGCAATCTGAACTCGGATGCACTGGCCAGGTAGGCAGGAAAAGCCCCGGGAACATTTGAATTTCATTTCCTGTTTGCCCAGCGTGGAGAGCACAGGTGACCACAGATAGCTCATCAGCACAGGTAGCCATGCAGGCCGATAATCGAAAAAGAGCACCAGCATGGAGCGTACGGGAGGTACTGGATCTGATCACTATATGGGGAGAGGATTCAGTGCTAGCAGAACTTCGTTCTAAAAGACGAAATGCAAAAACTTTTGAAAAAATCTCCAAGGGCATGATGGAGAGAGGCCACAATAGGGACTCAGATCAGTGCCGCGTGAAAGTCAAGGAGCTCAGACAAGCCTATCAAAAAAACGAAGGAGGCAAACGGTCGCTCCGGGTCAGAGCCGCGGACATGCCGCTTCTACGCCGAGCTGCATGCAATTCTAGGGGGGGCTGCCACCACTACCCCACCTGTGACCGTGGATTCCGGGTCGGGGATAGTCTCATCAGCTACACCTGAGGATTCTGCGGACGGGGAAGAGGAGGAGGAGGAGGAGGACGAGCTTGCAGTGAGCACCCAGCACTCCGTTCTCCCCAACAGCCAGGATCTTTTTCTCAGCCTGACTGAAGTACCCTCCCAACCCTCCCAAGCCAGTATCCAAGACCATGACCCCATGGAAGGGACCTCAGGTGAGTTTACCTTTTAAAATATAAAACTTGTTTTAAAAGCAAGCATTTTTAATGATTACTTTGCCCTGAGGACTTGGGACGCATTCGCGGCCAGTACAGCTACTGGAAAAGTCTGTTAACGTGTCTGGGGATGGAGCGGAAATCCTCCAGGGACATCTCCATGAAGCTCTCCTGGAGGTACTCCAAAAGCCTTGCCACAAGGTTTCTGGGCAGTGCAGCCTTATTCCGTCCTCCATGGTAGGACACTTGACCACGCCATGCCTGCAGCAAGTAATCTGGTATCATTGCCTGACAAAGCCTGGCAGCGTATGGTCCCGGTGTTTGCTGGCATTCAAGCAACATCCGTTCTTTATCTTGCTGTGTGATCCTCAGGAGAGTGATATCGCTCATGGTAACCTGGTTGAAATATGGGAACTTAATTAAGGGGACAGAGGTGGCCGTTCCTACTGGGCTGTTTGCCTGTGGCTGAAAAGAAATCCTTCCCTGCAGTTAGCCAAGCGCGGGGGGGCGGGGGTAATTGGCCCTGAGCTTTTCGCGTTTGGCTAGCAGGGATCTTCCCTGATACCAGCCACGCGGTGGGGGGAGGGGTACAGCGATCATCCCAGAGAATTCATGACCGGAGGAGGGAGCGGGGGGGTTAGTTTGGTTTCTGCAGGGATCTTCCCTGATACCTGCCACGCGGTGGGGGGAGGGATAAAGCGATCATCCCAGAAAATTGGATGGGGGGGGGTTAGTTTGTTTTCTGCTGCTGAAGGTTAACAGGAAAACCGCAGCAGTCAACGGGCTTTGCTTGGTATGTGGGAAAGGAGGGCGCAGAAGCCGAAAGACAATGGCTTACCATGGCTGCATGCAAGCTGAATTCTATTGCCCGGACCTGCGTCTGTGATCTCTAACACCAAAGCCACAGGCACTCAATATTAAGATGAAAATTGCGACCTTGTACTGAAATCACATGTGCTATGTAATGTGAATAGTGTTTTTCACCAAGAAAGAGTATAAGCATTGTTCTGTAAAATGTATCATTTTAAAAACTTCTCTCCTTTTTCTCAACCCTCCCTCCAGCAGCTGCAAATTTATCAAGCCTCCCTCCTCCGTCACGAAGGCTATCTCAGATAAGGCGGCGTAGAAAGAGGACAAGAGACGACATGTTCACTGAAATAATGAAATGCACCCGAAATCAAAGAGCTCATTTGAATGAGTGGAAGGATACTGTAACTAAATTTAGGAAAGATGCCAGTGAACGCGAGATCCTGAGGGACGCTCGAGATGAGAGGTGGCAGGCTGCAACGCTGGGGCTGCTGAGTGAGCAAACGGACATGCTCCGGCATCTGGTGGAGCTTCAGGAACGGCAGCAGGATGACAGAGTGCCACTACAGCCCCTGTATAACCTCCCTCCCCCCTCACCATGTTTCATATCCTCCTCACCCAGACGTGTAAGAACGTGGGGGGGTAGGCTACGTGCACCTTCCCACTCCACCCCAGTGGACAGCCCAACCAAAAGGCTGTCATTACATTGAATTTGTTCAGTGGCCTTTTACTTCCCTCCTATCCTCCTCCCAAACCTCACCCAGATTACCTTGTTGGTTCTCTCCCTATGTTTATAATCAGTTAATAAAGAATACATGATTTTTAAATGATATTGACTTTATTTCCTTTGAAAGAAAGCTGGGGGAACGGGGAGGGTGGGTTCCTTACAGAGAATGAATGAGTCAATAAAGGGGGCGGGTTTTCATGAAGGAGAAACAAACAGAAATTTCACACTGTAGCCTGGCCAGTCATGAAACTGGTTTTCAAAGCCTCTCTGATGCACAGCGCTTCCTGGTGTGCTCTTCTAATCGCCCTGGTGTCTGGCTGTGCGTACTCAGCAGCCAGGCGATTTGCCTCAGCCTCCCACCCCGCCATAAAGGTCTCCCCCTTACTTTCACATAGATTGTGGAGCACACTGCAAGCACAAATAACAATGGGGAGATTTCTTTGGCTGAGGTCAGAGCGAGTCAATAGCGATCTCCAGCGACCTTTTAAATGGCCAAATGCACATTCTACCACCATTCTGCACTTGCTCAGCCTGTAGTTAAACAGCTCCTGACTCCTGTCCAGGCTGCCTGTGTATGGCTTCATGAGCCATGGCATTAAGGGGTAGGCTGGGTCCCCAAGAATAACTATTGGCATTTCAACATCCCCAACGGTTATTTTCTGGTCCGGGAAGTAAGTCCCTTGCTGCAGCCCTTTAAACAGAGTAGTGTTCCTGAAGACGCGAGCATCATGAACCCTTCCCGGCCAGCCCGCGTTGATGTTGGTGAAACATCCCTTGTGATCCACAAGTGCTTGCAGCACCATTGAAAAGTACCCCTTGCGGTTTATGTACTGGGTACCCTGGTGCTCCAGTGCCAAGATAGGGATGTGGGTTCCATCTATCGCCCCACCACAGTTAGGGAATCCCATTGCAGCAAAGCCATCCACTATGACCTGCACATCTCCCAGAGTCACTAGCTTTCGTAGCAGCACCTCAGTGATTGCTTTGGCTACTTGCATCACAGCAGCCCCCACAGTAGATTTGCCCACTCCAAATTGATTCCCGACTGACCGGTAGCTGTCTGGCGTTGCAAACTTCCACAGGGCTATCGCCACTCGCTTCTCAACTGTGAGGGCTGCTCTCATCTTCGTATTCTGGCGCTTCAGGGCAGGGGAAAGCAAGTCACAAAGTTCCAAGAAAGTGCCCTTACGCATGCAAAAGTTTCGCAGCCACTGGGAATCGTCCCACACCTGCAACACTATGCGGTCCCACCAGTCTGTGCTTGTTTCCCGGGCCCAGAATCGGCGTTCCACGGCTATAACCTGCCCCATTAACAGCATGATCTCCAAAGCACCGGGTACCGCGGTTCGATAGAATTCCATGTCCATATCCTCATCACTCTCCTCGCCGCGCTGCCGTAGCCTGCTCCTCGCCGCCTGGTTTTCCAGGTTCTTGTTCAGCATAAACTGCACGATAAGGCGCGAGGTATTTACAATGTTCATGACTGCTGTCTTGAGCTGAGCGGGCTCCATGCTTGCCATGGTATGGCGTCTGTACTGTTCACCCAGGCAAAAGGCGCGAAACGCCGTTGTTTGCCGTTGCTTCCTGGAGAGGGGGGAGGATATACCCAGAACCACCCGCGACAATGTTTTTAGCCCCATCAGGCATTGCGATCTCAACCCAGAATTCCAATGGGTGGAGGAGGCTGCGGGAACTATGGGATAGCTATGGGAAAGCTACCCACAGTGCAACGCTCCGGAAATCGACACTAGCCCTGGTACATGGACGCACACCACCGAATTAATGTGCTTAGTGTGGTTGCATACAATCGAATTTATACAACCTGTTTTCCAAATTCGAATTATATAAATTCGGATTAATCCCGTAGTGTAGACATACCCTGAATGAGGAATCAGTGGCAACTGGCTGGCTATTCAATGAAGTGATAGTGCTCCTTTGAAAGCTGAGTGTGGTGAGCAATATTGCGACAATCAAGCAGAGTTTCCATTTTTCATTTACTACTCAGTCCAATGCTGCAGTATCACTTATACAAGACATACATTTAGGTTTCACCATTCTGCTTTGATCGAGAACTGCCACTGGGCATGAGTTCCTCAGATGACTCTGTTTCTTCCCAATTCTGAAAATTTCCTAAAGATTAGAATGAAAGAGGTAAAGAGAGAGGCAAGCGAGAGTCCTTTTGTAATATTTTCAAACATCAGACAGACAAACTAGGACAGTGAACATGGGGAATGCACTCACATGTCCCAGACATGTCAGTAGCTCTTTAATATTAGCAGCATTATCACTAAATACACAGATTTTCAAGTTTGAGCTTGATTTATGCATTTTTACCTGACGCTTGCCCCCTTTTGGAATTGCCCATCTCTTGAATGCATAAATAAGACGTTATTGCATGTGCACAAAAGGATAGGAGTGTGTTGACTGTTGTAATCTAGCACTGGAATGCACTTTATGCGATTCCCCTCGTGCACTATATTTAAAGAAAATGTCTGTGTAGTAATGGATCCAAGTCTCAAAAGTCTTATCTGTTTCTAAACTTTCAACAACCCAAAGTCTGGTCTGTAGGTCATCCAAAGTTTTTGTTTGGGTCCATCTCTAGAACTAAGAAATTATTTCAGTCGACCATCACTAAAGTTTTTAAAAGATGTATAATTCAATAAATCATGAAATTCTAATTTTCATTGAAGAAAATCAACTGGGCACTTGAAACGCTGCTTCATAGGATGGCAGAACCCTGTGTGGCACAAAGTGGTGCAATTTTCATCAATGATCCTTCAACTATTGTAGATGCAGATAGTTATGGACGGGTTCTGTTGAATTGGAGACCTGAGCAGTTAAAGGCCCGTCTAAACAAGCTAACTAAAAATGTGCTATTAACAAAAGTATGAAACACTGTTGTTAAAGACTGAAAACCTATACTTCATATACCTACACTAGAAATGGTTCAGCTGGCTTGCCAACAAATGCTTTGACACCCCACACCAATGCAAAAAGATAAAGATGTTGGTACTTTATGAAAAAGGAATGGAATTAAGTCAAGACAAGTGGCTACAGAAATTTCTATATAAAATTATTTAAGGTGCTACTGAAGTATAAATGTTTGTTATCTGAGTATACTTACCTGCCTTGCCATCTATTTCAGAAGTGCTAAGTAATGACTAAGAAATATTATTATGACTTTTTATTGAGATAAGAGTGAATAGATGAAACACCCACCCAGAATTTAATAATTGACCTATGATTATACCAATATATTCCCAAATGTTCAATACAATTTTGGTTTAAAATCCTTAACTGTCATACTACTGCATATTAATGCTATTTGTCTCTGCTGAACTCACAAGAGCTTGTTTCACAACTCCCTTATTCTGAGTTTCAGTTGTAAGGGTGTGAAAGCCCAGGGAGTGTCTTGTTTTTCTGCTTGGCTGCTCTTTGGTTGTAATCCTGAACATAAAGTCCCTGATATTAAAGGAAGTACATATCACACCAAGACCAGAGAGCATGGAAGAATCTGAGGACAGAAACATTTAGGGAGAGCAAAATGCTTATATAGTTCCGGGCGAGAGAGACCGTGATTTTAAAACTTTGCAAGTGGGTTAATATTGTTGCTAGGGAAGGATCTGCCCTTTCACTGACTCGAGGGAAGGAAGAGTTGACGGGTAGAGAGCAGAGGCGTAGAAAGGTTTTGAAGGCTTTTTCTGGGAAAGAAAGGGCATTGACAACAGCAGCTGCCTGTAGCAAAAACTTCCTCTTTTTTTACACTTGACTTCTAATATGGATTCTAGGCATGATTCAGCACATGGGAGGGGAAGCGAGATTTTCCTCAGCATGGACTAGCATAGCATTAGAAAAACAATACAGAGGGAGACATTGAATAAAGTAAGGGGCTTCCTTTTATGTGGTCCATATAACATATGGATCTAATCAGACATGTCTGATACTTAATTTTCAAGGATTTTATGGGGCAATGAGTCATTCACCGAGATTCAGAATCTGTGCAACAAGGGCATCTAGGCTCACTTGGAAAAGATTGTGCACTCACTCACATTTGCCTGCTGGGCTCAGAATGAAAAACAAACCTGAAATCTGCAGATATGTATAATTTGGAGATGGGTCTTATATTCACATCACAAAACAGATTAGAGAGAAAATAACTTTGTGAGCCCAGAACAAAAATAAATCACATGTAGTGCTTCAACGTTTTCTTATTGCAGACTTCTTCCTTGACTTTAATTCACCTTTCCTTAAACTGCTGAGAGTACACAGCTTTAATGAGAGAGAGAGATGCTTTCCTTAGCATCACAATGCCGAGAAGGCTCTGGAGAATGTGATACATTCACTATCTTCTGATAGCAGTCTATCTTTTTAAGTTTAGACCAAGATTTTCAAACTTGAGTACTGAAAATTAGGCAGCTAAATCTATATTTTGTCATCTAACTCAGTGGCCTGATTTTTCAGTGGTGTTAAGCTTGAAGTCAGTGAGAGCTGCAGAAGCTCCGCCTCTCTGGAAACCAGATTATGAGTGTTCCTCAATGTGCCTAACTTTAGGCAGTCAAATTTGAAAATTTTCAACTAAATGCATTTTTTGCAATGTAATAACATGAATAATTAGCCTGTAGGCAACTCCCCTGCCAACGATTTTGAAAGATATTCATTGCCAAACAGAATTTGTGTGGAATAGACCTTGTTACATATCTCCTCATGTATTGGCAAGTCAAATAAAATAAATAAAGGCTGATATCTAAAAAAAATGAAGCATCAGCAGATATCCATTATTTTACACTCTCGCTGATAAAACTCATATTACGTGCCATTCTATTGATGGAAATGCTCACAGAGTGGTGGATATTATCTACTGTACCAAAGATACACACAACCCCCAAATTAGCAATAATAAAAAACTACTACAAGTGTTCCAGTATCCATTCTGGTGACCATACTGCATTCTTTGCAAGTGCAAAGGCACACTAGATATGCATAAATAGAGAAACAGACCTCTGCCTTCTGAAAAAATGGACACTGGAGACATAGTTTGAGCCGGAAGTGACTTCTTCCATCCATGTTTGTGGGTCATGGGAATCTGGCCGATCTGGGGGTGGCACTTCCTTTTCTGTGAGTGTGGCAGTTGTCATATTTTGGCATACGATTAAAACAGTTTAGTGTTGAAATGTAACTAGAATGTGGATACTTTCAAGCAATTTAAGGTGAGAACTACAGTAATGGATTAATCTTTTGGATTACAATCACCTTTTCTTAGACAGCCACTGCTGATAGGAATATTTTGGAAGTGCGATACAAGAGAGGCCTGCATTGTCAGTCAGACTATAAATAATACTGCAGATTCTGGATAACAGTGCAAGTGTGTTTACAATTTTGATTTCTTTTTTATAGGACAGAATCACCAAACTCCTGTGTCCACTTCTCCTCACCAGAGAAGTCAGTCAATATTGTCCCCTCTGCCAGAAAAAAAACACCTAGAGAGGATTATTTAGAAGGAGAAGAAGAGGTCTCATGCTTTGTAATAAATTACTGTTGATGGTTTCTGCAGACTTTTCTGAAGGGTGCACAGAATGCTAAATGGAAGTGGAAGGATAGATTTCTACAATATAAAGAGTTCTGCTGCTGTGCATGTGAATGTGAGAGGGTTACCATTTCTGCACTAAAGTTTTAATAATGCTTCATTTTCTCTTAAGATTATCTGAGATGGAGGAGACTCATCCCCTGTGATCCCTGTGTTAATTATGCTGTTTATGATAATAAATTTCTAGATTATTTTGGATGATTTGAGTTCTGAGTCTTTTCTCATATATATCTGAGTGCATCTGCATGTTTTAACATATGAAAATTGCTCTGGTGTATTCTTGTTAAATTGCATGGTAATAACTATAACAATATCCCATGTAAATTATGAGTGTACAGACTTACTTGTCCTTGCTTCAGCTAATTATCTTTCACTCAGGTACACTTTTTTCATGCTGTCACTTGAGATGTCCATTTTGTACCCTCTAACTCTACAGCTACAGACAATAGCAGTAGCTACAGTACATTTCCCAATAATATAGTGAGTTACAGTTTGGTGGGGAAAAGTCAACAAGAGTTTAATGAATTGAAGCCAAAGATATTTTACTCCCTAGAAAAGGACAGATTATTTTGCCACATGAAATCCTCAGGAATAGTGTGGAAAGGACTTACTCTATAATGAGTAAAGGACTAGAGTTTCAAACTCCGATTCCTAAAGTCAGACACCCTAGGACCTGATCCCAAGACTTGATGGGCTTTGGATCCACATTTCAATCCTGATCCTGCAATCAGCTCTACGGAGGAGGGATCCTGCACCATTGCAGAGGTTCCCTGCAGGATGAGGGCCTGGGTCACCAAAATAATAATGATGTGATTTTTGTCAGAGGTGCTGAACACTGGCCGTTTCTAATGATTTTTAGCTTAGCAGATTCAAAAAATCAGGTCATTTTTATCAGGTGCCTAAAGATGGATTTAGGTGCCCAGCTATAGGCACCCATGCCTGGAAATGTTTGTCTGGATCCTTCCTTATTATCAGAACCCTTTTTAAAAATTCATTTTAACATTTGTAAATTAAAATATTTTTCCTTCTTTCACTTTCTCCTCAAAATAAGACAAATGTAGAAATGAAGATCCAAAATTCTGTTCCTAAAGGTACTACTGGTTTTAAGCACCTGTAACATCTAATTCACTCACTTCACTACTTAGTTACTAATATCCTAGCATATACAATGATCTTTTCCCGAGAAGCTTATTTGCCTTTTCTGGATGTAGTGTGTATTACAAAGGAAACGGACACATTATCTGATTGCAATACTAAGCTGACAATGCCACTGCTGGCTTTGCACCTCTTTCATTATCATTGATTGGCTTGTCACTGGAGATAAAAATAGGTCATTCTTAGTCATTGCTGAACCCTAATTCTAAGTTGTAGAATCTTTTTCCTAGGACAAATCATTGGCGGGATATGTAGAAAAGATCTATAAGTTCACTGAATCACCCTCCTGCAAGTGGAGATATTTAATTGATGCTACACTTTGATCTTAGCAAAGAGAGAACATTTGAAATGTCCTAGAGGGCTTCTTCAGTGGGCCTTTAGAAGATGTCGCACATGGATTTATTATCATTTGAACACCCTGAAGAGAAGTGTACTAAAAAGTGTTGTTAATTATTGCTTTACTTACCAAAACCACTCAAAATGTACAGATATATGCAAGAGAGTCAAACATAAGCAGCTTTAGACAAACTTTAGACACAAGTAAAGGAGCAGGGCCCATCTAAACTTGACTGTAACCTGAGCTCCACCTGCCATCACTGTCTGAGCTTGCAAGAGATCAGAAAGTGGCACCAGGGAAGTATTTTCTTCATTTGTAATATGTAAATGTTTGAAAAAATATATTGGTAAGCATTCTCCGCATAATCAGATTCTTTTATGCTGTGCAGTGTCTGGCATAATCCAGAAAGAGAGTGACAAATAAGAAAAGCACCACTCATGAATTTTCAAATACTAGTAAGATGTCCCTTTTATGTGCAAAGGCATTGAATTTCACTCCTGGTGTGGCGAACCAGGAGAAAGCCCTGCTTAGAGCAGGCTGAGTTATTTCACAGGAGGATCTTTGCACCACCTTTGTGTCATAGAAAGGGACTCCAGGCCATCCCCAAATAAGCCAGTATGGTTTGTTTTGGGTGCAGATTGGAGAAACAAGGAGGCTTTCACTGAATTTGTAACTACCCTGATCCAGTAATTCAGAAACCCCATGACAAAGGTGTGCAGGATGGTGGTGGAGCCCTTCTGCCTGCCTGCAGGTTGGAGGAGTGAATTTTCCCATCAATGCCTTTGGAGATTCCAGCACAATGAATAACTACATATCCAGAAGGTGAATTTCACCTCAGTGATTTATAATTGATTTTTGGCAATCAGTAGACTGCATCCTCACTGAATCAATGGCTCTCCCCAGCAAAACTGAGGTATCAATTCAGCAGTATCAATTAGGGCTCAGTTCTTCCGGAATTCTGCGCACAAGATTCCCATTGAAAGAAACAGGAGTTGTGCTTGCAGGTTCATGAACCTTAGCCAACATTCCGAATCCTCCTTTAAAATGTCATCATCAAGGGCAGACTGTACTGCGGCTCTTTCCTGAGCACTGCTAGTGAGACCCACCTCCACTAAGATGATGCAGAAGCTTGGTTGTGCTATCACAGTGAAATGTCACTGTCGGTTTTTTTAAAAACGTCTTGCTTTAACTAAAATTGCTCAATTTTATTAATCCTCACAAAACCCCTGTGGGTGAGGGAAGTGCATTTATTGCCATTTTACAGAGGTGAAACTGAGGCATGGACAGACTAAAGGTTTGGCTACACAAGTATTTAGTTTGTGGCAAGCTGGGGTCTGAATCTGCCCCATAGAAGCCTGCTGCATTCTAACTGTCCATGTCACCCTACTGATGCACATTAACAGTTAGTTAATGCACTTTGATCTTGCCCTGCGTCAAAGAGGACTAGATCAAAGCACTTCACTTGATGCCTTGAGCAATTTCCTCCAAACTTTTTGGCAGCCTTAGAACATTTTCTCTTTTCCCACCAACATGTGAATTAAAAAAGCAAATCCAGCTTCATAGTGTCTCCAGTGTCAATGTAGAGTTTTCATTTTTAGTGTCATTCCATATTGTTCTTTAGAAGAGATGTATTTTTAGTAACATATGAAGCATAAAAGTAGCTACTGCATCTTTCTGTATCACAATTTAACCCAAATGTTTTTCTGTTTCATTAGCTGCAACATAGTTCTGCTGAAAAGAAATATAAACTATTACACGGGCTAGTTTTTTCAAATAAAATTTTAGGCAGCACCATATATGCTTGTCATGTGTATTTAGCTCACAGTAAGTTCCCATCACCTTGCATGATCGGGCTCTAAGGCAAATTATCAGGATCAGGGCCTATGACTGAAGGGGCCCTGATGCAGCAATGAGTTAGTAGTCAGGCAGTCGGCACAATGGCGCACAGCTGATTGCTGCTAGCTGGCCACCTGTTGCTGGCAAAGGCCACATTGAGGGTATGTATCCTGGGCTAGTGACGACCATATCAGATCATGTTAAAGGGGGACTGGCAGCAGCAGTGTGTTGGCCAACTCCAACTCAGCAAATGGTGCCAGCTCTCCAGGAGGGGTCCCATTGTTTTCAAGGAGCGGGGCCCGTAATTTTGATGAGAGGGCAGCCTAGGTTTCATTCCCATAATCCTTAGCCTTTCTGAGGCAGATCCCATTAAGAGTTCCAGTTTGTGCTGGTGATTTCCACTAGGACATGAATTAATAACCGAGTCATTTCACATACAAGCAATATGCCAATATTATTATTTATTATAATGTTTATTCTTTTACTGTCCCCCAGATATCTCACCATAAATTACACAATCTAAATTAAATTAAATTACACAATCTCCCTGCCCTGAAGAACTTCATATGTGACCAAATGAAGTGACAACAAGACAGTGGTATGGAGACGGAGGAAGGAATTTCAGCCAGGGCTGGATTTGAACTGGCCATCTAGACAAGAAAGGTTCTTGTCTATTTCCCATTTGCTGTGACATCCTCAAACCCCTTTTTACAGTTGTTCTTTTATTCATGTGCTTCTTGCTATAGCTAGCAATGAAAATAAATCATCAGTAGTGGAAACATTTTTGTTCTAAACATACACTTAGAGTATAAACTCTAGGCCTAATTTTCAGTACCGACTACTGATTTTGGGTGACTCTGTTTTTCAGCTGCCCAACTTTAAAAGGACCTGATTTTTTTTTCAGGAAGTGCTGAATATCCACCCTGAAAATGAGGTGGTGTAGGCAGCTGTGTGTAACTTAAAGCAATGTCAAGGCTACTCTAAGTTGCTGTGGAGACCATGATGGTGATCAGCTGGCCCCAGAACTGGGACACAGTAAATAAAGCAGCCTCTTTTCTTCTTTGGTCCTACAACTATCTCATTTCAGCTAGACCAGACAATCTGGGCCATTGACTTCCATTGGAGATTATGCTTTTTGGTTTGTTTTTGTTTTACAATTACTATGGTAATACAAGTGCAGTATTTCTGCTGGTTTAGTAGCATACTTTGCACACGTTCCTCCTCCCAGTGGCTTCCACTGACTTTCTCACTGACTTCTGCAAGAAAAGAACACAGCCTTCTAAGACTAGAACATTTGACCATGAGATCATTTACAATAGCAATGTCCTTTCACTATTATTTTATTGAAACTATGTAAAAAGCTAAAGCATAGGATATGCAATTAGCCATCTGTTTCTACAGCAAACTGATTAATAGCATGCATAACTAATTCATAACTATTTTAATTAATAGGCATTATTTTTCATAAGCTTTGCAGAAGATTTCATCATCCTTTGCTCTTATTATTCTTGATTTTACCTCATCATATCTTTGTTTAAAGAAAAGCAATGACAACTTGTCTCACTGGGAGCAAAGTTTGTTCAGCGATAGATCAGGAATGATTAGGCCAAATGGTACTGTAAGCTCCAGTAGACAGAAATCTCCATTATAGGGAGCTATGTTGTTATTTCTTTGAACATCTTCCCATCAATCCATCCATCAACAAATTAAAGTTGGCTAAAGAGGCACTTATCTTGAGTGCTTTTTACCCTGATCACTGTCAATCTAGGTAAATAAACATTTACCCTAGGCAGAGTTTGCATATTTAACCATCTTTCAGGAGACAGTAACCTAACCACCAATAAATTCAGTACAGAGTTGCATGTGCATTTGTGATGTTTATAGATTTGAAGCATCCACATACTACATCTTAATTAAACAAATCCCATTCCTTCTCCTTAATTCAATTTGTCTTTAAACACAGGATAACTAGCATAAAGTTGCATTAACACTCACTACCTGAAAAAATATGGAGATGGGAAATGGATTTTATTTTCTTAGACTGAAAATGTAAGATGCACATTAATAATAGATCAAATGTCTGAATGATATATCAAAATAAAAAAGAACCTCTCATCATTTGTTTTTGAGAAATACAGAAATCCTACTGCATCTAGCTTTCATAATTTAAATCACTGATACCACACTGATACCATAAATTACTTCACAACTTTATGATGATCCTAAACATTGATACAAACTGCAGTATACTTGATTCTAATAAATATGTATGTGCAGATGAATACACTTTTACACATATTACATTTTTCCTTTTGTTTTTTACTTAATTGATACACAGCATAGTTTACAATTTGCCAGCTGCTTACTATAGACATGCAGGATAGGAACCTTGTTATTCATTATTATTTTAAGAGTGCTGGCTGTGTGCACAGTGCTTTACAAACCACACATCGAGAAAGGATGAAGCCTGTCTCAATGTCAATAGCAAAACTGCCACTGACTTCAGTGGGGGGCCAGGATTTCACTTCAGGTCTCTGCTGCAAGAAGCTTGCAAACTAACTCAAACAACAATGCACAAAGATTCAGAGTGGCCAGGGAAGCATTAGAGGAATAATAAATGGATATTTCCTGTTGAACAGTAGGGCAGACTACTCTCTTTCTAATCTATCTAATATAAAGGATGTTTGTAATGAGACACTCATTAACTGACTGACATTTAATTTCCATGGCCTGATTGAGCTGGATTCTTGACAATTGTACACTCATTCATTATAGGTTAAATCCCACATTTCAAATTTGCCCTATCCAGCACCTATTTTTATCAGTTTTCTACCATTCAAATATCCTTTCATGTATATAAGGGTTAAAAAAAAAAAAGATTTCTTCCAAGTAGCAGCAACGATTGCTTCAGTTTAGCTAAATGAAAGTCATCTGAGGTCACCAGTTCAATTTAGCTGATTTTTAGCAATGAAAGCTTCCATAAATGATTCTGAGGAGGCGAGCTGAAAAAAAATTATACTAATTTCAGTGCTACATCCACCATCTAAGTCTACATCTTTACCAGAAAAAAATGTGTGTTCTAACACAGGCTAACTAACATGAAGCAAAATCCTAGTGAAGACCAAGGCAATCTAGTTTTCACACAAGTTAGCAGGTGAAGGTTAACCCTCAGCTGCTCCATAGTCATTAACTTGACCTACAATGGGAGCTCAGTGGGCTTTCTTTGACCTTATAACTCATGTGAAAACTACAAATCTCCTTGTCTTGACTAGGATTTTACCTCATATCAGTTAAGAACACACCTTTTTCGGTAGTGAAAACAGGGCCTAAGAGTCTGTGGTTGCCCGTGCCTCATTGCATGTTCTATAATCAAGTGCTCATATTAGTGGCAATGCATCAGTGTAAGGAAGGTGGTCATATCCCTCAAAGAGACACAGAAAACATTGGTTTTGTGACATTGATGCAACCTGGCCTCCCATTTACATGGTTGAAAATGCAAAAATGGTGTTTCATCTTTTTAAATCCTAAATGAGGATTATAGTAAAACCATCACCTTTTTGATCATAGGCTTTTCTCTTCAATTAAAATAATAAAACTAAGCATAAGAAAGAGGTTAGTATCCAGATATTTATTATCCCAAATGTGGCAATAACCCTTGGTACAGGAATTCTGATTTTCTAGATTTTTTTATATGTCCCTAAGGTAATTCAGATAACAAGGTTTTATCCAATATTGCAATATTTAATTCAGAGCTTGCTGAAGAGAATGAGTATGCCACAATCTCCATCTTGATAGTTAAATCCACCCAAAAGGCAGACTGCTGTCATAGTCTCTGTGATATACTATATATTGGTTTGTATTGGTCATGTGCAGAAGGTGATGCAGTGATACAGTAAAAGTGACTGGAGAAGATACAGGAAAGCTCAAGGGGGCACCTTCCAAGTTCATTAGAATAGGTGAGAAACTGATAAATTAGTAGAATAACCTTTTCCCTGACCCCTTCCTCTCCCCATCCAGTCACTCCTCCTTTCCTCTTACCCTTGGAGGAAAGGCTAGGTGTAACTTTAAGACAACAGATATAACTTTCCAATCTGCTGTCTTCTTAATCCTAAACCTGTCCTCCAATCATCTGAATAAAAGTAGTTCACTTCCACTTACTGTACAGCTGAAGGTAAACAAATGAGAGTTTTATGTCCCTCATGTTTCAATCAAACCCTACTGTAAAACAACTCCTTCCATGAGGCTGGTTGTAAAATTGATGTAGATTTTCTCCTGTTGAAGTCAATGGCTGAACTGCTGTGCACAGCTACAGTCCCAGGAGAGACTGGGCTTCTCGAGGCACAGTCTCACCCAGTGTTCCCCAGAGACAGTGTGTCTGCGCCATTCCAGCACAGGATTCTGTGCAAATGGCACAGTCTAGACCATGGTATATGAATATCTACAAACAGAGAGAGAGAGAAAGTCCAATGTGTGGGAGTGAAGGCGTTGAGGATGACTTACATAACTATGTACTAACAATTATATTGTCAATGAAATTACAATAGGAAAAGGAGTAGCCCACATTGAAATGTCCCCACATCAAGAGCAAAATCCTGCCCTCGGTTGCACAAGTCCACTAAGGTGGGGAAAGGGGGCATGACAACAATGGCTATGAGAAATTTCAGCCTCTTGTTCTCAGGCACTACGATGAGAAAATGCCTAATGTGCTCAACAAAGCACCACAGCCCCAGAGGGCCATCTTGGCCCTGTGGTGAGAACCCAGGCCCCTGGCACATGGGCTGCTTTCACAGTAGGACAGAGTCGAAGCTGCTCCTTGTCAAAAGACCAGTAACATCCCCTCTAGAGTATATTTCCCTTCCAGAGCCATGCTGACCTGCACTGGCAGGTTATCTCAGAAGCCCTCTAATTGCAGGCCACATTCTGCTCCCCCCACATTTCAATAAAGACAAGCTTTTTGCCCAAAAAGTAGCTCTCTTTCTCTCACTAAATCTCAGCCACATTACACATCTTCAGCAGTTGATATTCCTATTTGGCATTCTAAATGTGAGCTCGGCTGTGTCATTATTTGTTATTAATGTGTACACCATTATGAGTCTAGGGGACTGAGTCGATGGTCTAGAAGCAGCTTCTATGTTTCAACGCTTGGTTTCCCTGTCTTAACTTTGCTTTTACACTAGTTCTTTGCATTTATTTATCATGACATTGAAGTGCCTGTGCAAATTGCAGCACAGACAGCCAGAACAGAAATGAGCCATTTAAATGGTAAATAAACACTGCCTGTACATGGTGGTGCTTTTATTAATAATATCCCCTTTTAATCCATATTCCCTGCCATATGAAAATGTTACTTTTCAGAATGTCTGAATCTACAAACTGTGAAACATCACACATCATTCTCTCTATATGAGTACTTAAAAAGCACATTAAACAATTTTTATAAGGGAAAGGACTAAATTATCCAGGAATTCCGCATATGCATCCCTCAGTCTAAAAATATTACAGTAATAGTCCCAAATACTAAATCTTACAGCACTGATCCTACAGTGTTAGGGATATGTACCAGGTATATCAGAGTGAGGGATACATAAAAACTTACGCTTTGGCTTTGCTCTTGAGTAATCGCTACACCAAGGCCACGTGTAGAACACATTAGTACTGTCTTAGAATCATAGAATCATAGAAGATTAGGGTTAGAAGAGACCTCAGGAGGTCATCTAGTCCAATCCCCTGCGCAAAGCAGGACCAACACCAACTAAATCATCCCAGCCAGGGCTTTGTCAAGATGGGCATTAAAAACCTCTAAGGATGGAGATTCCACCACCTCCCTAGGTAACCCATTCCAGTGTGTCACCACCCTCCTAGTGAAATAGTGTTTCCTAATATCTAACCTAGACCTCCCACACTGCAACTTGAGACCATTGCTCCTTGTTCTGTCATCTGCCACCACTGAGAACAGCCTAGCTTGGTAGTAGTTGAAGGCAGCTATCAAATCTTCCCCCCCCCCCACGCATTCTTCTCTTCTGCAGACTAAACAAGCCCAGTTCCCTCAGCCTCTCCTCGCAAGTCATGTGCCCCAACCCCCTGATCATTTTTGTTGCCCTCCACTGGACTCTCTCCAAGTTGTCCACATCCTTTCTGTAGTGGGGGGCCCAAAACTGGATGCAATACTCCAGATGTGGCCTCACCAGTGCCAAATAGAGGGGAATAAGCACTTCCCTCGATCTGCTGGCAATGCTCAACTAATGCAGCCCAATATGCCATTAGTCTTCTTGGCAACAAGGGCACATTGCTGACTCATAACCAGCTTCTCGTCCACTGTAATCCCCGGGTCCTTTTCTGCAGAACTGCTGCTTAGCCAGTCGGTCCCCAGCCTGTGGCAGTGCACGGGATTCTTCCATTCTCCACTTGTCCTTGTTGAACCTCATCAGATTTCTTTTGACCCAATCCTCCAATTTGTCTAGAAAAACAACAAGGAGTCCAGTGGCACCTTAAAGACTAACAGATTTATTTGGGCATAAGCTTTCGTGGGTAAAAAACCTCATTTCGTCAGATACATGGAGTGAAAGTTACAGATGCAGGCATTATATAATGACACATGAAGAGAAGGGAGTTACCTCACAAGTGAAGAACCAGTGTTGACAGGGCCAATTCAATCAGGGTGGATGTAGTCCACTCCCAATAATAGATGAGGAGGTGTCAATTCCAGGAGAGGAAAAGCTGCTTCTGTAATGAGCCAGCCACTCCCAGTCCCTATTCAAGCCCAGATTAATGGTGTTAAATTTGCAAATGAATTTTAGTTCTGCTGTTTCTCTTTGAAGTCTGTTTCTGAAGTTTTTTTGTGCAAGAATAGTGACTTTTAAATCTGTTATAGAATGTCCAGGGAGATGGAAGTGTTCACCTACTGGTTTTTTGTATGTTACCATTCCTGATGTCCGATTTGTGTCCATTTATTCTTTTGCAGAGGGACTGTCTGGTTTGGCCAATGTACATGGCAGAGGAGCATTGCTGGCACATGATGGTATATATAACATTAGTAGACGTGCAGGTAAATGAGCCCTTGATGGTGTGGCTGATGTGGTTGGGTCCTCTAATGGTGTCACCAAAGTAGATATGGGGACAGAGTAGGCAATGAGGTTTGCTACAGGGATTGGTTCCTGGGTTGGTGTTTCTTTGGTATGGTGTGTAGTTGCTGGTGAGTATTTGCTTCAGGTTGGGGGGCTGTCTGTAAGCGAGGACTGGCCTGTCTCCCAGGGTCTGTGAGAGTGAGGGATCGTTTTCCAGGATAGGTTGTAGATCGTTGATAATGTGCTGGAGAGGTTTTAGCTGGGGGCTGTACATGATGGCCTGACAGTGGGTAAAGTCTTGGCAAGAGGGTCTACAACAAAGACTGTCTAAAACCCTCTGTGGGGTGGAAGGGTGAATAAAGCAGTAGGAGCTCCACTGGTGCTTGTTGGATTGGTGAGGAGAACTATATACCCTTGGATCCATATGTGTTCTCAGGTTGAGGTTTTAGGACTCAGTGGGCATGTTCCAGACTATTGAAGATTTCTGCAGGCTCACGACATGCAGAAAGGATTCAGGTGAGAGCAAAAACTAGACATGGACTAAGGGAAAACACTTTTGTGGTGCTCCCAATAGAGGGCCTGGTCATTAGGAGTGCAGGGGAAAGGGGAGATGTCCTTATGAAATACAATCTCACTGCATTGTGACAGCCACAAGAACACAGTGGAAAAGTAACTCACAGTACCCACTTGTTCTTCTCTAAATGTAATTGTTCAGCCAGTTTTCCTTGTTTTGAAATGTTACCTTGTAAATGGAGAACAGGAAAACAGACTTTGCCCATGTTTTCACTTCTGAAAAACTCTAAGACCAAGTAGTGAAATGTGATTAGGATGACACAGATTATTTCTAACATAAGAAATTATATTAATTCATGTGTTACTGGCATATGTATTTATCATAGATATGATTCTGGTTTGTATCATAATCACTGCACATTGTGGGCCAAATGATTTGCCCCTCTCTATGGGTGCACAGTGCCTTAACCATAATTGAAATGCTAGGTGTGAAACAGAAAGTCTGACAATCCTCTGCTAACCAGGAGATGTGCAGGAGGGAGAATTGTGGGTGTGGCAGGGGATATAGCCACCCACTGTGTATGGCCTCGTGGTGACTACTCACCATTGGCACATCATAATGCATATCCCCTAGCCCAATGGTCCCCAACCTTTTTGTAGCCAGTAGCACATTCATGTTTTCAGAAGAGTGTGGTGGGCGCCAACAATTTTTCAAGGCTTATTTTGTATTTGTACTTTAAATAATACAAAACCCATCATATTTAATATTACATAATATATGAATCCAGAGAGAAGAGAGAAGCCGGAGAGAAGCCACGAGGACAGAGAACACCGGCGCCCGCAGCCCCGGAGTTCTCTGTCCCCAGCAGGCGCGGGGCCCCGGCTTCTCTCCCCTGCTGGGCACTAGGCAGGCCCCGCGCCTTCCAAGGACAGAGAACACCGGCGCCTGCAGCCCCGGAGTTCTCTGTCCCCGTCAGGTTCATGGCTGCGGCTTCTCTCCCCTGCTGGGCACTAGGCTGGCGCACATAAATGCCCTGGCGGGCACCATGGCACCCATGGGCACTGCATTGGGGACCACTGCCCTAGCCCCAAAACACCATTGGAATGGAGGGGAGTTCTAAGTTGTTCAAAGCCTGTAGTATCAGCTTCAGAGCAGCTTTGACACCAGCTAGTTGAGGCAAGAATTGAGGATTCTATGCCTCAGTTGCATTCATTTCTCTGACTTTTTCTGTTTGTGAATCGGGCCCCTGAGCAATTCCTAGTATGATTTGTTGTTCTTTAGAATACAAAGTAATAGCAAACCGTCTACCTTTTTTCATATTACATCTAAGGCTGCTTTCCAGCACTACATTTTATAGTCACTTTCCTGTCATCTGTTGCAGAATAAACTGGTTTTTCAATACAGATGTAAAAACACACCCAACTCACACACACTCAGCGGCTTGTATACATAATAATGTGCACAACTGAGAGAGATCAAGATTCTTACATCTAAATGCTTCTAGTGGGGATTTGTGTGGTTCAGTGGCACCCAGGTATTGAGATAGATGGAATTACAAAGCATAGAACTCTATAAATAAATTCAGACAAAGCTCTAGAGAGGAGGTGATTAATTTAGAGGAAAGCATTTCTAAATCTCAAAATTTTAGTAAAAGTGATGACACTGCACAATTTCAATGGCTAAATTTTCCCTGAATTATGGGCCAACACATCCTTTGAAGGGAATGGGAAAAGTGTGTGTGTGTGTGTGTGTGTGTGTGTGTGTCAAGATTTTTAAATACTACATATTATGCAAGGTAATACTTGTGGATTTATAATGATATCATATGTACCTTCCCTGCATACCACTTTCATCTACATTATTATTAGAGGAGTGGGTGGGAAGTGAAAACAAAATCCACATATTGTTTGCTTGTTCTTGTGATTGTAAGGTTGAAGCTTCTCAGTGCTAACGTAACTTCCTGTCCTGCAATATAGTGTTAGCTCTCCAGTAGATAATTAAAATACATAGTTAAGTTTCACTATGACGAATGGATGTTAGTAATATAAAATAAAGGTAGCTGAGAATGAAGGATTGACTGCAGGGTTCATGAAGTTGCTATTAGAATATAGAGTGGTTTACTGCTAGAACATTTGGGTCAAATAAAGTTTAGGTCACTTGTGTCCAAAAGTCATTCCCATGTGTAATGGTGGTTTAGTGGCCAATGAAAAATTAGCTGCTGATCTCAGTCCAGTACCAATTATACACACCACAAGGTGTATTAACTGGCACACTTGCTGGCAGTTTCAGAAAAAAATGCCCATAGCCGATTGTCTGAAATACCCTCCAACTGCAGCGATTGTCTCTCTTCAGAACAAAGCTGAGACATGCGTGTAAGAGGATGTGGAGAAGCTTGCATTGCCGCTGACCATACAGTACTTCTTCTATGGTTATATAGAAGACTTCAGTTTCCCAGGTTGTCACCACATCACTTTTCCAAGCACAGAATTCACCTAAAATTTTACTGATAAGGGTGGGGGGAAACGTATACTTGGATTCTACATTGTAAATTGTTTTCAGCACAAAAGTATTTGATCTTTCTTTATCATCTCATGGTTTTTGTTGTAAATACAGTTTTGTATAAATGCTGTAAAGATGGGGGACAGATTAAAAACTGTAATACTAGGGTGAAAAGGAGTGAGGCAAAAGACATGAGCGTTATACAGTCTCCTCCTAATCTGGTCTTGCAGAATGGATAATAATATAAACATTCATCCATTAGAAAAAAAAACTACCCTTTACTGCCCCCCATTAAATACATTGGCAGTCCTATTAAAATACAAGTCAGATTTGTGTTTAATGATCTTGAAAGGAAAGTAATTGCTTGAGTATTACCATTCAAATGTTCTTACAGCAGCATATAGTATTTACCATCTAAGCTACACTTCTGAATGCTACACAACCCTGGCGACTACTCATCCTTTTCAAAGATCCCGTTTAGATGAGAACGAGGGTACAAAAACGATATGATATCTGAGCATTGTAAAGACATGAGAAATAACACAGCAGTGAGCTGGATAATTTTTTCCTATGAATAAGCTCTTGAAAGGAAACATTTACCCTCTACATTCAACAAACACAGGACTTGAACATTTCAACCACTTATTTAAGTGAGATAATTTTACTCATATGGACAGTCCCATTGAACTCAGTGGAACTACACACATGAGTAAACTTACTCATCTATGTAAATGTTTTCAGGATCGAGCCTGAAGTCAAATTTTACAGTTTAGTTTATGCTATAATCTGTAACCCATGAAGCTAATTTACTATATGATAATATCAGTCATTGCTTGTATTCAACTGCTGCATTAAATTTGGAAACAAATATTCTCAAATGAAGGTCATTGGGACTAAAGAACAGGAAGTAAACTCAAGATAAAGACAAAAATCAGCTTATTGTAATGTCTACATCTGAACATATTTAAATTCAAAAAACTCTGGGGGTGGAAATGATTGTACATTGTTTTATAAAGAACAAGACAAAAGTGTTAAATGGCTTTTTTTTTTTCAATTTCAAACTACTGTTCCAATGTAAAGAATAAGTCCCGAGCAGTGAGATTATAGTACTGCCTTTCTTCTACTCTTTGTCTGTCGTGTCTGTTTAGGACTCAGTCCTACAGTCTGCTGTCCCACAATGGGCTCTGCACAGACACAGTAGCGGTGCACGTGAATTGCAGGATCAGGGCCTTTGACTGTAAGCTCTTTCGGGAAAAGGGTGTCTCTTACCAAGTGTTTGTACAGTCCTTAGCACAGTGGGGCCCCAGTTGTTTGGGACCGTTGCACGCTACAGTAGTACAGAGAATAACTCATAAGTATTAATGAACTCAAAGTTTCGGAGGCCTGGTGTTCCACTGGTTCTGTGATGTACAATATTGTCATGATGGAGTAGTTTCACTAACCTCAAATAAAATTATGATGCTCCTTCCAAAATAGGGAGAACAGTAAGGATGGGATTTGAAGGGGTGTGTGCAACACGTTAAAGAGCCCTCATTGGACATATCATACTGGTGCCTTATGGCATTTTCTTCCTTTGTTCCTGTTGGAATTTAGGGTCTGTATCAATTGTTGTTGTTGCTTTTAAATTTTATATTTTCCTGCAAAAGAAGAGCAGTAGTTCAGTGCATCATGTGTATAGATTTTGCTTGCAAACAGTTATCTCTGTTACAAAGTGTAGAATGTCATATCAAGTTATCTCTGAAAGTTTTTCAGTTTCAAGTAGTTTAGACAGATTGATTAAATAATATTTAAAGCACATTGAAGACAGTGGGCATGATTCCCAGTTAGAGTAAGGCCCTTTTGCACCACTCTAACAATATAAAGGGGTCTTAAAGTGGATGTAAATATAAATTATGCCTACGTTGTGGCCACTGTAAAATGCCAGTGGAGTAAAGAGACCTTAGCATAAATAAGAATCAGACCTTGAAATTTCTACATAATAAATACAGAAAGAGAGCAAGGGGAAATTTTGTCCAGCTCATACAAAACTTTTCGTACATTTTAGAAATAAGAAAGGTAAATGGACCTTTTGGTAACCAGGTGTACACATCTGTCTAGCAATGCATGCACTTTAATTTGTATATGCAAATCAAGAGTATTGTGCATGCCCATGGCTGTCTAGCACATGCACATGCACAAAATCTCTTTGGCATGCCAATACGCTGATCTGATAACTGAAAATCAGACCCAGAATCTCTCTGCCTTTGTTTCCTATGTTTGTAAAGTGTTTGTGATCCTTGGATCAAAGGTACTATATAAGTCCAAAATAGTAGTGCTACTGGACCTTCTTCATCAATAAAATGAAAAAAATGAGTGTGCTGTGAACCTGGAACTTAATAAAGCCCCTCCTCTCTGTAAATAATACTGTGCTTCAAATTCAGTAAGAATAATTTGTTTGAAAAAGTCTTCTTGTTGTGTATGTAACTTCAGACTTTCAGCTCCTAGGATTAGCGTGTTCTAAATATCTAGATAGCTAGATTAGATTAGATAGAATCTTAACATTCTCAGATAAAAAATTGAACCCATGAAATTTTAACGTGCCTTCATTCAACCTAAAGTTAACTAAACATGTTCCATATAGCAGGACTACATGACACATTACTCTTGAGAGATTAAGCAAAGCTCTGGTATTATTAGTACACTTTAGACTGGGTGTTATTCAAGCTTGATGACCAACTGGTGGTGCTAATGCTTCATTGGATGGGAGGTGAGGGTTCACTACCTCTAACTAAATCTGTACATGCATTACACAGGCCCTCTGCACATTACAATGCTGCTTTCACCAAGCTTTGCAATTAAAGCATCCAGCTTGATTTAAAAGGCAGTTCCAAGAAAAAGTCACACTTATATTTTTAATCCAAAATTTTATCTGACAGTAAATGTCATGACAGTCTCAAGAAACTTTAACTTGTTTCAGACTCTTGAAGCTCAACGTTAAGGTTTTTTTGTGTCTTTAAATTAAACTAGCAACCTCCTGTAATGTGATATTTATTGGATGTGGGTTCAATACTGGTTTGCCTGTGGAGGGCTAGGAGACAATACATTACCAGCCTGCTTCCACTAAATTTGGATCTGCATTGCCGCTAGTCATATTCAGGGCTATGCATTGAATTGACAAACTTTAGTCTCGCTCTGTGTGGGTGGGGGGAGTCTCTAAAATCAAAAGTTACTGTATATGGCAGGCAGTGCAGCCATTTACTGGAGCAGAAAAATGCTATAAGAACTTCAGGAATGTGGAAAAATTACTCCCCCAGTTATTCAAGTAACTGATGCTCATTTTAAAGAGCTGGAGGGCCCTGGTTTACACTTTGGTGGTGGAGTTTTACTCTCACAGGCTGTTTGATTTAGGTGAAAGTTTTTTCTTCTGGGTTTAATTACAAGGAAATGTGTTCTTTGCTCATTTCATCAGCTTTTACTCTTTTTTTTTTTTTCAGAGATTTCTTCCTATGAATTGCATTGTAACAACTCAAATCACCTGCAACATAGAATTCAACAACAAATTGGGGATTATCCTGCAACAGGATGAGAGGAGGGGAAGAACTGAATACCTTGACTTGCAAAATGCATAGTGTAGGTGTGAGTGGGAAATCCTGTGCCGTAGTCTCTATAACCAATTAGTATGTTGGCCCTCATAGCCTGAGCGGTAGCTATTCTGTTGCAGACTGGAATAAAAGCAATGCAAGGAAATGAAGCCTGATAGTTTCAAAAGGTGGAAAGTGATTTGCTATATATCAAATGATGACTGCCTGGGTTGCAGCATCACTACTGTCTTCCTTGTAATTATTCCCTGAGACCTTTCTTCCTCTGACAGCAATTTAGTTCACACTTAAAATCTCAAACTACTCTGCCGCTAATAGAACCTGTGATCAGATTGAAGGCACTACACAAGGGAATGCATACTCTGGTAGTCATCTCTGCAAAACAGTGTTACCCCACCTGCAGCATCCTGAGTAAGCAAAAATCTACTCACAAGCTTTCTCCCATCATAAAGCATGTTCAGTAAGCTAGTTAAAAGTTACTCTATATAATAAAGCGTTGCCATTTTGATATATATCTGACTATTGTTTGGCTGGCTTATATGTGAAATCATACAGCTATGGAAATCAGAAAGATTACCTGACACAGTAGGCGATCTTGCATGTCCCCTTGCCAAAGCAGAATGTTTCCTACAGAATAGCTTTGAGTGTTTTGTTGAACCTGGTTTTAAGGCCAAAATTTTCAAAAACAGGAGACTAAATTGTGCTCCTAAATAAATGGTGTGATTTTCAAAAGTGCTTAGCACCCAGCAACTCTCATTAACCCCTGTACAGCCCTAACATTGGTATTGACATCTTTCAGATACTTCTGAACATATTGAAATAAGATTATTTACTATTGAAGTTAGCGTTATTGGATGGGAAGCACCTGGGTTATGTTTTTTCTCCTCACCTTTTTTGACAGTATAAACAACATTCGCTTTCTTGCAGATTTCTGGTACCTGCCCAGTTCTCTATGACTTCAGAAATAATTGCTAATGGTTCAGTAAAATGATCATCCTAATAATTACCATAAGACATTGGGATGTGGGTGATCCAGAAAGGTATATATTCTGCTGTTCCAAGTATCCATTTACCTGCATTCTATCAATTGATGAATTTATGTCTTCATTTATTATTGACTGTCCATGACTCTGTTTCTTGTTTCTTCACTATTGAAATCAATGAGAGTCTTGCCATTGACTTCAGTGGGAGCAGGACTGGACCCTTAATACACTATCTTCTTGCCCCATATCATGTTTCAAACAGTGCCACCATATTGCCGTGTCCTGCCAGAAAAAAAATCTGCTTAAAGTGTCAGTGACTGGTGTATTCTTTCTTAATTTGTGTTTCACTAAAATACTGTATTTCTGTAGGTGCAAGGTCATTCTTTGTAGCTTTGGTGGTAGAGCAGCAAGGCTTTTTCTTCATTAGGCTCTTTCTACGCTTTCAAAGCTTCTGGTGCTAGGCTGTGTTTTTACTTTTATGGGTATCAGCTTTAGGCAGTAGCTGTGCAGAATCAGTGTAGTCAGAAAGAGACTCAGGCAGAGCATATGAACATTATTGGTAATATGTCAACTTCTATAAGGAACGTAATCTCAACTATAACACAGCATTTCCTCCAAGATCTAATTGCCCACACATTCATCTGGTGACTCCCAAAAATATTAGAGACTTCATTTTCTCCACATTCCATGGTTCCCTAAACCTCTGCTTCATCAGAGATGATTCTCAGGGATTTCTGCAAGGTCAACCTCACAAAGTATTCTCTACCTTCTGTAAGCTTGGGTTTCTTCATTGGAAAAGGGTAGGCCAGCTCTTGGTGTCTTAATCCCCAGAACTTGCTTACCTGAAAGCCAATACCCTCATACTGTTCTGTTCTAAGAACCCATGCTTTAGTGTGCTGAATTCAGATATTTCATTCTCACTAGCACCAAGATTTTCTATGACCCTGACATTATTATTTCCTCCCTAAAGGTAAGATAGAGACCCTGGAAGGTTCACATCCAGTTACATTCTCTGCTTTCTGGATCACAAGGGTACCCTCTGTATTGCTTGGGAATCTCTTTGAAGCGCCTTCTTAGCTGTATTTGTCACCCAATACATGTCTGCATGGTTAAAGTCCCCCAGGAGTATTCTGTGGTTTATAATGCTTTTTATTATTTTGAACTTTCATTCTCCTATAGTCCTAAGGGAAAGTAATTACTGCTAACTGTGGTTTCTCCTTTCTCCTGCACTCTTACACTAACTTTGCTACCCCATATCCTATTTTAATGGTTTTCTATATATTTTGTAGATATAGTGGCACCTCTGCTTCCTTTTTTTCTCTCTCTCTCTCCTATAGAAAGAATTTTGATCTATAATGACGCTCCATTTGTGATAATCATCCCATCAAGTCATAAGCGCCATCATTTAGTTTCCCTTCTGGCTTATCTTCCTTGTTTCCCATACTCATTGGATTTGTTAACAAATGCTTAAGAGATTAATCCTCCAGTTCTAATTGTCATTATTTGTCTTTTGTTGCAGAATATTTGCCTCCTGTATTGTTACTTAAATTGAAAAACATGCCAGATTCTTTAATTAAATGAAAGCTTCTTTTCTATTCTTCTTTTAGTTATCTGAAAACTCCCCTAATACGCTCTGCTACTTTTGAATGCAGGATGTCCAAACCTTAAGAGACATACACAAAAATGTTCATGAAATCGCTGAGCGTGGGCATTAGATGCAAATCAGAAATTTGTATGCGCAAATGACCAGTTAAATAATTTTCTGGCTATCTGTGTGCATAAATACATGATCTGTATGTGCAATCATGTCAAACTGTAGCTGCTTTGTACCCTGCTGATGACGCAGTACTGGGTTTACAACTGCTGGGTGTCACCAGAGCAGTGCAAAGCAGGCAGGGTGTACTAGTGAAGCTGAACCCAACATGCATGCACATTTTTGCAGGAAGTCTTGGGCTCCCGACATTTGCAGATTTGTCTCTTAATCTCTATTGTACAGGATTGTCTGTCAAGTAACATTCTTTGGGATGAGCTGTTGGGACCTCAGATTTCCAACCAAACATTAATTATTCTTCTGATTACGCTACTGACAGATCAGATACACAATACAAATGTAAGTAAAGAAATGTGTATGAATCATGTTCTGTGCTTGAAATCTAGAATGAAGCACCCTCCAGGAACAAAATCATGTACTGTAAGTATATGTGTGTTAAGATATAACTGAGACAGATTCTCAGATGGGTAAATCCACATAGCTCCATTGAAGTCAACTGATATTTTCATCTGCATAAGATCTGGCCCTACTGTATTTATTCTAAGTAGCCAGATGACAAACCTGGATCACTGCCACATCTACCAAGTGGTTCTTAGGAAAAGCAAAGGCTGAATAACAAATAAGTTATGTTGCTCTTTCACAGTGTAGAGAGACTTTTAAAAGTCACTCTTATGCAAGCAAATCCTCAATCAGACAGAAGTAGCGTAGGCCCTTAGAGAAGTAACCACTCACCAATCTAAGTATAGAAAGTAAAGAGAGTTTGGCAGCCTTATAAAAGGAAAGAAACCATTCATACCTTTTTGTATTTTCTAAACATAATAAGCCAGATCCTCAGCTGGTGTAACTCAGTATAGCTCCATTGATTTCATTAGCACTATGCCAATTTGAGGATCCGACCCAGCACATTCCATATATGCTGGAAACCGTGTAGCAGCTAATTTTATTATAGCCTTGTGCCTGTGTTAAACTGGAGTAGCGATTAAGTATTTACATTCCAATATACACTCTAGATGTATTTTAAAGTCAATATGTGGTAACACATCTCAGAATAGAAACAAAAAGGACCAGGGAGAAGAATAAAATCCGAGTTAAAAAAATTACGTAAGGTACAGTCTTAATTTTTTATTATTAAAATCACAGAACATTAAATTTTAAGAATTCATAAACTTTGTTTTGTGCAATGATAAATTAATAATATCTACACAGACATGTTCTTTTACAATAGGGAAGCTAGGAAACATAGTACCAGAGGGCTCTGTGTTGACAACTGAAACTGTTAGAATAGAACCCTTAATCTTCAATCATAAAAAAGTAGATAATGTTATTCCTTTTTGCTTTAAAATGAAAAGTGCCTTACCCGGGAACATACATGTAATTACTGAACGTAAGTACTGGAGAATATTTTGAGCAGCATAGAAAGAGATATTATCAAATTTACATCTTGAGATAAATCCAATGAAAGATTCTCCATCTACTGTTTGTCAGGTTACTTGCCACCTATTCTTCTGCTATTCCAGAACAGATTGCATCGGTTTGTGATTAAATATAGACACTATAACAGTTTAACATTAACATTAGATGGTATCCTTCTGAGTACTGTCATCAAATAATGTAGTCTTGTAATGTTGTAGGTTCTCTCATTTTAGTGAAAATGGTCTGCCTTCTTCAGTGCTGGAGGGAGAAATGAACTATGGGTTTCACAGTGCTAGGAAACAACATTGCACTTATTAAAATCCATGGAATTTTTGCCCCAGTCACACACAAGGCTAATTTTGTATGGTTCAAGATGCAGAACCAAAAAGAGGAATAGCTCCTTGTCCATAATCCTGCTGGGCCATGGAGTCAATTTATCAGAATTAAAAAATAATCTGTATGAAGGGATTATTGAATTAGCCCCCACTATTTGGATAAAACTGTAGGAAAAAAGCCAGAAAAATGGCTGGGTTTCCTATTGTTTTAGCCAGAAGAGTGGTTATTAGCAAAATCCCTGGAGATGCAGCATGGGGATAGGGCTTTCGGGTGGAGCTCTTGGGAACTGGGCTGTATTCCTGGCTCTAGAACTGGCCTGTTGTGACTTGCCAAGATCACACTTCATTCCTCTGTGCTGTTTCCGTTCTGTCTCATCTATTTAGATTGTAAGCTTCACAGGGCAGAGACTATATCTCGCTATGTGTTTGTACAGTTCAGGAGACAATGGGAGCCCAGTCTTGCTGGGGGTCTCTGGACACTTCTTTATAATAATAATAATTAATAATACCTAGTATCTTGTCTAGCACCCCCAGACAGGATTTTTTTTTCCAGGCAGTGACTGGACAAGTTCTGAACATCCCAGGTTCATTTGGAATAGGAGAAAGGCTAGGTCAGGACTTCTCACAAAGTGAAACATGGGTCAATGCAGACCCTCTCCCCATGGATTTAAATGGATTTCCAGGCCTTTCAGCCATCTTAGCAGGCTAGCAGGAGTTTGTTGCTTCAGTAGGGGATGATGATGGACATTAGAAGCACTCCATGTGCAGGCCATCAGAATCTGCAGCATTACTCCATGGAGTGCACTTCCTGTCATACACATACTGAGTGATACAAACTACAGGCATCTTTGCAAAAAGCAGAATAGTTGGGAAGCCTGCAGTTAGCAGGTAGGGCCTGGCAGAAATGTGCCACAGAATTGCTTTTGGCACTCCACACAAGAAAACTGGAAGGCAATGGGATGAGTTAAGAGAGGCTGCAATGATGCAAATGAGTGGGAAGAAGGAAGGAACATGATAGGTACGGGAGAGAAACAGAGCGGTGTGGGGCAGGGGGAGGAGTCTAACACATGCCACAGCAAAGAGAAAGCATCTGCCTGTGGCTGGAGGCCTAGATGACTCTTCCTTCTGCCAGGAGAAGGAGCTAGAGAGGAACAGCTATAAGTGGGAGGAACAATGAGGGTTGGTGTGGCACTGCACTGCTCAGAAAGTGCACTTGCTGTACCCAACAGCAATAAGGTACAAGATCATGGTGCATGGAGTCTGATGGTGGGTGGAGGGAAGAGGTGCCGTGGGCTGCACTGCCTGGATGTTATCAAAGGAAAAAAAGAGCTTGACAAGCAGTGACTTATCACCAGCTTCCCCAGGAATGTGACGACAACCCAAACATCTGCTGGTGTTCCAGGGGGTCATTTACATGAGGTCAGGCAACATCGTCTCTATTGGTTTAGAGATTAATTGACTATTTCTTCCTATCTATTTGCACAAAGGTCTCAGTCTGTGCCTCTCACAAGGATTCTCCCACTTCCATCTGAGGAGTGGTGCAGCGAAGCTTCCGCGGGTGAAGGATAAGGTTCAGGGACCTGGATCAGTGTCTGTATTCTGAATCCATGTTGGGTTTTTTGGATTTGAACAATTTGTTAGCTGTTTGTAACACCATCCCTGGTTGGGTTGCCTGTGATGAGAGAACATGGGACTTCTGGACCTAAAAAAAGCACAAGCCTCTACTACCTGAGCTAAAAGCCTAGCTCCATTAGCCGGTAGAAAGTAACAGACTCATAAAATTTTATAAATTGTCTAGCCACTAGAGGACAAAGAGACACACTGTGTTAGTGTGACCATGCAACTACATTACCCTTTGATTTTTGAATGGTAGGTATTTTAAATGCTTTCTAACCTTTGTATCAAAAGATTTAAGATAATTATGTATGAACAAATTAAAATAGATTACCCTTACAAAGCATTCTTGTTTGCTAAAGCTATGCAATGGATAAAGTTTGTCTCCTGAGTTCATCTGTATAGCTTAGCCTGCTAAACCACCTATACAGTACATAAATATCAAACTAGATTTGTAGTTACTTTCCAGTCCCTTTGTGCTACCTGAAAAGTGCAATGGAGCCAAAAAGCAGCCAGATCAGCCCAGATGAGAATTCCGCAGGTGTAGGAGAGCTCTCAGGTGGCCAGAGCGACATAGTTAACTCCTGCACCAAACCTTTTCCACAGCCCTGGCTTAGAGGACAGGGTGGGGTGTGGCCAAAACACTGCACACTCCAGCTCTCTTCAGTTGGCATATGGTCCCTGAGATACCTAGTCAGCAGGCAGAAGGTAAAACAGCCCCTCTGCCTCCAGCTGCTCTGATCTATACAGATCCATCCTGAGAATCAGGGAACCATAACCAGCTTCCAGATAGACCCCTCACTCTGCTGTGACAAGTAGAAGCTTAGTACAATAGAGAATCTGGGCCATCCTGTCTAATGTAATAAATGTATATAAGAGATGAAAGTTGAGACTCACAGGCAATCTCCAGAGTGTCCCACAAATTGTACTTTGTATCCTGTGCAGATTTAAGTGTGTAGCATTGGCCTGGCAAATCCTGAAACTGGAGGCAGAGGGTTGGAGGGAAGCTTGGCTCCCATCCCATTTTTAAGAAATATTTTCATGCCGTTAGTTGTAGATGAATCAAGTTCTCTGTCAACAGGGTGACCATTTTGGCATTGTTTCAAATAGAGGAGAAGCTGGTGTCACTGCCTAGTCTTGCAGTCTAACTCTTTGCTTATTACACTGCTCTACAGTCAAAATGCTTCTGAAATAAATGTAGTCAAACTTTACTAATTCTGGGTCACTGAGAACGAAAATGATGCTTAAAATTGTTGATTGGCTCTAGTTTTCAAGATATGCTATTGGGTCAGTATATACGACCCTTGACTTGGGAATGGTGGAGGATAAGTGAGTTATAAAGGGAAGGGATCTCAATTTAAACCAGAAATTACTAAAATACATCTTTGACTGAATCTATGAATAAATCTATGACTGGGTTTGGACAGTACTTGCTTTTTAGGCAAAACAATGAATGATGCAATCTGAAGCTGGTATTGTGTCATACATGATATGAATTGCATGATGTTATTCCTAGAAGTCATGGATGATGCAATCATAACGAAGCTTACATCACTCTGCTGAACAAATTGCCCTTTATCAGCTCTAGAAATCATACAGTGTCGTGCTCTCTTATTTGTCAGTGTTTGATTTTGCAAAGGGACACATTTCTGTTTAGCCAAAGTGAGCAGAGATGCCTCGTACTTGTGTGAACAGTGCAGATAACTTCTGCTATGTTTGTGGTGAAGTGACTTTTGCATCACAAAAGCGCAGTATAACCACTATGGTTAAGAAAGCCTATCACCTTTATTTTGGCTGCAAAATTGGAGATCAGGACAAGAGGTGGGCCCCACACATATGCTGCAACACTTGTGCAACAAATCTTCGCCAGTGGTTGAACAGGAAAAGGAAATCTATGCCTTTTGCAGTGCCAATGATTTGGAGAGAGCCAACAGATCATACCAGCAATTGTTACTTCTGCATGGTGCCTCCAGTTGGGAAAGGTGTGTCAAAGAAGAAAAAGTGGACTGTGCATTATCCAAACATTCCATCAGCTATACGCCCTGTACCCCACTGAGAAGGACTGCCGGTTCCTGATGCACCAGAATCATTCTCACTTGAGTCAGACGAGGAAGAGGAAAAGGATGAAACTTCTGGTCCTGAACCATCAATGTCACAGGACCCACCCTCCTCCCATCCTCCTCCTCTGAACCACACCTCATAACACAAGGTGAACTGAATGACCTTGTCAGGGATTTGGAACTACCCAAGAGTAAGGCAGAGCTGTTGGGTTCCAGACTACAGCAGTGGAATCTCCTGGCAGGTGATGTTAGGGTTTCCATGTTCTGTGACCGTCAAAAGGATCTTGTCCCATTCTTCTTCATGGAAGGTGATCTGCAACAACATCAATGGTGTGATGGCAGCTCTCAACATCATTCACGATCCAGATGAGTGGAGACTGTTCATTGATTCATCGAAGACGAGTCTTAAAGCTGTTTTACTGCATAATGGCAATGTTTTGCCATCAATTCCAGTTGGTCATGCAGTCCATATGAAGGAAACCTATGACAACATGAAACAACTTTTGAGGTGCATAAACTATGACCAACATCAGTGGCAGCTTTGTGGCGATTTGAAGATAGTTGCTCTCTTGCTTGGTCTGCAGACAGGATACACAAAGTACTGCTGTTTTCTCTGCGAATGGGATAGTCGTGCAAGAATCAAGGAAGATTTTGTTACCACCCTTACACATCAAGCTGGGTCTGATGAAGAACTTTGTCAAGGCCATTGACAAAACACAAGCAGCTTTCAAGTGCCTCCGTGGAAAATTTCCAAGGTTAAGTGAAGCTAAGATAAAGGAAGGTGTCTTTGTTGGTCCTCAGATTCGTGAACTTCTTCCAGATGATACATTTGACCATGCACTGCGTGGCAAGGAAAAGACGGCATGGAAAGCCTTCCAGTTAGTGGCAATAAATTTTCTCGGACACAACAAGGCAGACAACTACAGGTTCTTGGTGGAAAACCTCCTCAAGGCATACAAAAGCCTTGGTTGCAACATGTCACTAAAGATACATTTTTTGCACTCTCATCTAGATTTTTTCCACTGAACTGTGGAGCAGTGAGCGACGAGCACGGCGAGCTATTTCACCAGGACATTGCAACAATGGAGAAACACTATCAGGGCAAGTGGAGCCCATCAATGCTTGCAGACTATTGCTGGACAGTGACAAGAGATGCTCCATTTAATGAATACAAGAGACAAGCCAAGAAGCGCCGAGTAGACACTGAATAGGACTAAACTATGTACATAATAGTTTTTTGCCTTTTGTTTCATAATCAGTTTTATTTATATAACCCTTTTGCTGATTTTTAAAGTGTTACATAAACAGGACAGGTGAAATATTATCATGTAAAGCAACCATAAACACATGAAAAGACCTAGGTTTACAATTTATGATTAAAACTCTACTATCTACACAATATACATAGACATAAAATGTAAAAACTTAAGTATCTTAGAAACAGTAGCCAATCAGTTGTTTTAATTGTCATATTTGAATTCAGCACATCAAAATACATAATAAGTAGCACATTTTATCTCTGAAGCAGACGACTTCTCAAAAATTGTAGACCAGTGTTACAGGGCATTCCAGTTGTCCATTAGATGATACTCATTGGTAAGGTTTTTTTTTTTCTCTCTCGCTCAACAGAGAGAGGGAACCTCATTCCCAAACCAATGTCTCTCTTCTGACTTTCAGTATTTTATAGAGATGTTTACAGGTAAGCACCCACTGTTTAACTTTATACCCTTCTCCCATACATAGTGTCACTGGGATGTCACAAATCAACCCCACCATTCAGCAATGTGAGAGCTATTCAAGGGGTGACTTGCTTCCCACAACAAAAACTTCCCACTCATGGGGCAGCAGCAACAAAGGGAGAAGAGGAAACTGAAAGAGAAAAAGGGAAGATGAAAGGGGAAATGAGAAAAGAGCTACGGAAAAGGAGAAAAGAAAGGAGAAACAACCTCTAATGCCACAATTCCTCTGGCCCATTTTCTCCCTCACAGATACCAGCTAGTTTCAAACATATACCCTTGCGGGTCACAAGCTCACTACATAAAATAATTATGCAACATTTATTTGTGGTTTTAGCTCACTTTAACTCTGAGCTGGGACTGAATATTTTCCAAGAAAGGGAAAAGTTTAAAATATGTTTTTGCATAACATTAAACTTCATTTAGCCCCTTGTGCCGGCTTCTCTATTAATCATCCTTGTGGTGTCTGACCAAACTGAAAGACCATTGACATTAATATTTAGTACGTGTGCAGCACCTCAACGTTCAAAGTGCTTTACAGACATTTTTGAATTAATTCCAACAGGCCTCTGATGCAGGTAAATAAGTATTGGAACCCCCATTTTATAGCTGGGAAACTGAAGTTAAATGACATGCTCCAGGGTATGCACTTCAGCCCTGGGATTAGAACTCAAGTGTTTCTATCCCCAGTCCTGTACCCCAACTGCTAGACTACACTCTTCTTATTAGATCAATAAGAAGTTGAAAATATAGAATGAGGGGAGGGATACTGCCCATACAGGATTAACCTAATTTCTTATTTAGTTCAGAAAATAAAAGGGCTCCGAGCCAGAATTTCTTGTGCTCTGTCTACAAAACATGATATATTAATAGGCCATAGCAAGTTGTGCATTAAGTTATTGTTGTGCATAGGTTATTATTAGTGCATACCACTCGTGTATTAGGCCCAGACCCTTTAACCACATGAAAGGGCATCAAAAGCCCACAAATGCACATTCTGGACTGACTCAGCGCTATTAGACTGGAAGATATCGTCTAAATTTTACTTTATTTGTGGATTTGTTCAATATATCCTTCTGATATGAAAAGTTGGTCCTAGTAAAAGGATCTAAGAAATGAGTAGGGAAAAGATTAGAACAATCTTTTCTCTTATTAAACATTTTCTAACCCTTTCTTTCTCTTCATCTCTCTCAAGCCTCCATCTGCTAATATCTCAGATCTAACACAGCATCAGTATCTTGGCAGTTAAAATGGAGGTTTCCATGTCCATATAGCTGATAACCTCATACAATACTGAACCTACGTTCCCTGTACAACTAAAGATTAAATCAATTGACGTGATTCTTCTCTGCCTTGCACCTGGGGGGTGTTGTCATTGCACCCTTATAAAATGAATGCAAAGTGGGCATAGACCACAACCATCCTGATCTGGTGCGGTGAGACACTCACTTTCCACAGGTGGAACTACACAAGGAGCAAGGCTATGCAGAATCAAGCCTCTTGACTTTAATAAGAGTTTTAATTGTGCAAGGAATGTAGTATTGGGCCTGTCACCACGTGCTTTCTAAATTCCTACCATGTGTCACACTGTGGATATCTTCTCAATTGTTATCTTAGATTAATCTCAGAATAAAGCCCTTGAGATATCTGCAAAGAGAAATCAAGCCACTTTAGGAAAAAGAATTGATTTCCATACACTATTTGATTAAGGTTATTATTGAATTACACTTTCCCACTGTCCCATCAAGCAGTTCTGTTTTTTCCTGCTTTCTGTAATGTACTTATGTGCTATGGCACTATTTTGTCATTTTATTTTATTTTTTAACATTATCAACCTTATCTAGCTGGACTTTTCAGCAAGAACCAAATTGTATAGCTGAAGAGGTTTTCATTTGTATACTGGGGAGTAATTTGGTCAAGTAAAGCTGTTGTATGTAAACGCTGCATTCACTGCATAACAATTGGAGTGAAGTTTTTATGCGCAAGGCTTTTTATTTTCCAATCAGAGGCATTGAGTTGGGACTTTTGGGGTAAACTGGTAGCTCTGGGCAGCTTTGAAGCATCACAAGTGGAGGTTTTTGTCTCCTGAAGATTTACTAGCAGTGATCTTTTATTCAACCGTTTTATTAGCCTCCTTTTACATATGTATAGCAATGAAGGGGGGAAAAACCCTCTTGGTGGTGAAGTAGAGAGTCTATTTCCCCTGTGGCATTCACAGAAAATGAGTGGCCTCCCCAAATACTGAAATTCAACTCAACATTGTGAGTTTTTCAAACACTTCAAGCCTTCCCCCTTCCCTCCACCTTTGTAAGGTTGATGCTGGGGTAACAAATTCTGCCACGAGAATGGCGAACTTGCTGTTAGCCTTAGTTTTTAGGGCTGTTAAAATAAATCTATATCCCCGTGAAAGAAATGGTGAAAAGTTTTCACCAGCTTGATACGGTTTTACAGTTTTCCTTGGAAGTTCTTGTTGAATCAAGCCCTGTTGCATGGACAAATTGAACAAGAAAAGTTTAAATGTTACCATTTTGGCTTCCCTTCAAGTGGTGCTGAGCACAGATGTTTGAAGGGGCCATCATGTCCCTATAAGAATGGGGGCATTGTGTGTATAACCTTACAAAGGGCAGAATGGCCCTGCTTTGCTGCCAGGCACAGGATCATCCTATCTTTATGTGTTGATTTATTAGGGCAGGGATGAATGAAAACGTAATTAATATTACTGAAGCATTAGAGTCTATTTAATTTAAATGCCACTGAATATTTCACTTTCAGTTGGGATTGACAATGTGTTCAGGACTGTTGGTGAAAGCCTCAGCCATCTGTTACCCCTACTAAGAAGGGAAGACAAGAGAGACACAGGGAGACAGAGAGCATTGAGCTTTGTGGCTTTTCCAAGGGTCCAGGATCATCATTCAACTCAAGGGCAGCCAAGAAACATTCCTGTGCATGGGACCCTCGGTGTATAGGGATAATGCTTAAAAGAGTGTGGGGGCAAAGGATTCAACACCTCCCCCCACAACAGATACACACACACAAATGTATGGAAAGCAAGTGCCAAGAAAATAGAACAAGGATAGACTAGGAAAGAGGCCAAGTTACAGCTGGTCTAAAAAAAAAATAGAAAAGGGGGGAGAAATCAAAGCTGTTTTTGGTGTTATTTTTAATTAATACAAGCAGTGAAGCTATGAGGATCCAGCTCCAACACAGTAAATATTGATGCTTTGATTTCGACAGGCATTCAAATATTGACTGATGTGATGGATTTTTTGTGTTGTTGCTGTGCTGCAATCCACACCAAAATAAAACAAAGGAAGGCAAGGGTGTAAAACCTGCCTCCCCTCTGGAGAATTGCTCTGTGGCACCACGTGCGTGATCAGAAAATGTTCCCTTTGCTCCAGCTGAGGCAAAGGGGAGAAGTTGAGATCCCCACTCGAAGTTGAGAAATACCTGTGGTCAGAAGGAACTATGCCTGCAGCTCTAGCTTGCTGGGACTGTGAGTGAGGGGAGGGGAAGCAAGAGAGATTGGTGCTGGGAGGCTCCATCCTTCCTGGGATGATAATTAGCACAGTGGGTTTTCTTATAATTGGGATCATTTGTTCTCCCAGTTTTTCTCCTACAAACTGATTTCATGCCAGAGGGAAGCTGTGTGACTCACACCTTGCCATGCCAATTAGCTGATAAACAGCAAATGTAAACAAAGATGGCCTAATTAAGACTAGTCACCAAACCTCTGTGTGCATCTTGTCTAAATTGCACCAGCATTTTGCATCCAGACTTATTTTCTTATTTGCAGGAACTAAATTAGTGACTTCTGCGCAGTAGTTTCTTATCCTCCAGAGATGTATAGTGCAGGTAATGAAGAAAATTGATAGAGGCCAGAGTCAGAGACACCAGCCTGTTCATCTTGAAACTAATGTACTGAGTCAGTCAAGTGCTGTTTATTTAAGTGTACGATCTTTCTACAAGTCACCTGATAAGACTGAGAGGGTGGTGTTGTCTGACACTGAAAGCCAAGTAATCTTGTAAGTTTACAAGAAACGGTGGGAGGAACTTGAAAGTGTGGGTACACCTTGCATTGAGTGTTACCATTTCCCTCCCAGCCCTCCCTTTTACTCTAGTGCACATCAATTCCAACCAATGTAAATATAGACACTGGGATGTAGGTTGGAGAATTTGTGGGTCTATTCAATATTATGACTTTTTTTGTACTACTCCTTCCAACCAATTTAAAGAAACTACAAGGAAAAAAAATGAAATCAACAACTAAGAAATGGCCCATTGGCAGCAGGAGCTTAATCAGAGTGCAATACTAGCTGGCTGGTGAAGATTGTCTCATAAATTAGCCCCCCCCATGCTCCATGCCAGCAGAATTAAGCGTTCATGTTGAAGGTAAAGCTTTCATTGCTGAGGCAAATGTTGAGTTTGAGATTTTGCATCAGCTGGACAAATAAGAGAAGTAACAGTTTAGGAGGTGCTTCACTTTTCTCCTGTTAATTTGAGGTGGGTGATGAGATGTCCAAGGGCCAGGCTGTGGAATTCATGGTGCTGTTAGGCAGTTCTTCAGTGGTCATGACTGGTAATATTTTGGAGGACTCATATTACTTGTTCTGAAGCCAGGAGTGATAAAGGCTTGAGATCTTCCTTCTCCTCCCTGCAATTCTGGATATTGTTCCAAACCTGGCTTTCCGCATGCCCAGTTGTGTATGAGGAAAGCCATAGGTGAAGCCAGGCTCAGCAGTCATCTGGAATTTGAAAAGCCTAAGATGGAGGAAGAGACTGCCAAAATAATGAAAAAACAAAAACAAAATTAATATATGAACAGAAAAATTGTTGAAAAAATATCTTCCCCACATTATGAGAACCACCCCCTTTTAGAAACCAGAAATGGTTAAACAGATTTTTTATTTGGAATTTGGTCAGGACATCAGACAAACAAAGTAATATTTGCCTGCCCTCTACCTAGAAAGCATTTCAGGAAAGAATCTGGGGGAATAGGTCAGGTTATAATAACCATGTTTAGCCTTAAAACAGCAAATGTTCCCTCAATATATAACTATGGGGTTTTGGCCTTCAGAGTCCCACCCTCCCTTTCATTTCCAAGATGCTGAAAGTGGCTTTGAAAGTAGTTTAGTAACTATAGCCCTGGCTGTCTGAAGTCTGGTCTACGCTATGCTCCAAACATTTTAAAACCAGTTTCAATTTTGGGTGAAATTTCTCTGCTGTAGGCCTGTCCTTAAAGGGAAATTGGCCAGAAACTAACCACAAACAAAAGTGAAACTAATTAGTCTCTTTTCAGGGTCTGAGATGAATAAATTGTTAAGTGCAAACATAAGAACAGCCATAGTAGGTCAGACCAAAGGTCCATCTAGCCCAGTATCCTGTCTTCTGACAGTGGCCAATGACAGGTGCTTCAGAGAGAAAGGACAGAACAGGTAATCATCAAGTGATCTTCATTCCCAGCTTCTTAAATATGCTGCCTATTAGTTTCATTTGGTGACCCCTTGTTCTTGTCTTATGAGAAGGAGTAAATAACACTTCCTTATTTATTTTGTCCACACCAGTCATAATTTTATAGATCACTCTCATATCCCCCCTTAGTCGTCTCTCTTCTAAATTGAACAGTCTCAGTCGTCTTAATCTCGCCTCATACGGAAGCTGTTCCATATCCCTAATCATTCTTGTTGCCCTTTTCTGTACCAACAGAATGAATGTGGGAACTTATGTTAGATTTTTAAAAAATTGTTTCTGTTCTAATAATATCTTATGGTATTATTTTTAGTGACTATATAAGGAAACTTGTCTTTTATAAACCTACAGGGTGGGATTCTGAAGCACAAAAGGACTTCAAAAGGAGCAAAGTTAGGCCAGTGCTGAGCACTTTTGAAAATCTTCCCATATTTTTTTAGCTGTTGAAGTTTCTTTTAACAAATTCCTACACTGACACTGATAACAAATGTAAATGAAACAAAGTGCTATACTTGCATGTTCTGTTTGTGAACTACACTCCAACCCAAACTCTCAAGAGCTCTATGGATGGAGACCAGAGCAGCTGGGGAAGTGGAATCCCCCATCACCACAATCTAGGGTAGATGCACAGCTTTCCCGTGGCTGCTATTCCAACTATCAGTATGAAAGAGCACCCATAGTCCCGCTGCATAGGACACTGAGGCCAATGGATCACATAAAGATGGGCCTGCATCTTCTTCATTGGCTTCCCATCCACTGTGGTTTTCCATGATGAGCTATGTGTGACTGGTATGGAGACTCTTTCCATGGTAGCCGTGCGGAGGCATTCCCGTGCAGCCACTCCCCTGGTGGTCTTCCTGTGCAGGCCTTATGGGTGACTTAAATGGGGCAGAGGGCTTTGGGCTGGCCTTCTGCACTGAAGGTGATTTTCAGCCTGCAAGAAATATCAGGGGGGAAAACAATGGCTATTGGGAAAGGAAAATACTGGTGGGGGAAAATGTTATTTTCAGATTCCCAAAAGGATATTGGAAACAATGGTGAGTAAAGAGCAAACTTTTATAAACTAATGTTAAAAAGCTCTTAATGTGTCTCTTTAGTAAAAAGACCAAAAATGTTTTGAGGATTGTGGTTGAGTCCAAAAGATTAAAAAAACACATTTTAATAAATATATAAAAGGAGGTCAGAGAAAAATAACAAAAGTTTCGGTCATGTACCCCTGAGGGAAACGTTTTTACAGGAGACCAGAAACTGGAAAATGAGGGCTTGATTCTCCAACACTTATGCAAATGAGTAACTGTACTAATGTAAGAATCTTATTGGACTCAAATGTTTGCAGGATTAGATTCCCCATAATGTTATAGCTCAGCTGCTGACCAGAGCTTTTTCCATCCTGTGTTGGTTTGCACTTAGTTCTTCTGTAACTGAGCAGATTTTATATTTAAGTAAGACTCTAAAGCTTAGCTTCTCCACCTTCAAAAAGCAAGTGGAATGGCAACGTTAAAAGGCTTTACGCCTCATTTATGCAAAATGATCCTCCTACTGTCCAGTTTATAATGTGTTTTCAAATCTGATCTCTCTTTCATCTTATCTATTATCTATCATCTTAATGTATCCAATTATACTTTTGAACTATACATACTTTTGAAGCAACTTTGTGGAATGTCAAATTCCCTAATTAATGGCCCAGTTATACACCATTGAAATCAACAGGAATTTTGCTGCTGACTTCAGTGGGGGAGGATCAGACCCTGGATAATTTTATTGTCAGTAATGATGACCCCTCTTCACAAATGAAGAATACGCATCCTGAACCATGGCCTTCAGAATGTAAACCATTTATTTTTATAGCTGGATTCTGCCCCAAAGTGGGATATTTTGTGCATGGTTAACTTATCTAGGGCTTTAAATGCTTGCCAAATGGCTTTAATAACAGGATGTTTAAAAAGATTGGGAAGGATTGTGAGCAGTAATAGTGATAATTGCCAAGGAGACATAAATGAATCTTCAATCTCAAACCAACTTGGCTTTAACATTGGGTCAGGAGGGAAGAGTCAGAAAAATCCCCTGTCTAAGAGTAAACACGTAATGATAGTTTTGGACTTAGGGAAGTTGGCAGCTGTCTAGATTTTTGGATAAAAACATCTTTTAAGGCATAATACGAGTAGGTTTGCATTTCCATAAAAGGAATGAAAAAATCTTTTCCCTTGTTTAGAGAATTTAGAATCACAAAATGAAGTACTGTAGCTGAAGTTTAGTGGTGTGGGGATGAAATGGACAATAAGTGACTGATAATAAATTTATAAATTTGCATTCTAAGGTAGGAGTAATCAAGCCTTATGGTTAGGGGTTTAACTAATCATCAGACGGGTCAAGAAAGAACATTTTTACCCAGCATACAATTAGACCAATGCATTATTGCCTCCCTCTGAAACCACAAAAAAATCATTGAAAGAGGCAGAATACTGGACTTGATGGAACTGCTCTCTAATGTATTCAAAATAGAAGTGGTATCATACTATGAACATTTTATTTATTTTGGGGGAGGTGGGAATGCAATAGTCAATCCCATTAGACCAAAAGGCAACCATTTCAATCAAGTACTGGGTAGTATTTGGGGTATTGTCTGACACATTGATTTTTCAGGTCAACTTTTTAAAAGATTAGTTGCTATTTAAAGTGTGCTGCAAAACAAACTAAGGTTGACCTAAAACAAGATTCCCGTGCTAAATGCACCCATGCTGCGGGGAGCCACTCAGCACAGAAATAACTTTTAATTTATAAGTTTTTAAACAAAGTTTAGGCTCTTTTCCTCAGTGAAATGCTCTGTGTAATTCTTGGTTTACTGAAAACACCCCCCAATACAACATCACAAATAGTAGAAGCCTCGTTACCTTCTCTGCAAGCCATGGGATCTGTGGCACTTTCTGGGATCTTATCCATGAATCTGGAACCAGGGGATTTCACAGAGGGGAACAAGATTTTTATAAAAGGGAAGTAATAGCTAATTTCTGTGCAAAATGCCTGGTAAGCCTTTTTAGTGAAGGATATTTAGCTTGTAAATACGCTTTACCCAATTTTCATTTCTTTACCAGTTCATCTACTTCTTCCCTTCCAGGCTTTATGTTCCCAGCTGAGCCAAACTAATACAACGTCCGTCCAAAAGCAACATTCTTTTTCAGAGCAAGAGCCTTGGACATTTGCGAATGATTTTATACTATGATTTAATACTAAAGGTAAATTCTGACCCCATTTTTGCAAATATTTTATTGGGAAAAAAAAGGCAAACAGAACATAGCATATATAATGTTTTAATTGGATGTTCCCCAGTCTAAATCCCTTTTTATCGCTTCCTGGGATTCCAGCTGCCTCCATGGCACTGGTAAAAGTAATGGAGAAAGTTGGCAGCTCTGCACACTTATTCCTCTCAGCGCACTCTGACTGGACATCAAGCAATTAGTAAAACTTCTAGTAAGATTTTTGAAAAGAGTAGCTAGCAATCAAACTGGGACCAAAAACCAACCCAATGCAAGTTAAAAAAAATCTTGAGCATATCATGCGTGAATTGTAGACCCATTTCCAACTCAGGGAACTACATTAAAAAAAAGAGCTTAAATCATCTCTTTCAAAGGTACGCAGACTTTACATCACATTGGGCGGCTAGCTGTCTGGTATTATACCATTAAACTTTGAGGTCCCTCAGGGTTCTGTTCACAGCCCACTTCCCTTTAATATTGACATGCTCACACTTGGCAGTATTATTCAGAGATTTGGGTTTGATTATCATATTTATATGGATGACACCCTGATCTACTTGCCTATTCCTGTGGATTCTATTGAAGTGCTGTCATGGCTTATTACCTGTCTATCTGAGATTCAAGCCTGGATGACTTTTAATTTTTTGAAGCTTAATGCTGAGAAAACAGAATTGCCTTGGATTGGTTCAGCTCTCCTCTTGGCTTTATATATAAGCATATCATATATATAAGCATATCATCCATGTGCTATAAGAAAAATTCCTAATACCATCTCAGGAGCTTCTCCAGCCTTTCTCCCATGTTAACTTGTCACAATTAAGAGATGTGGTTCGTGCTTTGGTCTAATCTAAACTTGTGTATCGTATCACACTGATAATTGGAAACTCTTCTCACTCTAGCATTTTCAGCTGTGGTAAAATTCTGCAGCTAATGTCATAACAAGAATTAAACTGTCTCATCATATTACACCCATCCGAGCTGACTTCACTGGCTATTAGGGTGACAGTGCATTGATTTAAAATTTGTGTTAATTGTTTATATATTATGTCATTGTCTTTCTTCAGATCGTTTTAGTGCCCAACTGGTTCTCTCCCTATGGATTATCTTTGCATTCTGCTTTATCTGGATTTATAAAAATACCATATTTGTTTGGACCACATCATTAAATTCTCCCAGCCTGTGGAATTCTTTGGCGTAATGGGTCCTCATTTGCTTATTTTCAAAGCTAAGCTAGTAGGGAGAGGTAGCTGATTGTAGCTTTACCATACTTGAGCGAGGTTGTTTTGTTTTTTACTTGTTTTGTATTGGTGAATTTACTGCTTTGAATTGTCCCTGGTTGCTTGCATCAGAAGTGCTCTATAACATAAATAAATGTATTGGCTCGGCTTAAACTCACCTGTTATAGGTTCAACTGGGGCAGCTATTCTTTGCTTCCTCTCCTAAAACCACTCTGTTATGTTTTGTTCCTAGTCAAAAAGGCTTCATTTATTCAGGGGGTCAATTGATCCCTGTATAAACCTTCTGTAAAGGATGAAAATTGCTCTGTGACAGAGCCTGTAGCACCCACGTGCTTGACTCTTTAAAGTGAGTGCCAACTCAATGTGAATTTGGCATGTGTTGTGATAACAGGATCGGTAAATATGAGGTATTTTAATTTTATGCCTGGTTTAGCTCGCCACAACCCTAAAAATGTGTTTCCCCAAAGATATTCAAAAGTTCAAGAAGGTATTTTGTGTCTTTGCGACTGTCCTAGTGTTTTTACCCTCCTGCCCCCAGAGTTCTGCGCTTAAAACTCTAATTTCCTTGTGGTCACCGTGTCCCACTTTATTCTTCCTCTTTTTATAGTAGAAATTATTAGAAGTTGGATCTTTGAGTTATCCACTCATTTTAATCAAAAGGAAATTCAGATTTAAATGAGAAAAATGTATTTAATTTATTCAGTAATAATAATTAATAATAGATGTTGGTGTTTCTAAAGCTCTTTTGCACTTCGGTCCCAGTTCAAAGCCTATAGAAATCAATGGAAATCTTCACACTGACCTCAGATCTTGAGTACTTGGAGCAGGAGCACTGCAGATCATAAAACCACTTCTAAAAATAATTGGAAGATATTACCTTTATGAAACATTCTGGGTAAATTTAAAAAAATAAAGAAAGAAATACACACACACACACACACACACACACACACACACACAACTAAAATTCTCCCATTTTATATTGGTAGTGAAATCAGTGAAGGGTAGATCTGACTATTCTCAAAAGGGTAGTACACTTTACTCATTTTTAACTTTGCAAAATATTACTGAACATTTGAATTCCTAGTGTTTATATCTGGGGAAAAAGTTAAGTCTCCCAACAGTCATTAGAGATCATTTCATTAAAAGAAACATGCACTATTTATATTACATTTTGAGCAAAAATGTGCCACTTGCTTTTATGAATAAAGCATATGCTTTTCCAGTCCATATATGGCTATTCCCGGCACACAAGTGGCCTGTACTAATTTATGCACCCAAGCATTACAAAGCATCATAAATGGACAAGAATTAGCTGTCACACTCCAGCAACAGGTATCACTTCTGAATTACAGTGGGGCTGGGTATTTTTGTTGCTGTTTAAAACAAGAACAGTAACAAATACTATATTTAATGTGAACTTCTCTCCCTTTAAAAGCAATTTTCATTACGTGCCAAACACACTTAAAATGTTATAAATGTCTATTGTTTCTGTTTTGTTTTGATAAACTTTTTCCCTTTTATGTGCATGTTAAAAGTTAACCGAGACAGAATGGACACAATGGTTACATTGTGGGAGATGAGGAGGTGATGGGAAAACATAGTATAATGCATTATCCTCTATCTCCCGTATGCCACTCTCTTGGCAGGAGGCAGCAATGCTATAATAAAAGTAAATGTGAATGAAGGTATAAATATCCTCCTGGGACTTTATTTGATGTGAATGGCAAAGCTCCTGTTGATTTCAAAGGTAACAGAATCAGAGGTCCATTATGAGCAGAAAAGGCATATTCCTCTAGACCCTTGATTCTGCAGACCCTTGCAGATGTGAGCTCCGTGAGACTGGTCACATGGGTAAAGTTACTCATGGATTTAAGTATCAGAGGGGTAGCCGTGTTAGTCTGAATCTGTAAAAAGCAACAGAGGGTCCTGTGGCACCTTTAAGACTAACAGAAGTATAGGGAGCATAAGCATAAGCTTTCATGGGTAAGAACCTCACTTCTTCAGATGCAAGTAATGAGGCTCCGAGATTTCCCTTACTTGCATCTGAAGAAGTGAGGTTCTTACTCACGAAAGCTTATGCTCCCAATACTTCTGTTAGTCTTAAAGGTGCCACAGGACCCTCTGTTGCTTTTTTCATGGGTTTAAGTGTTTGCAGGATCACAATTAACTAGGTTTTTCAGAATGGCCCTCAGATTTCATAAGAAATATCCCCATTAAAGGTATCATGGTCTAGATTGTGTCTAGGACTATATACCCACACAGGGGAGTAAGAACCTCCTTAGATAATTGTGTGGGATATCTGGCCTTTGAGTATGGGCACACAGGATTAAGTGGGCACTGTATGCCCTGGCTCCACCACTACTTGCATAGCTGAGTTGGCATAAGGGGTAGTTATTTTCTGCTGATATAGGCCAACACCTCCCACCCCTACTGCCACCAGAGCAATGAGGAAGCAGGGGAGGCATTGCAGCTAAGAGGTATGTCCTTGAATCACAATGAATACTGAGGCTACTTTTGGGGCAGAGCATCTTATCCTCCATCCCTTGCTTAGGATTGTACCGGAAGCCAAAATCTATCCTTTAGTAAAGCAATTCCTTGTGTTGCTATCTCTCACAATTTTATCATGAGTCTTGTGGTATTTGCTCTCATTCTTCAAGCCCTCATTTCTAGCCCTCATGGTTGTGGACAAAAGCTCAAATAACTAGAAGGAAAAAAAGAACCCCAACATTTATTATTCTTTTTAAATCCCCTCATTGTTAAGCCAATCACATTTGTTGGGGCATGCCTGACTCATGATTTGTGAACTATTGGATTTATGATCACAGAGCTGTGCATGCTGGTATTTATGATTTATGATCGGTATCATAAACCAAATGAGTTTTTTTCTGTGTGTGTTTAAATCCCATTTTTTATTTTGTTCTACATTTTAAAAAGTTATTTTTGTGGGATGATACCTGTTCTGTACTTTGGTCATTCTAAATGTGCTTTCTTACCAGCGAGTCCCTCATCTTGACCACCAGTTTTTAAAGAAATATATTTTAAATGCTGAAAGGTGCTTTATTGAAAGCCATGTCTCATTATTATAATTTAACATTCATTTATTGCAGTAGTTCCTAGGATCAGAGCCCTGTTGTGCTCACAATCACATGGTCAGAGACACTCCCTGCCACAAAGAGCTTACAAATTCAGGACCCCTGGAGACTAGAGTTTTCTGTTTACCCACTATCAGTAGCGTAAACTTCTCCCACATTGCCTCAACCCTGTTCTGGGAGGTAGTTAGGCCTCCATGCCCACTGAGTCTTTGGCCTTTCTGCTCAGCCTGCCTAGCAGGGTGATAATCAGCTAAACGTAATGTTAGTTCTGCCATATGAAATCTGTTGACTAGGAAGGGACTATCACTAGACTGAGTCCACCAGCTCATTTCACACTGGCCACTAAACAGCCATCAGACTTTGGCATAGGCGTGTGCATGGGGTGTGCCGGGAGTGCCCAGGCACACCCTAATGCAGGGGTGGGCAAATGGCTCCACTCCCTGGTGCGGCAAGCCGCGGGGTCCGCGCTCCCAGGCTGGAGTGTCTGACCGAGCACTGCAAGCTGCCAGCCCCTCCCCTGCCTTCCTCCTTCCCCATGAGCCACACGCGCAGTGCTCTGGGGGCCGGGGCTGCGCGCTCCCGCGGAGCAGTATTTGGCTCCACGGGGAGGCTAGGAGACTCATCTCATGGTAAGGGGTCTGGGGCCAGGGGGGTTGGATAAGGGGTGGGAGCAGTCAGGGGACAGGGTGGGTTGGATAGGGGGTGGGATCCAGGGGGGGTTAGGGGTGGGAGTCTCTGGAGGGGGCAGTCAGGGAGCAGGGGGGATTGGATGGGGCATGGGAGTCCCGGGGTCTCTCAGGGGGTGGGAGGGTGGATAGGGGTCAGGGCAGTCAGGGGACAGGGAGCAAGGAAGGTTCTGGGGGGGCAGTCAGGGTGGGGGGTCTCTGGAGGGGGTGGTCAGGGGACAAGGAACTGGGGGGGTTGGATGAGTCAGAAGTTCTGGGGGGCTGTCAGGAGGCAGGGGTGTGGAGAGGGGTTGGGGGAGGCAGGGAGCAAGGGGATTGTATGAGTCAGGAGTTCTGGGGGTCCTGTCAGGGGGTGGGGAGCAGTTGGATAGGCATGGGAGTCCCAGGGGTCCATCTGGGGGCGGGGGTGTGGACAAGGGTCGGGGCAGTCAGGGGACAGGTAGGGGGTAGGGTCCTAGGGGGGCAGTCAGGGGACAAGGAGCAGGGAGGCTTAGGTAGGGGGTGGAGTCCTGGGGGGCAGTTAGGGGCAGGGGTCCCAGGAGGGGGTAGTCAGGGGACAAGGAGCAGGGGGGTTGGGGGTTTTGAGGGGGGAAATCAGGGGGCAGGAAGTAGGAGGGAGTGGATGGGGGTGAGACTAGGGCAGGGACGGGGCTAAGGCGGGGCTCCCTGGGTGCACACCCTAATGAAATGGGCTGTGCACGCCTATGGACTTTGGTAACCATGTCTGGATTTGAACTGGTGACCCTAACTGTAAAGTTTTTCATTCCCTTACTAGTCCCATCTACCACCCAGTCTTCTTTCATCCATAACATTAGCTCCACCTGTGACAATAAGAGGTTTCCATACATCATGTCACATATAAAGGTACTGATTTAAGCCCCGATCCAGCAATGAGCCTGTGACCTTGAGAGCCCCATTGACGTCAGAGGGACTATCCCTTGCAAACACGCCTAGGAAAAAGATAATTGATGGCATCCATCATACTCCATGACCATAGGCATTGCTTTATTAACAGCTAAACTTTGACACTAGACACAATCCTGAGCAAAGGGTGGTGCATAAGCTGCACCCACTGCCCTAGGTGTATCCCCAGTAGGCAATGTGATTCTGTGGCTTATCGCTGAGTCACAATGCTTGCCCTGCTTCCTCCTGTCCCTGGGGGAGTAGGGTCGGTGACTTGCTGCTGGCATCCATCTGCAACAAATTACAGTGTTCCCCACACCAATTCAGCTGCAATGGCCAGCAAGTAGGGGTCTGGAGCTCAGGCCTCATCCATTCCCAGGGTCCCTGCTCTGGGAAGGATGTAAACAGGTATACAGCACCTCTTTGCTCCTATACATCCAGCTCCAAGGTGTGTGTAACTAGACTATAAGCTCTTTGGGGTACAAATCATCTTTTATTCTGTGTTTGCACAATGGTGTATTGGTCCATAACTAGAGCTCCTAGCAGCGACGACAAAACAAATAAATGGAAGGAAGAGTTTCTTCTTCCGAACTGTGAGATCTATTCTATAAATAGAAAACACATCTGAACCACAAGACAGTCAGCACAAAGCAGGATCAGAGCCCTAGGAGAAAAATGATAACAAACACCAAATGAACCCATAGAAAGGTATTTATTTTACTTTAAAAAAAAAGTAATGGAGATATCCTAGAACTGGAAGGGACCTTGAAAAGTCATGAAGTCCAGCCCCCTGCCTTCACTAGCAGGACAAAGTACTGATTTTGGCCCAGATCCCTAAGTGGCCCCTTCAAGGGATTGAACTCACAACCCTGGGTTTAACAGGCCAATGCTCAAACCACTGAGATATCACTCCCTCCCTTTATGTCTCTTTATATGGCCTTTGCCAGGTACAACTTAATCTGGGTCACTCCCTTATAAGCAAATTGTACTTTGATCTTTTGCAGACTTGACACTAATAACGAAAAGGCTTTGGGAAAAAAATATAACAAACTTATTGATGAAGAACGTATTAATAAAATCCGAGTTTCTTGGGGTTCCAAATGTTCTGCATTTTTACAGGTATTTTTAAGAAAGCACAATTTATCTCATAGTATCCTTATTCTTTGGTGAACTAACTTAGTTAACATTTCTAGAAACATAGGAGGTTAAACTGCACTCCAAGCCAATCCAATCCATTGCATACTGATATTTCAAAAGTCCAGACAATATTAGTTATTTCTTAATATTATCATTTATTTGTCAATCAAACAACAATTATTACTTTATATTCAAAAAACCTGATTTTTAAAATAGGTTAACTTTTTTGGCATGGGGGGGCTGAGAGAGGGGAGCTAATAGCTGTATGCCCCAACTAACCAATCTGCAATTTAAATGTACATAAGAATCACTAACAACATCACTGTTAACCAATTCCAGTATCTCATGGGATGTGGTATATGGCAATATTAGAGGCACCGTGTATAAAAATACATATATTGTGGAATCTGCTAACAGCAAACTCGGATATAGTGAAACGGTATGAAAGTCACATGCAAATTGCAATGAGATTGCAGTTAGAGTGAACTTTTGTTGCTCTGTGAAAAATATAGCTTGACTGTGTGAAAGTATATTTCTTTCAGGAATGCCTTCTACTATGTCCACAATGTGAAAAACAAAAAGAAAACAAGTCATAGCAGACTTTCTCCTGCAAAATGAATTTTTCAGGCTCTGATGCATTTTGCTGAAGTGTAAGAAACTTAAATAAAAGTGATCATGAAGTTAAGAACCTGGCTTCAGGGCAGAAGCTATTAGGGATTTCATTGAATGTATTTGCTCTTTTGAAAGCGGGAGTTATAGCCTAGTTTTATTAGTACCATTGCTTTTTACTGGTACCATAGAAAGGCATTACTGGGCTGGGGAATCTCAAGAGTAATTCTGCTTTCTTTCTTATGCCCTCTCCTGTTTTAGTGCATGTTGCTTTGCATACACTAAGGAAAATAATTTATGAAATCACCTGACAAATCAAGACAGAAGCAGGGGATTCTTTTTGTCGGAACTGCATGTGTATTCCTTTGTCCATCATGATTTCCTTTATACGTGTGTTGTTTGCAGGTTTTTATTCAGACAATAAAATTTTCATAGGCTAACACTTGCAGAATCAGGTCCTAATTCTGTTGGCCTCGGCTTTTGGTTTCCCAACTTGAGACCCCTTTTGCCTGATTAAACCATAATGTGGTTACAAATGAAAAACATGAATATGGTCAGAACGTTAAGGTTTGAATAGTGGCTGCTGCATGTATGGTACTTCCATAGTAATCTTTACTGTCTGTGTTGGTGCTTTAAAACCTTCTTTGGCTATATCTGATCTGTACTGATACAACATACAAAATGATGTTAATATTTGGAATGTTTATGCCTGTTACGAATAAACCTTTCACTTCTAGTTTCCAGCAACTCAGTTGTACACAGACATAAACATATATGTTCTGTAATAAAGAGCCTATATGTGTTCATTTATGTTTATGGGTATGCTCTGCTGGGAAACAAAATTTTAAACGTGTAAAATTAATGCATTAATTATTACTGGAGGTAAAATCCATTGGGGAAAAAATTGCTGCAGTCTATTGACTAAGATTTTTGATGCTGAAAGAAAAATCAATTTCTGCAGATTTATAGATGAAATTTTACTGGCAGTTGGTCTATAAACTGGTCATTAACAGTTGAAAGAAAAATGTGCATTATTAATGCAAAATATTAGTATTAAGCAAGCTCCTGTTAGAGAGTTACTAACTTCTGCTCTGCAGTACCTGATGTCAATACAATAAAATGATTTCAAATAACATAAAATAAAAGCCATTCACAAACAAGTATATCAAAGCAATCTAAATCCCATTCATTTGTATCATCCATATTAATATAGCAGCTTCAATTTTACCTTTACAATAATAATGTATTTGATTTCAATGTGTATGAGTACTTCTTCTAAACAAAAAATCAGCTATTTGCATGTAGTTACAGTACAAATCTCTGATCCTGCAAAGACTTAAGTATATGTTTAACTTTATGTATAGTACACATTCCCCATTGACTTCAATGAGAGAACTCACTGTGCATTCGGTTAAAATAAAATATAAAAAAAAATATCTGGAAATATACCTATCTCATAGAACTGGAAGTGACCTTGAAAGGTCATTAAGTCCAGTCCCCTGCCTTCACTAACAGGACCAATTACTGTCCCTGACAGTTGTGGGTTGGGTTTTTGTTGTTGTTTTTTTTAAATGCCCCACATCCCTAAATAGCCCCCTCAAGGGTTGAGCTCATAACCCTGCGTTTAGCAGGCTAATGCTCAAACTACTGAGCTATCCATCCCCCTCATACATGTGTAAGTTTTTGCAGGATCAGGGCCCAAATAAGTGGCCTTTAAAGATGATCAGCAGGCTATAAGAAACAATTACTCTCTCTGGGTTTAGAAGCATAGTATGAAGATAGGAAAAATCTATCACTAAACATCAACTTATTTAGAATTGGGGAGGGGAGAACCTTGTGCCGTTTGAGATTTTTATGAATTTCACCGCCCAGGGCACCTATCCGGCAATCTTATCCACATGAATGGCGTGAGTCCCACTGACGTCACTGGAGTTGCACACAACCACATGGGCCTGTTGGTAGATGGCAGGATCAGGGCCTGATTAGGAGAGTTATATGCTTCCCAAGCTAGTGGACATTTGTGCACTTTTACTCCTTTAATTTAAACTAATTTTTTTGCCCAAGGAGGAATCAATGTTTTAAACAAAATATTTTGTATGCCAAAGGAAGCCTATGCTATGCTCCCCCAGGCTGGTATAAGTGGTTGTCCCATATAGATATGCAGCATATTTATTTTTTTCATCTGATTGCTTCCTTTATTCCATCTCTTCTTTTTATATATATAAATATCTCCATATTTCTTTTACACTTGTCTAGCCTTTGCTGTGTTAATCCCCATTTTTATTGCATATTTTTTTCTGTTCCTCTGTGTCCCTTTCCCATCCCCCACCCCCATTGACTCTCTTACTGTTCAGATTTAAATCTTATTTTCAAATTCAAACTGACGGCCTAGGATTGAAATTTAGCTAAATGAGTTTCTTCATCTTTGTTTATAATAAAGCACGTTGTTCACATCAGCTACATTTCTTTACATTATATTTTTTGTGATTAAAAAGTCAAATATCACAACATTTTGTCCCTAGTTTTAGATCCTTTCTTCAACGTGTGTCAGACATGTGCTTCAGTGACTTGTAATTAACATAGATGCTAATTACTCTTCCAAATATCTATGTAAAGGAAATATTGCTAGGGGTTTGTTTGAAAACAGCAAAAGAAAAAGAATCAATTTCGAGGCTGCTGCAAAATCCTTTCTATGCAAGAATTTGAGCACATGCTGTGCTGTAAGATCCTCCATCACACCTTCTTCTACGTGAGAATCCGGAACGGATACGTCTTTCACAAATATGGGTTATAACTGTGCATGAACTGTAGCCAAAGGTTCTAAACAACTATGTTGGTATCATATGATATATAGTCACAGCTTGGCAGGAGAGGGGAGCTTTTTGGTTAAATAGATGAAGTCAAGATGTGACTCAGAGGAATCACTTGGGATGCTGGGACTGCCTGAAAAACCCCTGAGAACAAGTTCTCTCTTTTGGAAAACCTGCTCACCCAACAACAAACTCTATGTCTCACACTGCCTTCCATCTACATGCAGATTGTGGATCTAATTGAGTATCTCTGCATTTGAGCAGAGCAGTAGAACTTAAAGGGTGAAATCCTGTCCCCATTGAGGTCAATGACAAAACTCCCACTAACTTCAGTGAGGCCAGAATTTCACTCATATGGTTTTGTACTTCTTGATTTTCACATATATGTGTAGATCTGGTTTTGGACAAATTTTCTATATGCAAATTCTTACCAAACATGGCCAGGGTTCTATCCATATACTATGTAAATCAGTATGGATCTTTGACTGATGTTCTTGGATTCACCATAATCTTCTGTAGTTGTCCAGTTCCTGTTCTTTACTTCTATTTTTATTTTTTAAATTATATCAGTTATAAAAATGATTCATACATAAATAGGTCTCAAAACCAGAAGAACTCTGTTACTTAAAGTGCAGAACTCTGTTGCTCATAGTAACTACTTAGCATTATAAAAACAGATCAGCTTAAATATGAGCCTATTGTTTTAATTATGTGAATAGTCCCATTAACTCCTCTGATCACAGCATTTCTCACATTGAATTATTTGGTACTAGTCACGTATTTTAAAGACAGATGTATGTTTAAGTACCTTGATGAACAGGGGCCAATGAAGAATAAATTATTTACAGGTGAAACTGCAGGATCAAGCAAGTTACTTATATGTTATAGAAAGTTATTTGTATGTCCAAGAAATTATATATTCTGCACCCAGATACTAAGTCAGAATTGTGTGAGATGTTATTGCAAAATAAATGTAGCCCAGAAATATAATGTATTCTCTGACATTTTGCAATAGGTTGCAGCATTTTATCCCTGCAGTCCATGCTTTGCCTCATCCAATAACACGCCTTCCACTTCCTTAAGAGGTATTGCACACCCCACAAAATACTCTTGTCATTCTATTGTATTTCTCCGCATGATGATCTGAAATGATTGAGTATAATGAAGACCAACAATACTGTATCTGTCACAGATGAGACATCTACGTTCATGGATCAGTGTAATCCATTCATTGATTTTAGGATTCTAAGTCCTCCAGAGACAGTCACAAATCCATAGGATGTCCCTGAGTGCTAGGCTTTGCTTTTGGATCTCTGATTTAGCTGGAAAAATGTGTAATAGTTAATGTAACCAGAGAGCTCTCTACTGACTGCACATTTGAGGAGGCTCGAGAGCCTAAATTTCTTCCAAAGTCAATCATAATGTGCTCTGCTAATTAAGAGCCACATCCTCATATTTCCATCAAGTAAATATATATAGATCAAGGGCAAAGGCACCTGTTTCAGCCACTAACATCAGAATAACTTCACAATTTGAGAAAAGTGACTATAGTTTTGCCTGAAACATGGCTTGTTTTGGAAATGGGTCAGAATACGTGAAAGAAACACGCAACTCAGGATCTGTGCTTCTTCTGGAGAGCCACCTGGAGAATATGAGAAGAAAATTTGGCTCTGTGTTTATTAAAATGCATAATCTATAAATATATACTATACAGAGACAAACAAACATTTGTACCTATATCTAATTGTGTGTGTGTGTGTGTACGCGCGTGTGTGTGTGTGGTTATGTAGTACTGGCCCAATTCTTGTCCTGCAGCATGTGTTCCACTGAACATTGAGGCCTAGATTCACAAACAAACTCGGGTTTGTGTGTACTCGTCTATGAGGGGGCCAATCCTGTGGGCGAAGTCTGAGCATGCTTACCAGATCAGGCCCCGCAGGCGAGTTAGATTGAGGAATGCCTACCTTCGACCAGCTCATGCATCACTCTGAAGCTTAGGCAGCCAGACACCTGGCATGGGAATACAGTGCGCATGCGCAGAAGCAGCAACATAGGCATCTACAGAACTTCTACTGCAAAACTTTAAGAGCTAAGCAAGTTTAAGCACCTACAGTGTTTGGCAATTTTGTGATTCTCAGCAGGGCCTGATTCTGGGATTTAGGTTCCTAATGTGGCAGTTAGGTGCCTAACCCCTTTTGTGAATCTAGCTCTGAACCTCTATAACAAAAAAATATATTCTCTTTCTATTGGACACAGGGAATTTTAAAAGACCACCAATGTAGTGGTTAACACTGTAGAGGAAATACACACAGACACACACACATTCTATTCTATATAGGTTTTTACCCACAGACCATGTGATTTATGTAACTGACAAACACAGAACTGATTATAAATGTTCACAAAGAGATGTTTTCAAATGACCTGCTGACCAACAATAATTTGTTGAAGAAACTGATGAAAAATTCTGAATAGGAACTTAAATTTCACAATCTCTTATGTAAGCAGAAAAAAGGCAAAATTTGTAATAAGTAATAGCACTAAAATAAAAATAACTTTTCAACACAGTTAGTAAACATGTTTACCAAGTAACTTTTCTATACATAATGATAAGGATTATAGGAAACTACCTAATCACAAAGGACTGACTTAAGGTAGTATAGCAAACTTAACTCTGAATTTCCTAGCATTTATCAATTTAAAGCTGATTACTTTTGTTTCTTGAGCTTGGGATGTGTGTGCATGTGTGTAAATATATACATACATGTATCCATGAAGAAGGACTAGGAGCGTTTCAGCAATCCAATAGTATATAATGTCCTGTAAATAATTTACATTAGTGATTCTAAATATATCAGTTTTCCACAAAAGGATATGCCATTTTCATAGTACACCAATTAAGGCCAAGAGGAATTAGAATTCCTCATGTGATATAACATGAGGCTAAAAGAGATTGATGACTTTAAACATGAGGTTATTCTGCATTTCAAATATGGAATTTTATCATCATAGCCATCTTTATACAAACAGCTTGAAGGTGGTGACAGAATCCAGGCCTAAAATTGGAACAAATATTTTACCCATTGTAAAATAAAGTGAGTATACAGGCTACAATCTAGTCCATGCCGTATTTAGATAACAGTACTTATTCAGATGCTGACATTTTGAAATCATAATTTATAATATTACTAAAAAAACTGGGCTTGAAGATTAAAGGACATCTAAAGAGGTCTTTCCGAATAACTAACCTCTCATGAGGTCCCACCTTTGTCCCACAGACAAGGAGTTTTTCTTATTTCTTCAGTTAGAGCAGAATGATACCCAGAAATGGTAATGAAAATGGATTAGAAGACATAGTGGTTGACACAAGTCAGAATGAAAAAATGTAACACTATTAATAAAGTGTGTGTGAATGTGTGTCTGTATTTGTGCATGAGGTGTGTGTCTATATTAATATTTCTGTGTCTGTCGTGTGCTGTGTGTGTCTTGGGGGCCTATTGGATAGGGCCCAAATCCTGCAGGGCATATTGGAGCAAAACGCACGTTGGGAGTTTTGCCTGAGAAAGGACAGGATTAGGATTTAAGATTTTGGCCTTGTGTGTAAGAAAGAAAGATGCACACTGTGTGACTGTGCATGTGTGTGTGTTGTTCATGCTGTAGGTGTTTACATCTGCATCTATGTGTGTATCCACTTCTATGTTTTGCGTGTGTTTCTGTTTCAATATTGCAGGCAGGAATGGGAAAATCTGAGCAAGGTGGCACCCGAAGTTTTCCCTTTCTGATTTGATGTGTTGAAGACGGCCTTCCATCCGCATTACAGCTCTGATAAACATATTTCAGCCAGAATGTGAGACAATACCTAGCCCAAAGTGAATCAGACTCTGCAGACTTTTGTCATGCATTTCCAAAGGGGATGGATGAGGTGGGGGACCATGAAGATGATTAACAGGTGACAGAAATGGCCCAACTTACAAAAAAGAGAAAGAGAGAGAGAGCCCTCAATAGTGATTTGATGAAGTGTCTGACATATAGATTCCTTCTGTCCCCACATTCAAGATTAACTGCAATGATTGTTTTTAACCAACAGCCTCACTTGCAATAGTTCTGGTATCTTGCCCAAACCTGCTCAAATACTTAAAACTCCAAGGTTATATGTTTAGCACAGGATTTTGGCAAAACGCTGGAGAAGTGCATACTTTGAACTGGAGGTAGTCTTAAAAAACAGTTTCTTGATTTTCAATTATGTGTTTATCCACTGAACCAGAACTTGATTTTTGTAAATCCTTACACCCGTAATTTCTTGATCGCCTCCTAATGCACCAGCCAGCTTCTTGAAACCAGGCTATTTACAAACAGTTCATACTGGTGTATTCCTGCAATCCTAAAATATGCATTGTAAATAGCTTACATAGCCCCATCAGTGACCACAGATTACTGGGATGAAATGCCCCAGAAAAATCTTTGAGAACATAGTGCTTTCTCCTATTGCAATGGCTATTGCTTTTTTGTTTGTTTGCATACACTAATAAAAGGAGGTTTAAACTGATGCAGTTTGAGATTTCATAGTTTATTTTCTCAGCAAATTATGGGTGAAATGGTATATTTATTTCCAGGCTCTTGCAGAGAAATTCTGTGATGCCACCATCATTCAACCTTCTCAGTCTCCCTAATATTTTAAATACACCTTCATTCTTTGGCATAGGGTAGTTAGATGATTTGGAAATCTCTCATGATGAGGATTACTCCTTGTGACTTTCACTTACTACAAAAAATAAGTCCTAAATGAAAATTAAAACACATCTCCTCAAACCCTTTTGGGATAAAGATCTGACCCTCCAGTGCTAGATAATTAACAGCACTGTTGTTTCCGTCACTGTTACACTAGCTGTGGTATTTTAAAGCGTCTATTAAAAATTAATTTCTTTATTTTGTTGGAGGCCCATCACCCGATCATGTGATGCCCTGTCATGTTTCTATCCTTCCTACTCATATTCGAGTTATGCCATCAAGCTAATATATTGTGACTGCTCTTCTCTCTTGTGACAAAGCCTTGCAGCTGCCTCCAAATCAATAGATGTCAAAGAAATATGAAAACAATCATGACAGAGAACTTAAATCCTGGCTAGAGTCTGCATAATAAAAAATGTGCTTCTGTTCTCAAGGCAGCGGATTAATTTATCCTAAAGTTTAGTCAAATTTTATTCCGGTACCTTTTTCCCAGCAGATAGAGCTACATCTGTTGGGTTTGTAATGTAATTTGTAATTACTGCCCTTCATGTGGTCCAATGCCTTGAACCATCTTTAATTAAAAGCATAATTAAGGGAAGATCTAAAGAAAGACAATTACCAGATGGTCTTTTTTTTTCTTTCTTTCTTTTTTTTCTTTTTTAGAAACAGTTAGTTGTGTTGAGGATGTATACTGGGCCATTTCTGATTTGGATTAAAAGACAGGCTGCCTACTACACAATCTGCAAAACCAGAGAGAGAGAGAGAGAGTCAGATCTTTTGCATTCTGTGCAAAAACACCATCTAATATTATGAGGATCAAAAAAAAATCGTATTCTGCAATGTGTAAGCTGTATGGTTAACACTCATTCAGCAAGGAACTTATTCTGACTTCTTTCCATGTCATTACTAAAATAAAGCCTATGTAATAGTTTGAGTTCTTAATTCTATCCACCATCTGTAATAGAGACATCTTGCCATTCCTTTCTTATTTAGGGAATTACATGTATTTATATAACACCCTCTTGTTGTAATAAAGAAGGTAGTCACTGAGTTAAGGAACAATGGTTTGAACTTTGCCTTTCTTTAAATGTATATGAAGTCCTCCCCAAACGGGGCAAATCAGTCATCAAAATAATCACTCAAAATGTACACATCTGAGCTTTCAAGATCTATGTAGCAAATACCCAGCTTCTCCATTTGTAGCTGCTGCAAACTGAACTAAGATGCATTTGCCAACTAAATTAAATAGGATGCACTTTATTCTAGGGACGCTGCGGAGCTCTTACTCAAATGTAAATGAATTTGAACACAGGAGGGATATTTTCACGTGTGGAATATTATCTCCACGGGACTCGAAGAGGCTTGAGCATCAATCACTCAACTTTGGCAGCTATGTCTAGAATATTTTTTGTTGTTGTTTTGCTTTTACTAATAGGTTAATCACATTTCAGTCGAGGTCAGGATCGAAGCTTCAGACAGCAACTCTCTGTAGACCCCAGTACGTCAGAACTGAGTTCTTTTTTTTTTTTTTTTAATTTCCTCCCAGAATATGCACCATAATCTGGGACTGATAGGCAACAGTCACTCTTCATTTGCATCTACACCTTGAAGTTTCAGAGGAGACCATTACTGGGGAAGGAAGGGGAAAAACAATACCAAAAAATATGAATAATGCATCGCAGTACAGAATTATGTATTAACACAAAATTTCTAGGGGAAGCTGGGCATAAAACAAACTCAAGCAATGGTATAATGTAAATTAAATTTTTGTTGTATTGCTAAGATTTCATTATTCGACTGTTCATATTCAAAGTACTGCAGCAATGAATTGTAATCATTTCAATTATCTTCAAGATACTTTCTTTAGGACACAAGTTGTCAAAGATAAAAAAGTACATTCCTGCTGCTCCATGGATCCATTTTCCAGACGGTTTGTCGTTCTTGCTGCATGATTTAGTTTGGGCTTTTTTGCATACTTGGATTCTCTTACATTTACTCCCATGTAAGCAGCAAGCCTCCATCTCCTTATAATGCATATCGACAAAATTGGTGTCGAATTCATCAGACGCGAGTGGGGCTGACGCCTCTCCATTGCATTTTTGTTGCTTTCATGTTTAATTAACTTTGAACAACAAATCTTTTTATCATTATTCCTGCTACTTTTTTGTCTCCTTTTCTGGAATATTTCAGAGCCAATTAGTTAACAAAAATCTGTTTGCGCTGGGAGGAAACTCAGAGGGGTAAAGATCAGAAGAGTCTGACACTTTTTCCTAAGAAGTAGCGCAGAAGACTTCTAACGAAGGAACTCTCTCCTTTATTGCAATCTCGCAAATATTGTTTTCTTCTTGCTAATCTCGGTTGATTTGTAATTTAGCTCCGCTCCCCACGCAGCAATCGATTAGTTTTCTTTAACCATAGACCAAATAACACTCAAATGCCTTTTTACTGCCCTGGCGTTATTTATTTAAGTAGCCGTTCGAAACCACATATATGTTTATTCCAGTTTCTTACAAGAATATTGCCCTTCAGATTTTATTATAGTGATTTTTTTTCTTATATAGACGGTTTCCGAATAAAAGAGCACACTGCTCTCCATTAGTCATAGCTAGAGAGTTTACTTTTAGGCCTTTACTGCATTAAAAATAAAGCTTCAAAAGGACAATTCACCATCCACAGAAATTATATTTGTGAAATGTCCTTTTTGTCGAAGCTTTTAACACCTTCTCATAACGAATCATTTGTTCTTTTCTTTTTAATTTTGATAGACAATTAGCCATCCAATATACACCAGTTGACTGTAACCGAGCATTAAACTAGCCTTTATTTAACGCTAATTTAGCATAGCTGCTTTGTTTAACTTTGCCATATAAGAACCAGGTTTTGTAGCAAAAATAGGTGTAATTTTATGTGGGGATTCATTTCTTTTGGCCCTCTACACAGCAAGCCCTCTCCTCTTTGTAAACCATTCTGCTGGGCAGGAACACCATTTCCTAGTGCCTAGCACCTGGAGTCTGGGAAAAAATTAGCATTGATATAGATTTAGTTGAAATGTAATCTCTTAAATCTGTCCAAGATTCGGGGAGATAATTACACTTTCACTCAATTGCCAGGGGTCAGCGTCTCCGTGGACCTGAGGAGTTGATTTACTAACAATAGTGTTACATAAAAAATGGTGTTTGAGATTATAATGTTAATAGATGCAGTCACTGGGGAGAGCAGGCAGGCTAAAACTAATTCGATGGAACTTATTTTTTTTTTTTCTTTAGAAGGATTCAAATAACTTCCAGCATTTAATTTAGAGGAATGAGTTTGGTAGTAATTACAGCAAATGGAAAGGTCGCTTTAGAATATTAGCTATTTTTGTTAAATTGGGACTTGATTTTTCTTTCAAAAATGGCTACAGAGACATATATCTATATCTATCTAGAGAGAGAGAGACTCTCTTGCCATTTGTTTCCTCTAGACCGAAATAAAACTAACTCTGATGAAAGAAACCGAAATAAAAAATGAATGCTCCCTAAGAGAAGTATTGTATGGTTTAGCTAATTACAGATGTTAACTGGGCCTGTAACGATTCAGGTTCCTTGGCTTGCAATTATCTGAAGTGTGACACTCTCTCTGCTAAAGAATCTTATTATTTTGGATTTTAACATAGAAGTTCTATTCTGCCCTGGAAATTGTGAGAAGATGAAGTAATAAATGACTCACATATAGCCCTGGTCTGATCTAGCATAAGGATACAAACAATTTGAATGTGCAGTGCATCAATTATTTGCACAAGAGACGCATGGGTCTAGTAGTTCCCTTAAAGATCGAAGTCAAATATTTTATACAAACACTACAGATCCCTTTGTGTTCTTTATTTCTTCTACTGGTGGCTAAAGACCTGAGCAGGTTTAAATGCAGTGTCCCGGGCTTTCCCAGGTAAAGTTTGCAAATTGATCAGGGTTAATGTTTGGCCATTTTCGTTGACAAAATTGTCAGATTCTATAAAGAGTTTAGTTTAACAAGATATTTAATTGATTGTTGGGAGGAGGGGGCTAAAATTTGCCTATCAGGCTAGAAAATACAATTTGTCCCAGAAATTACTTTAAAATGTAGTTAAGTAACCGATCAGCCTAATCCCTGGGTACTTCTCATTTCTGTCAAGTTATAAAAACCCAAAGCAAACACTTTAGAAGGGTGGATATAACAAGTTTTTGTGCCACAAAAAAGCTCTATACTAATCAGCTTTAAACCAAATGAAATTTCAGCTACCATTATGCTTCCAACACCCAATATGGGGATGGTACAGCAGCCAGCCTCAAAGCTTTCAAAATCCAGTGTACGTTTGATAGTGTTCTCCTTTCGGGAACACACTATAATTCTTTTAGAATGGGCTGTAAATACTAAAATACCAGGAAAATGGCTCCAGGCCTAGCTAAACTAAATGAGCATTTTGACATTTGTAGAGAGTATCTGGTGACGGTGCAAACCGAAAGGCTGCATATATTTTATATATTTATATATATAAAATAATATATAGTTTTACATATGATATAAAACTATATATTATTCTGTTCACTCTGACATTTAAGACTAATTTTTCCCCTAATAAATCGGAACAACTGTTTATAGGCATCTGACATTAAAATATTTTCTTCATATCAGACTGTCCTGTGTGATGCTTATAGGTCATAATGCAAACCAGAGGTATCTGATTGCAAGAAGCACTCTCTCTTTCAGTCCTATCAGAAAGATAAATAACCCCATGGAGCTGTTTCGATGGGGGGAGGTTTAAAAGGAATAATGCATAACCCCACTACAATTGCTTCACTGTATATATATCCATCCTGAAGTTACACTGAACCTACATCTCACCTGCTTATACACACAAAAACAAATCAAGGGCGTGAACTTTTCTACATACACACTGACACATACGAAGTGGTTCGCTCTACAAGTTCGCGCGATGTCTTATCGATCAAAGTGCTGCACGTGCACCCATGTAGATCGCCTCTGTCCACAAATATCCTCCAGGAGCAATAAATTCATATCAATTACCTATAAGACAAACCACAAATGGTCGTGTTGTCAGTACGTGCCAAGTTGAAGGAGATTTATAACCTGACAACTGGCACGCTACAAAGCAACTAAATACCTGTATGGTTCAGACAACACACCACATGAAAGATGCAATTACAGGGTCACCCTGGATCCTTTGCATTTAAAGCGTGGGGTTTCTTTTCTCAAGCTGCGCCCACATTCAGTCCCCAACGCAGTGTCCTGTCTAAATAGCAAGAAACAGGTCTTTGTATACTGCTTACACTGTCCAGCACCCCGAGCTGGCACAGTGAGTTGGGTGGCTAGTAAGCAGGAAAATATGAATTGTTCTGCTTAGTAAAGTGGATGGCCTTTCTTGAAATACTGAGCGCCTCATTGGGTCGGGAGGGGAAACTGTCCTCACAGTTATGCAAAGCCAAAATAGGGGAGGCTTCTGAGGTACAGACCCACAGTACCATACTGTCATAGCGAAGGGATCTGCAGCCGTTCAGAAACCTGTGACAGGTTAAAACAGCCCTGACCAGGAATAAAAGCGAAGGCACTTGTGTGCCTCTGTAACCCACCGCGTGTTCGTGAAGAGCGCTCCGCGGCTGTTGTCAGGCCAACAGACGAGGCAGAAGCTAAGCAGTACGTTTATTTAGTCTAGTTCTCAAAAACTTCTGCTGGGGTGCGGTGGGCGCCTGCCCTTTTGCCACCTGCAATCAGGCCAGTCAGGAGGGCTTTTGTCAGAGCGTTTTTACCCATCAAAGCACGCTCTTTCTCTCCAGAACAAACTGCATTTATGCCTGAACCCTTCCATGAGCCTCATAATGGGATGGGAGAAAGCGATTAGACTTGTGTGGTTACATAACATCAGCCATTGAAGCTGTGTCCGGCGAAGTCGGCAGAGTCATTCAAACTTCAGATATGTTTAAATACTCCCCATCCACCAACCGCCCCGCACACCTGCTAGTTTATACCCTAATGAGGAATGAATTAAGTTGTGAGTCATTTCCCTAAGAGCTCACCTAGCTGGTTACCGCAGGTAGTAAAACACGGTTTGTATTAGGAAGACTGATACTGAAGTTACTGAGATGTTTCCCTGGCACGGGTGATTTGGTGACATCTATCGATTGCTTTGCTGTCCCTGTGAGCGCAGAGCTGCAGAGCAAAGCAAATGCCAAACAATATTGGAGCCCTCCAAAGATTTGAAGTTTATGTTTTAAGTCCTCCTTGTCTTATATGTAACAGCAATATATATGTTAATTGAAAACTTCTGAATTTAAAAAGGTTGTGACAAGTTATAATTTGTCTTGTCAATATCTGGGATCCTTGTTTAGCTCTTTAGTTTTGTCTGCTGTTCTTGTCTGTCAGCTAACAGCTTGCCTAACACGCTGGCTTCCTCTCTTATGGCACGGAAATGACAAATGTGCTGTTTTATCCATACAATTTATTTCATTATTGTTGCCAGCACGAAGCATCACAATCAATCATAAGGAAGTCCAGTTGGCAGGTGTCAATCTTGGTATGTTTTTGTACGTCTCAGTCTATATTTAATCCAATTACAAGGGTCATGGAGTAAGTGCAAATCCCCTTGTTACAACTCACATCTTATTCAAGATTTAAAGTAAAAAGTCAACTTGATCACATGGGCGCTTTGGGGGAGCTCCGATACCTTGTGAAACTTCACACACACAACCACAGACAACGAACCAACCACACACACACACACACACACATTTACATTATGCAGCGATAGCTTTTTATTAAAGAGTGACTGAGGGTCGGGGGGTTATTTTTGTTTTGTTTTTTTGTTTTTATGAGCGTTTGTGTGCAAATGAAGTATCTTGTTATTTCGCTAAAGGAGAGCGAGGCTGTAATGACGGGAGATCTTTCCGCTCATTGCCCTTTCAAATACAATTGTAGATCGAACTCAGCCTTGTCACGTTGAGGAAAAGTGAATTTCTAACATCCAGGACGTGCCTGTCGACTTTCAGCGAATTGCATCCAATCACCCCCAGGGAATTCAGCTAATGTCTCAGGCTAAAACCGGGATGAGGGGAGAAAAACAAATCAAACATTGTCCAGAGTTACGCTTATTATGAAAATGTTTTAAAGGAGAGAAAAGGGAAATAATTCGAGACAATCCTGAATAAACTTTTAGACAAATTAATATCATTAGGAGTCGTCGGGAAGAAAGGGGGGAAACCCAGACACAAAGTTAGGATATATTTTTCTACCTTGAGCATAAGAACTTTTAAAATCTTGCTCTTTTTTTATGAGAAGACAAGGCGTACAGCGTTGCAAATAATAGACCTATTATATAGTCATCTACGTCGGGATTTCTTATGATGGCAAATATTATCTTTGCTAAATGTCTGTCTTTTGGACGCTTCAGTTCACAGAAGTCTCTTTCGGCATCTTGAATTAAACCACACAAATACACACGCAAAAAGTCTTGCTAAAACAAGTTTAGGATTTGGAGAGGGGTTTTTTTTAATGATGTAACGTATTGGTTATATTATATTAGTCTTGTTTGTTGTCCACCTTACAGAAATAGAGACAGAATTCTTTATCAGGCTGAATGGAAGCCCTTTAGGTGAGATTCTATATATAACGTGGTGAAATAACTCAGATGTCTAGATATTAACACAGACACAAGCCATTTTAATAATATTTTAAGTATTTTTTCTTTGAAAACACTGGATTATCCATATTCTATTGAACTGCAAGAAAACTGAATGTACAGGATAAAAACATCAAATTACATTTCTAAATCATTCAACGTTTAAATGTAATCTTGTATGGAAAAGATAAATATCAGACAATCTGAACAAACGTGTCGTGGAAAACACCGATTGGTAGGAAAAGCCAGCTACGTACACAAAGTATTTAAAAACACATACCTTGGACAAGGGTAATAGATCCCAGCTAAAGTGCTAGTCAAGTGTCTCTTTCCTTGAAAGCCAAGCCACATTTCTACTCGCAATATTTTTCCCCCTGTTCTACAAGGTTTCCTTTGGTTTTTACCGTTTATTGTAGCTAGTCTTGGACCCTGCAGTCTGTGCAATGCCACAGTAAACAAATTGTTCTGATGTGCTTATTATTATTGCTCAAGTTCTGCTTGGATAGAGAATTAAAGCTCATTATTACAGTGTGTGTTGAGAATTGCTCAATCTATGTGAACACAGGGGTTTGGGGCATCCTTAAAAAAACTCCTTCATATCTCTGTATAAATCAAATATGTATAATGCTTATAAATTTGTAACACATTATTGTATCTCTGCCTGCATCCGATTCAGAGTGGCTTCACAGCTTTCAAGTATTCTGCACATCAGAACACTGAACAGCCAACGCTTTCATTGGAAGGCTACTTTTTCCTCCCTCCATCCAAGCTCTGTTCCCTCGTTAGCAGTATATGGCATGTGAATTTCTGCACAGTTTTATTATAAAGGGATTTCGACTACTTCTCGTTGGGGGCCTCTCACAACCCAGGTGAAGGGTTTAGACCCAACGAGCACAACTAGATATAAGAGAGGCTTTGCGGTTTTCTAAGGCACAATTATCTGCCTGAGAAAAACCTGACAAAAACATTTCCATTTAGGGTGATGACTATGATCACTTGCTGCAGTTGTTTTTCAGTCTGCTGGGTTTTTAAACTCGCTGGGTTTCATGACAGGTAGTGAGATACACTGTTATTTCAGACATAATAGTACGGTTATTCCGCCACCGCCGGCACCCACCCTTTGTTTGCAATGGTTAAAAAATCGTGGTTTAAACAGGCCACCTACAAGTGCCATGGATTCAGTCGTGGGGCTGAGCATCCCAGGTCGCTGTGCACTATGAGCTGCAGAGGGACTGGGATTATCCTCAGCTAAAATGCGTGAGAGAAAAACGTGTAAATGAAACAGCCACGGGATACAGCCCGGAACGCGGCGTTATGCTCAGAAACCCACTGCCGTCCACCCCCGAACTCCGCGGCCGTGGGACAGATTGCTGTTGACAGATTGACTTTCCAGCTTTACTTTGCAGCCCTAAATACTGCGGTGATCGTAAAGCCAAACACGGACTCTGCTCCCAGCTTACCCCCTTCCTTCCTTTCCTTTTTTAGCTCTAAAAAGGCAAATAGAGCAACGCTCTGGTGTTGGCTAGGGGACTGTTTGTCTGCCTATACGGAGGGCCTGGCCAAGCAGACTTGGCTTCACGCCTGATCGGTTTCTGGAGAGCTGCGCAGTTTGGAGAGAAGGGAAGGCAGCACCTGGCCCTGCTTTAGGAGCCATCTCCTTTTATTGACAGCCAGATAAGCAGGCGGGAGCCGTGGTGTTTCCAGTGCTTCCTTCAAGAACCCTGCTGGGTTGCAGGGATCCGGAGTCCCTTAATAGCAACGACTCCAAACAATCAGTGAAACACCTTCCTGACAGCCCGCTCCCAGCCTCGCCTTTCAACCAGAGCAGCATTAGCCACTCGCTACCTTGCAGAAGAAGGGCGCTTGCCCCTCTGCCCGGTGGAAAGGTGAGCAAACAGACCAAGGAGCGAAGGTGGAGCCCTCCAAATAAAAATTACATTGTTTGTTAACGTGCACCAAAAGCCTTCAGATGCAGAGCAACATTTGGCACGGTCGAGAACAGCAGATTGGTGAATGTTCCCCCCGCCGCCTCCCACACACGCATCCTATAAATGTTGTCCCAACACTTAGCATGCGACCACTCATTTTCCAGGGTGTTCTCTCCGCTCAACACAACAGTGAGCGAATCCTTATGCCAGTGCATAGGAAGGGAAAGAGGCTTCACAATTCCTAACTCCCAAACAGTTGTAAATGTCATCAAAATATTGGCTTTTGGAAAACAAGGACGATCAGCAAAGAAACCTAATTCAAACTGGCAAAAAAAAAAAAAAAAAAAAAAAAAGACCCTCCCTAGCCCAAGGGTAAGTCTATATATTGTAACCAATATACCGATATCCTTGTTCCAGTGGGATAGATCCAATACAGGAATATATTCTGCAAAACTAGTCACTGAAAACCGATTACAAAGATACTGTCCAGAGGTCAAATATACATAATATTTTGTTAGTTAGAGAGGGAGTTTAGTGAAGAGAATGTGGGTGCTCTGTAATTAAAAAAAATCCCTTTCCAAAACTACTTCCAATTTAACTAGAACTCTCAGACAAATCAAAGACAGAATGCGGGTTCCTGGAACATTTAAGTTCAGTTCAATCAAACTATCGACTAGGGTGTACCTCTTTTCTGATAAATTATTTACCTCGACAAGTATGTGCAAATAATGGTCTCTCTGTCTTTAATGGGACAGAATGCAGATAAGAGAAAAACCTAGTGGGATAAGTACAAATAAGGCTCTCTGGGTAACTAAGGAGCATTTTTGTCCTTTCTTCAGGATTTCAAGTAAAATACGTGACGAGGTTATCTACAAAAGCTATTTTAATAAGACGAGTATTGATTACTGTAGTTTCTCCAATAGCCAATTGATGGCAAGAGAAACTGCCCAACACTGTGACATGTAGAACAAGTCAATTTCACCATTACCCATAAACTTTAATACATTTTAATATTTAGGGTAAGACAAGAACCACACCTGTATTCTGCAGAAGTAATCGTTCATCATTTCCCAGTCCCTGCTAATGAAGTTAGACATTGTGTTTGTGGAGTACGATCTCTGTTCTCCCAAAAAGTTTAAGAATTACATTACAACCGATTTAGCCGTTTGAACCTAGTTTTTAAAGACGAACTGAAAGGTAGATATACACAGCAAGCAGTTCCTGCTAGTAAAAGTTCTCGAAGGGCGATTGGTATATCTTATAAACCTTTGGAAGAAATTGGTCTCCCTTCTCAATCCTTCTCACCTGAGTATTAAACAGTGCATTTATGATCAATTTTTTTAAAAAATTCAAGGGAAAAGTCAAAACTCAGCATGAATTTCTTCTTTTAAAATAGTTAACATGTATTGGCATCCAGTTTGATAACAAATCGACCCATTTTTGACTTAACTTTACAGACATGTATTTTTAGATGGCGTCCTACTGCTTAGTAAGAATTGTTTGGATATAGGAGTGTATAATCTTATTCCGACACTGCAATAATCCAGGTAGCCAACCACAAGTAACATTTTTATTTTCTACCTGACTGGACCTATTCAGTAAACAGAATCCGAGAAGCAATATAGCATCAATGTATTTTTATTGGTAACTGGGTGACTGGATATTTTATGATCTATGCAGTAGGGTCAATCCGAAAGTAGGGTAAAGTTACCTTTAAGTTTGGACAGTTTGGGCTGCCTCGCTCTACCTATTAGTTCACAAGAGTCTGATAGTTGGCATCACAACTTCTGCTTTGAAACAGGCTGTGTCATAATTAAAACCTCAGGAGGAAGGTTTGTGTCTGCGATAAGAAGGCAAGCGTTCCTCTTTGAGAAAGATGGGGGACGGGGAGGATGGGCGCAGTAACCACATAAGATTAGAAGGTGAGACAGACCGAAACGACGGGGAAAGGATGCAGAAGGTTGAACTTGCATATTCGAAAGTCTGGCCACTCTTCTATAGCTAGCTTTTCTCTCAGTAACGTCTCTACACCACCGCTACTAAAGACAGCTGTATGAACCCACCTAAATGGTATTTTACAGTGTAATATATAATGTCATATTTGCCTTACAATCTGGAAATGTAAGGATAAACAACTGTGACTGGTAGGCGTTGACATTTCCATAGAATAACAGTTCCTTAAAATACACTGGATTTAGGAGGAGCATACAGTGTGGGAAAGATTTTAGGCCCTATATGCTGTTATCTAAAATTTCTTATTAGCTGAGCTCTAACTACTGTCCTCCGTGACGTCACCGCGGCAGCCCAGCCAATGAGGGAGGCGCTGGCGTTGATATTAAGGGAAAGTTAGTGCAAAGCGAGACACCCTCTTTTTTATTGTCATTGACATTTAAACTGTGTGGCAGATTCTTATGTAGAAATTGGCGATCAAACCTGCCAGTTACCTACTATCGGCAATTTAATAGTGTGGGAATCGGCAGGTCAGGTTCATCTGTCTGCACTCTCTGTAACAGGTAACATTATGCTCCTTTTATACATTCATTTTCAGTGCCACCGGTTTGCTCTTAAAATAATAATTCGACCCGCTCTCTCTCTCCTTTGCTGAATTCTTTGCCTGTTTTGATGTGAGCTTTGTTCGTGTTTATCTGATTGTCTTAGAAATGGGCCAAGTATAGGAACTTCTTTAAAGCTCTGCTATTCTCTGGTGCTAGGATCAGTGCCTATCAGCTGGCCTGAGCGTGGAGTCTAACATATTTGGGGTGAGGACTTCTGCAAGTATTAATTGCTGCTTGAAAACATGGTCACTTCTAGTGCAATTCAGTTAATCGTATAGGTTTTATCTTATATATATGTGTGTGTGTGTTTTCTCACCTTTTGTGTAATTTTTTGTAATATATATATACATATTACAAAAACCCTATACAACGGGTGGGAAAAAAGTATCTTATGATAGCTTCAGCTTGAACAATTATCTCGCCTGTTTGGAAACAGCGGCTAGAATTAGTGTGAAAGTTTCTACCGTTTGGAAAGTGTTGATACTTGAACTACCGAACGGTATAAATATTTGATTCGGTTCTCAGAGTTCAGATAGAAATGAAAGAATGCGGTTCACATAGTTTGGTAGCATTTTAAATCCCCCGACCGTGTGATCTGAGCTTTACTTAGGAAGACCTAATAATTAACGATTTCCATTGAGGTAGAACGAGGGGGATTCAAGTTACAGTGTTCCGTCACACCCTGCTCTCGCAGCAAGGCACTAAGGCAGGCTGTGGTCAAAGCAAAGGGAATCTGCTGCACAATTCGCAGCGCGGGGGGGACATTGACGAGTTTGATAAGTTACAGTGTACAGTGAAGTAAATCTTGAAACCTTAGAAATTGCTGACTGATTCTCAAACCTACCCGCGTCCTATGCCATGCGTGCGGATTGAAATGTATTTCATGCACATTCTATCCAGGTGTAGAGATACGTACAACCTTTCTCAGACAGGCTATGCATATATATGCGTGTATATACGTGCATGCACATATGCATACAGAAAGACACCTTGCTATTTCCTTACACATCTAATCTAATGAGCTAACACGGGACGTGTTTAAAGTTTCAGCATAGAAAAAAAAAAGTTTCCACACTACTGCTGTAAGTGAACTGAAAGATTTTGGTTTGGGTTTTTGGTAGTTTTTTTGGGGTGGGCGGCGAGGGGAGATTAAAGGTTCAGCAACATTTTCAAACCCACACACTGAAGCGCAGTTTTATTTGGAAATGCGAGCTAAAAGTGGTCTAGCTGGAGGCGGGGGGAGGGGGGGACTAGGTTGCACATTTTAAATGTTTCGTCTTTTTGCCGTGGCGTCTAGTTCCCTTGCTTTATAGTTTCGAGATCTGATTAGTAATTGTTTCTGAGGTTTAGCCACTTTGTTTATAGTGAATTCGGGAGTTCACAGAATTCTGTAGACTATCTGAATGGAAACATACCCTAATCTCACAAGCAGGATCTTGCCTTGATAACTTCAGCTACGTATATTAAATAGGGGTGATAGTGAAAGGAAAAAAAAAACCTCTACTATAGAAAAGTGCACTATGCTATAGTGATCATTCTTCCGTTAAAAAAAAACACAAATGTAAATCCGGAAACACAATTTACCTACCCTTCCTCTTTCCCTAATATTCCTTAAAGTACTTTAGCAAGAAGGTTCACGATAATCCCTCACTCTAATACACCGGTAAATGGACATTCTCCTTCAGTAATAAATCAAACACCATCCATCTCAGATCCTCCTCCCTAATTAGAGATGTTTATTGGAGATTGTGTTTATCCAGCTGTCATGCCGAGAAAAAGCTGTGACATAATTACCTCTGACCAGATAGTCTTTTATATGCATATCTCATTGACATATAATGCAATCGGTTTGCATTAAAAATGACAAGATCAAATGTTGATTTTACCAGGTGTAATAATATTTCTGATTATTACATTAATAGAAATTCATCTTTCAGACGGTCCAGAGTCTAGTAACGGATCGTGAAATTAAAACTTGTAAGCATTAATTTAATGATGACATCAAATAATGGTGAGGGCGAAGAAATATGGGAAGTTACTGTAATAAATAAAAACTACTTATTTTTTAAAAAAAGCTAATTAATCTCTAATTAAATAAAATGCTTTATATCAACCAAAGAGAAATCCATACCATTTTCATATTGCCACCGATTCCACAGATTTACGTTTTGCTTCCAATCCAAAAGGCCAATCTATATCTAGAACCAATTGTCTTGACTTTAATCTCTATTTAAAATTAATAATCTCACTCTTAAAATGTGCATCTAACTGCGGGGAATAAGATCTTGATTCATTTAGTTTCCTAGTTTTGCCAGCATGTGTGTAGACATCCGTGTGTGTCACTGTTAGGCAGTGATGATAAGCTAAGAATTACTCTGTAATTGAAAATATATTTTTGGGGAAAACTGGTTTTACAAATATCAAGAGTGGAGGCTTTTGATCCTTTCTGCTGCCTGTGTTCTCCAGTCGCTAATAAAACTCACATTGAGCTCCTTAGTGACTTGATTAACAGGCAGATTAACTGTTACGGGGGGGGGGGGGGGGGTTGAACAGCTTGTCCCAATCAATAGCATTTAAAAAGCCCGTCAGGATGCACTTAGGTCTTTTCTTTTTTTTTTTTTTAAATAGGCTTTTCTAGCAAGTCCGTTTGCACGACATTTTTCACATATAGAATCAAAGGCTATCCCGTATGGAAACATGTGTGTTCGTCTTCCAGATTCAGAGACTGCAGAATGACTTCGTTAGGGTCCAGAAATACGTTTTTATTCTTGTACACAAAGCTGTGCTTTATGCAAAAGGCCAACATAAAAGAGGTTAAATCGATTCCAAACTTTTTGCAGATTGTTTATAAACTAGAAAGCTCCACTTAACTCAATGTCCTGTGCATTATAGGTTTCAAACACTGTTCCTATATATACAAATAGGCATTAAGTGTCCCGAAGGCAGAAGCACTGTAGTCTAACACGTCAGGATTTGTGTATCTCTTCAGTTTTAGACTGAACTGGACAAGAGGACTTTAAGCATTTTTCTGGGTATTAAAAAAAGGTAGTTTGCAACCCAGATATTAATACAACAAGACGATACAGGAGCACTCAACTCAGCAATTCCTGCTCTTAACGCTTAGCAATAGACTAAAAAGGGAGCAAAATACTGGGTCTTAACTCAAATCAATAGATACGCTTCAGATCATGGGATCATGTAAAACAATGACAAATTATTTTAGTCACATTTCTGTTTACCTTTCCAGAGAAAATAAATGTTCTTACCTTGTTTTGATTAATGGACGTGAAAGCAAAAAGATTACAGGACAAAAAAATTAAAATGAGTAATTACAATAGTAATTTTGGAGGTATTTTAAACAATATTCTCAAGCCATGGTTGAGTCCATGCTCCGAACAACTGGAATCACTGGACATTTATGCTGTTTATAGTACTAACGCAAAAGTGATTTATTTTATCCGAAACATATTAGGTGGTTAAAGGTGTCTTTTAAAAAGCTCTAACTTTTGTAGAAAATGTGGGGCGGGGGGAAGGGAGTCTTCTGGAAAGCTGTAACGCAAAATTCCTTAGATCAGTGTTTATTTTAGTTTTACCCTCTCGATCATTAACAAAATTAACAGAACGTTTTTGAAAAGTCACATCTGGCTGTACTAGAAACGGAAGACAATATACCGAAACTGTCCCAAATCAGCAACCTAGGAGCTGTCCGGGACTGCCAACCCTCTGGAAAGGGTAAGTGTGTGCGGAGAGGTCCATTTGGTAACAACAAGGTGCGTTTGCTGAGGAAATCTCTCTAAATCCTGCGTTCTGCTGCTGCGGTTCTAAGTGCTGGACTGATCTAGGTAAAGTGCTTGCCTTCAACGGAACCCGCTAAACTCCCTCCAGATATTTTTGCCCTGGACAAGAGAGATTGTGGGTGAATCTCAACGTTTTCCTCAGCTCTTCTCGAACCCTAAAGCAAACTGCTACTAATCGCAATCACCACAAAGCTACAAAGAATCACTCGTCACCCTGATATGGAATATTGATGGCCATTCCTACCAATGGTTCATCGATTTGCATTTTCCTTGCTGGATTGGGGAAAAAAAGTAACAACAAAAAACTGCTTGGATTAAAGATCAAGTGCAAACCAGATGCTTTGCATACTGCCCCGTTTCATGCCTAACCCGTAGGAAGCGTTTGCTTTTGTAAACCCCTCCTGGACTGAAAAAAAAAAGCCCCTTCTTAAAACCTGAACAACTAGAGGCGCGTTTACAGGCAGCTGGAGTTAAAATGGCGTCCTTAGAGTTGTGCCTCAACTTTGCGGGGACTTCCTTGTCTTTACATTTTAGAGCAGGTACATTTCAGATAATCCTGGCGTGTCACGGTGAGTCAAAAGGGAGCAGGGTTTCCTCGCCAGGGGCTGCCTGCGAGCGGTGCACTCCCTGCAGGGGAAGGCGCTCAGGGCAGGAGTGGCTCTAAATTGGACATTCTTGGGACTGGCACACACAGACTAACTCTCTCTCTCCTTCTCTCTCTGGCTCACATACGGGCGCGCGCGCGCGCACACACACACACACACACACACACACACACGTTCTCTCTCTCCCCCCCCCCCCCACTTTCTCTCTCTCTCTCTCTCTCTCTGATCCTCTCTTTTATTTCTTCCAACTTTTTTTTTTGGTGGGAGGGGGTCGCTTCTGATGCTCCTTTCCCCCATGTCCTGCTAAATCAGAAGCAGTGTGGCTGTTTCTCAAGACCTCCTCCGCCCCCCCCCTCAGTCCCAGAATGACGTCAGTTTCCCTCCCCTCCTGATTTTTTTTAGGGGGGGTTAAAAGTTTTTTTGGGAGGGGATACAAAGTCCACTGCGCCCTAGGGAAAATAGCAACAAGATTACGGCTTCTTTATTCTGGAGACGAAGCCTAAGAAGGTGCTAATCCAAAGGATGGCTAATTGAGGGGTTGTAAAAATGATATTTGCCTGAAGTTCCGGACAAAGTATTTTTTTCTCCCCCTCTCCCCCCCCCCCATACCCTGTGGACGAGAGTTTAAAAAAAATCCTTGGTTAGAGAGGGAGAGAGAGAGAGAGAAGCGAGGAGTCGGCGGACTTCACTCCAGAAAAGGACTAGATCCCAGTTTTTAAAATCCCCTTGGAGCCTCCCAGATTTGTCGCTCTTACAAACAGAAGCCTACTTCTCCTCCCTCCAGAATGCGAGCGGAGGGGACTCGCAGCTTGGGAGAGCAATAGCTACCAGGGTCTTTTCGGGACAATTTGCCAAGTTGTCTCGCAAGCAGCAGCAGCACTCTGGGGAAGGACACAAGCAGGACATTGGTTTGTATTTTCTTTTAATTTCCCTTTTGCCTCTTGCAAAGATCTCCTTTGTGCACTTGAAATCAGGTTTATCCACATAGAGAGGAGTTTCCTGTACATAGGTTAATGCGGCGTCTTCTTAACGGCTTCCTATTCTGATGGCTTGGGGGTGGAGGGGGGAGAAATACAGAGGACGCCAAGTGTTGAGAGTAGAGAGATTTCTACAATGTGGTCAGTAATTGTACATGTACTACCCCGCCCTCGGTCTTAGAGCTGGGCACACCTGAGTGCCAGTTTTGGGAAAGCACCTTTGTTAAATATATTCCACCCAGTAACTAAGATTCTATTGCTCCTACCTTACCTTCCAAGGAGATCGTATGGACACACAAAATGCTCACCTTTCCATCACTATAGTCGGCTCCGTTTTTATGAATATGCATGACTAAGAAAAAATGCAGATTGACTTAGGCCTGAACTATTGCAACTGCATGTCAATGACTTGGCCAGGCAAACGGTGCATTTCCAAGAGCAGCACAGATCTCCTTTCTTCCATCATCTTACATGTCCTGTGTTATTTACTGGCGTTGCAGTGTTGGATGAAACTCCCCAAAGAGTTGGAATGGGGTTGGGGGAGGGAATCCCCCAGCCCGGTGTCTGCAGCAGAGTTTTTCCAGGCTCCCTGATTGCAGAACTGAAGGCAGATCTCCTTCCCCTTTACACTGTGAGCCAAAGAAAAGAGTTTTGCTCAGCTAAATCCCGAATTCAAAGAGGAGACCTAGGAGAAACTCCTTGTTGAAACCCCTGCCTTCCAAAAAATGCACATTAGAGATAATCAGCATCAAGGCAAATTGGCATAAGAGGAAATGGGGGGAGGAAAAAACCCAGAGGAAAAGCCAGTAGTCTCTTAAGAGCCCATTTTGTGCTATTAGGAGCTGTGGCAGCTTCTCTGCAGGACTGGAGATGACAGTGCATGACGGCCGGGCAGCCCATTATCCAGCTCCTATTGAGGCGTCCTTTCACTCACATGCAAACTCCTTGGCAGAGTCGTTTGTCTCCTCATTGTACTTTATGTAAGAATGCAATGGTTGTCAGGGCTCTTATTCAATTTCAAGATACTTTATTGATGAGCTTTGACTTTTAGCACTTTTCACATGTCAAGAGAAGTCAAGTGTATGCGGCTACGACTTCATTTTATGCTTTGCGCGTTCATGCTCTTCACTTTTCCTCATCGAAGCTTGGATTTTTTTCCCCTTGTCCCCCGCATCCCCTCCTTTTTTGTGCTGACTGTTCCGCCCCCCCTCCTCGGACCACTCGCCATAAACGATCGGGACACCCTGAGCTCAGACTGGTGCTCCCAGTGTAACCTTAAATGCATGCGCTGGGGGGTTGCTTTAGAGTTTACTGAGGTGTGTCTTAATAGTCCGGCATTCAACAAATGTACTTGTGGTGTGTGGTCAGAGCAGCAAAGTCATTTACTTACTTTCCCCCTTGATTTTCTGGCAGCTACTCAAGGGGCGCTGCCTTTGCAAAACAAAAACAAACAAAAAACAAAAAACACCAACACCTCCGTGGAAAAGGGAACAAAGCTGGGTGCAACGCACATCTCTAGCATTGCGGCTCACACACACACACACACACACACACACACACACACACACACACACACACCATTGGGGATATTTCCACACATACCCCCATGGTGTCTTAAAAAAACCCAGCAGCTCTTAGTCAACAAATGGCACGTGGAAGTTTGTGAGTGTTTGGTAAAGGACTCTTCAGGGCCTTTCACAAGAGCCCTCAATACACAAAGTGAATTGTGTATTTGCTCTGCACTTTCCAGGCTGGGAAGAGCCTTCCCTCTCCATCACGTTTGGAGAAAGAAAGAAAGGAAGGGGGGGGGGACTGTAAAACTTGGATAGCTCTAGGCAATTCACAGTTTACAAAGCCCCTGTCTCCCAAATATTTATGTCTTTACCATTTGAATGTTATTTTTTTCTTATCTCTATTGTCTGATGGGAGCTAACTGTTTAAATGCAAATTGATCTCTTTTTTTCAGCCCTCCCTCCCGCGCACACGCACACACACACACATAGAGTCTCCCCCAAAACATAAAAAACCTAGGTCGTATTGGAAAGCAATGTGCTCTTTTTTTCCAAGACACATTATTTATTTACTGCAGTCCCTAATTTGAATGGGGGAGGGGAAAGTAGAGTGTATGTTTTAGTTGGGAAAAGACAGGGGGGTAGTGAAGATAAAGTCCGGACAGCTCCGATGGCTTTCAGACGCTATTTGGGAAAAAAAATTCCCAACATCAACGTTGTCCAAAAGACAAAACTGCAGATAAAATGACTCTTCACTAATAATCTGCCCAGCGCCTCTGAGCGCAGGGATGATAGAAGGGAAGAGGAAAAATCTATGCGAGGAGCAAAAAACAAGTGCATTCATATTCAAACAAATGGGCCAATTGAACCAGCCACTGTGACTGAGCATCCAATCGGCAGCTGGGAGCAATGGCGTTGCTTTGCATAAAGCAATATTTTGTGTGGGAGAGAGCAGAGCATTTGCATGTGTGGAGTGATTAGTGGGTTTGAAAAGCGAGCCCTGGCTCAGCCTCATTTCCCGCTCTGGTTAAGGCGCAGGGAGGAAGTGTTTTGCTGGAAGATGATGACAGAGGTCAGGCTTTGCTAATGGGCCAGTGAAGAGCAGTGGAGGCGAGGCAGAGACCAGGCACACATACATTAATACACTTGAACCATCACCAATCAGCATAGGTGTGCTCTGTCTCTCTCTCCCTACTCCACTCACACACTCTTTATCTCTCACTCTCCAGTCACTGACAGCCCATTTTATTGTCAATCTCTGTCTCCTTCCCAGGAATTCAAGATCACACAACCAGCAGCTTCAGTGGAGAAAAACTATTTTACTGGCAACTCTTTTTAAAGCACCATCATTTCAAATCAGTGCGCTCTTAAACTATTGACAGGAGCTTTGACAACAAGACAGGATGCCTCATAAAGGTGAGTCTGCTCATTTCTTCTCCCCACTTCTCCCTTCATTTCATTTTAATATTTAGACAGCTCTCTCTCTCATCCCCCACTTGCATTCCGGGAGAGCTTCCCGGGGAACTTTCCAGTCCCGAAGCTCACAAACTTTCTGCTTTCACTTTAACCCATGTCCTCTGGAAAAGCTAAAGCATCTGACTTGGAAATCAAGCCAAAACGAGCAGCAAGCAGCAGCAGCAGCTCCAATGTATTTGCTGGACAGAGCGATCACAAATGCTTGTATTGCCGTTCATAGCACCCCCACTTGCCAAAGCCATGGCTGGGGAAATGTGTTCTGATCACTGGCTAATCTTTGTACACACAGCGCTCACACACCCGAAATATACCTTGCTCCTGACCCTTCCCTACGCTCCTTTTTGTTGCTGTTGTTATGTCTATTACGAAAGGGAAGTGACTCCTCGGCGATCCTCGCCAGTTGTTTTCTAGGGGGTAGCCGGGCGGATCCAAGATCCGTGTCCTTTGCTTTGTGCTTCCCACAGCCAGTGTCATGGGAAAAAAAAGTCTTATTTAGGGAACACTCGCCTATAATTGTAATGCTTACTCACCACCAGAACAGATTAGAAGGGGGAGAGAGAGGGAGAAAGAAAGGGAGAGAGAACGAGAAAGGGAGACCGAGAGAGGTGGGGGAAAAAAGTCACATTCTAGGCCAAGTCAATTCTCAGTAGTTGTATCCGGGAAGCTCTGAGTAGAGCTGAAGGATTGTCAGTTTCAATCAAGCAGCCGGGAGATCTCACCGAACTTGTCCATAATACCAAGAAGAACTTTCCAACTTACAGATCACACGAGGCAAACAGTCAGTAAAGTGCAGTCTGAAAAGCCCCTAGTGCCAATAGCCTCTCGGAGATCCCAGTCTCTTCAGTATTTGGCTTTTCTCAGAAGAGTACTATTAGCATTCTCATACCATCAACCTGCGATCAATATTCCTTTTCAACAAGTTTCTGGCCGGGGAAATCATTTTTTTAAGGAACACGATTTTTATTTTTATTTTAATTTAATCTCATTTATTCTGCAAGAACCGCTTACTTTTCCTTTGTAATCCAGGAGGGTCTCAGATACCCAAAACAGTCAAGTAATTTTTAAAAGTTGCAAACTCTTCGCCGTGCATAAGATTTGATTACATAAGCGCAACAATAAACTTGATTCTTCTCCTTTCACAAGTGCAATTAGAAAAGCTGGATTTGAATTTAACCTTGTAACGCTTTGTTGTTGGGTGTTAAATCGACTCGTAGACCATTAATAATTTCTAGAAAGTTTTAAAACAAAGTTTCCCGCATGATTAAATGTACCTGGCAGATGCTTCTTTGGGGGTAACCCCCCCCCCCCACAATATAATGGATGAGAAAAGTGCCTGCATTTTATCCATCTTTATAGACATAAAATAATAATTGTGGTCTTTGACAATAAATTTTTATAGCTGGTGACCTTTACAAATGTCTAAACGCAAATTGATTCATTTTAATCTTTGTCTTATTTGACCTGTGAATGTAAAATTTTGTCATCTTAATAGCTAATTATGTTTTCAGTGGGGGGAAAAATCCCAACCACGATCAGATTATATCAGGATTTTGAGATTAAAAAACGATTTGCAGATTAGGCCTGGCCTATTGAGATTGATTCCTAGGGCACGGCAAATTTAATTAAATTCATTACTTTAAAGCTAACTGTATTCTGATTTATAAATGCCTATGTGTAGATCTACATATCCACACTTATAAAATCCAGCAAAAATAGGTTATGCTATGGGAAAGCGATTTTATTATCAGACTGCTTCCGGGTGCTGTTTGACTTTTCTTGTTTTTGTTTTGCTAAATGTTGCTGGTTACTTAGGTCATTAGCGAGTTTCCAAGGAAAATGCAGAATCGCATCTCTCTTTCTTCTAACCTCCTTAGTGAAGTACTTGACTACCCTGTTCCTGACATATAAAATGTATTTTGAAAAAAAATCCCTCTATTATCATTTCTAGGATACGTGCAGGCAGAACTATGGTTGGAAGTATAACAATAGCATTCTGAATTTCTTCTTTAACCCCGTATTCTCCATGCTTATGAGTTGTGCATTAAATATGTGAGCAAATTCTGTCTGAGGAACTGGATTTTCTGTTCGGTGAATGTATATGCAGACGTGTTTAGTGTATTAAAGGGATGGTTCCACGTTCAGTTAAGCTAAAGGAGATATTGCCACGTCTCCATTGAAGTACAGTGCAGCTTGCTCCGTTGCTAATCAGGTAGTTCTCCAAAGAGCAGTAAATATTTACTAGTTGAAGTCTTCACGCTGCGAGAAAGTACTTGTTTGATGTTTATTTTTATGGATTTAAGATTACTAAAAGCTATTTAATAAATTATACCATGGCTAGTCCTGAATAGGGAAACGTGCCTCTTTGAATTCTCCATCATATGCAGGAAGAGTAAAATTAATATTCATTATAGCCGCAAAAGAAAGAGAATGAGTATTTTTAGGTTTAAAAAAAAGGGAGAGAAAATGAAGGCTGCGACTATTTCATTATTTTACCTCCTCTTTTTTTCCCGCAAACCTCTTGAATGGGCTCTTTATTGTAATTGTCTCTCCCCAATTGAGCACCCCACTGAGCTGTTGTATCTTTTTACAACCCCTAACAACTCACACCAGTAACACAATTACCTCCAGATATTTATAACGAGAAATTACTTTTCCATTTTCACCCGCAAGGGTTTAAACTAAATAAATAAACGACCATATAAATAAATACATGGAAACAGGCGATTGGGGTTGTCCAGGCTCTGGGTCAAGGCAGGCACTAATGAAGGGAGTAAGGGCTTGTTTCTCTGCTCTTTGTAAGTTGGAGGGTTGTTGGTACGTTTAGTTGGGAAGCTGTGCTGCCGGTTAAGGAGACTGGGTTTCTGCACTCTGGGTTTGGGTAGAGGAGCAGAATGGAAGCCATTGTTCACATTCTGTAGGCTTTGTTTAACAGTTCTCACCCCCTCCTGTTCTTACTTTTTAAAGCACTGAGGCGAGGTAGACAGCGTGTGTCACAGTACAGTGAAAAAGGGGAAGATCTAAAGACCAAAAAAGAAGTTAATCACAATAAGGGGAGTTTTGGGGGTTCTTTGTAAGGGGGGAGTTGTTAGTGCCACTAAAAAAACAACAACTCATAGCCTTACTCCGACCACGTCAAACCATACTTGTTTTAAATAGAACAACTTCAAAGATGCAGAGTTCCAAAGTGTAAAAATGATCTAAATAAGCCTCGTTTAGAAGTGTACATTCAAAAATATCCAGATTCTGATAAAAAATCCTATCACTCCACTTCTAACACTAAAAAGAGCACAGACCCACGCCGCTCCCTTCGTTAAATAACACCGGTTCTGTGTGTAAATACAGGCACGAAAAGTGTCAGAGTCCAGAACTATTTAGACTGGAATGGGAGCTACAATCTACTAGTACTTCTGAAGGCTTAAAACTTTGATTATTATTTTTGTAAGTGTTTCAAATCTCAGCCCTCCAGCCCCGTGCTGCATCCTACTGTGAGGTTGCGCTGTGATATAGCATACATTAAAAAGTATATTTCCACACCATTAATATACTTTTTTTGCTTTGTCCTAGAGGGAAGACTTTAACTAGTGACACGCAGATGTGTGAGTCCCTAAATTGTATGAGAGGACAGTCCACCCAGATTTCAGGCAAGTTTAAAAACATAACTTCGGGTTTTTTTTCTTCTCCCCACCCCCCTCCTGCAATAGACCTGTTAATAAGGATTATTTAAAAAAATAATAATAACAATCTGAGGCAATAGACCACTTGCATGCAATTTTTAAATATTTGGAGGTTATTTTTATTTATTTATTTTGCCTTGGGCTGTAAAAAGTTAAAACCTTTAAATTAATTGGAGAAAACGTCTGAATATAACAAAATAAGCCTTTGAGACATTAACATATCTACAATTTAAATGTGTGTGCTACCCTCCCCTGATTAACGCATATTTTATTACTAATAGAACACTATAAGCGAGCCACGTGGGATACTGCTCTATCAATTCAACATGCAGAACAGTAAGTGATTCTTTGTACATTTCAACTTCCGAATGACTCCAGAGTGTAGAGTGGAGGGATATGTGGGGAGGGCGGTGTAAATTTTTGTAGAAAAAGTAGAGTCGGTTTCTTTTAAGAGGGGAAGGAATAAAGTCAGGAAGTTTGTTGTGGTCGGCAGTGGCTTCGTTTTGAGTTTTTATTATTGTGTTGCTTTTGTGAAGCTGTGTTTCAATAGATCTGGGAGCAGAATTGTCTTATA